>NW_027278087.1:0-348241 GCF_030028105.1 Mobula birostris
CACACAGTAGTTTGGTGTAAAATTGAAATATATACTCTTGGTAATGTCAAAGCGTTGCATGCCCTGAGAAAACAACTTTTTTGTCTTGCTCAACAGAAGCATGAAACAGGTTTTAAACAACTCAGAATCATGTGAGAAGTTGATTTAAGGTGTTTGCATTAGGTTTGCACACAGTAGTTTGGTGTAAAATTGAAATGTATACTCTTGGTAATATCAAAGCATTGCATGCGCTGAGAAAACAACTTTTTTGTCTTGCTCTGCAGAAGCATGAAACCAGTTTTAAACATCTCACAATCATGTGGAAAGTTAACTTAAACTGTTAACATTAGGTTTGCACACAGTAGTTTGGTGTAAAATTGAAATGTATACTCTTGGTAATGTCAAAGCGTTGTATGCCCTGAGAAAACAACTTTTTTGTCTTGCTCTGCAGAAGCATGAAACCAGTTTTAAACATCTCATAATCATGTGGAAAGTTAACTTAAACTGTTAACATTAGGTTTGCACACAGTAGTTTGGTGTAAAATTGAAGGGTATACTATTGGTAATGTCAAAGCATGCATGTCCTAAGAAAATAACTTTTTTGTCTTGCTCAGCAGAGGCATGAAACCAGTTTTAAACAACTCAGAATCATCTGGAAAGTTAACTTAAACTGTTAACATTAGGTTTGCACCCAGTAGTTTGGTGTAAAATTGAAATGTATACTCTTGGTAATGTCAAAGCGTTGTATGCCCTGAGAAAACAACTTTTTTGTCTTGCTCTGCAGAAGCATGAAACCACTTTTAAACATCTCATAATCATGTGGAAAGAAACTTAAACTGTTAACATTAGGTTTGCACACAGTAGTTTGGTGTAAAATTGAAATGTATACTCTTGGTAATGTCAAAGCATTGCATGCCCTGAGAAAATAACTTTTTTGTCTTGCTCAGCACAGGCATGAAACCAGTTTTAAACAACTCAGAATCATGTGGAAAGTTAACTTAAACTGTTAACATTAGGTTTGCACACAGTAGTTTGGTGTAAAATTGAAGTGTATACTATTGGTAATGACAAAGCATGCATGTCCTGAGAAAACAACTTTGTTTCTTGCTCAACAGAAGCATGAAACAGGTTTCAAACAACTCGTAATCATGTGAGAAGTTGATTTAAGGTGTTTGCATTAGGTTTGCACACAGTAGTTTGGTGTAAAATTGAAATATATACTCTTGGTAATGTCAAAGCGTTGCATGCCCTGAGAAAACAACTTTTTTGTCTTGCTCTGCAGAAGCATGAAACCAGTTTTGAACATCTCATAATCATGTGGAAAGTTAACTTAAACTGTTAACATTACGTTTGCACACAGTAGTTTGGTGTAAAATTGAAATGTATACTCTTGGTAATGTCAAAGCATTGCATGCCCTGAGAAAATAACTTTTTTGTCCAGCTCAGCACAGGCATGAAACCAGTTTTAAACAACTCAGAATCATGTGGAAAGTTGATTTAAGGTGTTTCCATTAGGTTTCCACACAGTAGTTTGGTGTAAGATTGAAATGTATACGCTTGGTAATGTCAAAGCGTTGTATGCCCTGAGAAAACAACTTTTTTGTCTTGCTCTGCAGAAGCATGAAACCAGTTTTGAACATCTCATAATCATGTGGAAAGTTAACTTAAACTGTTAACATTAGGTTTGCACACAGTAGTTTGGTGTAAAATTGAAATGTATACTATTGGTAATGACAAAGCATTGTATGCCCTGAGAAAACATCTTTTTTGTCTTGCTCAACAGAAGCATGAAACAGGTGTTAAACAACTCAGAATCATGTGGGAAGTTGATTTAAGGTGTTTGCATTAGTTTGCACACAGTAGTTTGCTGTAAAATTGAAATGTATACTCTCCGAAATGTCAAAGCATTGCATGCCCTGAGAAAATAACTTTTTTGTCTTGCTCAGCACAGGGTTGAAACCAGTTTTAAACAACTCAGAATCATGTGGAAAGTTAACTTAAACTGTTAACATTAGGTTTGCACACAGTAGTTTGGTCTAAAATTGAAGTCTATACTATTGGTAATGTCAAAGCATGCATGTCCTGAGAAAACAACTTTTTTGTCTTGCTCAACAGAGGCATGAAATCAGTTTTTAAGAACTCAGAATCATGTGGAAAGTTAACTTAAGGTGTTTCCATTAGGTTTACACACAGTAGTTTGGTGTAAAATTGAAATGTATACTATTGGTAATGTCAAATATTGTATGCCGTGAGAAAACAACTTTTTTGTCTTCCTCAACAGAAGCATGAAACAGGTGTTAAACAACTCAGAATCATGTGGGAAGTTGATTTAAGGTGTTTGCATTAGTTTTGCACACAGTAGTTTGGTGTAAAATTGAAATGTATACTCTTGGAAATGTCAAAGCATTGCATGCCCTGAGAAAATAACTTTTTTGTCTTGCTCAGCACAGGCATGAAACCAGTTTTAAACAACTCAGAATCATGTGGAAAGTTAACTTAAACTATTGACATTAGGTTTGCACACAGTAGTTTGGTGTAAAATTGAAATGTATACTCTTGGTAATGTCAAAGCATTGCATGCCCTGAGAAAATAACTTTTTTGTCTTGCTCAGCACAGGCATGAAACCAGTTTTAAACAACTCAGAATCATGTGGAAAGTTAACTTAAACTGTTAACATTAGGTTTGCACACAGTAGTTTGGTGTAAAATTTAAGTGTATACTATTGGTAATGACAAAGCATGCATGTCCTGAGAAAACAACTTTTTTGTCTTGCTCAACAGAGGCATGAAATCAGTTTTTAAGAACTCAGAATCATGTGGAAAGTTAACTTAAGGTGTTTCCATTAGGTTTACACAGAGTAGTTTGGTGTAAAATTGAAATGTATACTATTGGTAATGTCAAAGCATTGTATGCCCTGAGAAAACAACTTTGTTGTCTTGCTCAACAGAAGCATGAAACAGGTTTTAAACAACTCGTAATCATGTGAGAAGTTGATTTAAGGTGTTTGCATTAGGTTTGCACACAGTAGTTTGGTGTAAAATTGAAATATATACTCTTGGTAATGTCAAAGCATTGCATGCCCTGAGAAAATAACTTTTTTGTCTTGCTCAGCACAGGCATGAAACCAGTTTTAAACAACTAAGAATCATCTGGAAAGTTAACTTAAACTGTTAACATTAGGTTTGCACCCAGTAGTTTGGTGTAAAATTGAAATGTATACTCTTGGTAATGTCAAAGCGTTGTATGCCCTGAGAAAACAACTTTTTTGTCTTGCTCTGCAGAAGCATGAAACCAGTTTTAAACATCTCATAATCATGTGGAAAGAAACTTAAACTGTTAACATTAGGTTTGCACACAGTAGTTTGGTGTAAAATTGAAATGTATACTCTTGGTAATGTCAAAGCATTGCATGCCCTGAGAAAATAACTTTTTTGTCTTGCTCAGCACAGGCATGAAACCAGTTTTAAACAACTCAGAATCATGTGGAAAGTTAACTTAAACTGTTAACATTAGGTTTGCACACAGTAGTTTGGTGTAAAATTGAAGTGTATACTATTGGTAATGACAAAGCATGCATGTCCTGAGAAAACAACTTTTTTGTCTTGCTCAACAGAGGCATGAAATCAGTTTTTAAGAACTCAGAATCATGTGGAAAGTTAACTTAAGGTGTTTCCATTAGGTTTACACAGAGTAGTTTGGTGTAAAATTGAAATGTATACTATTGGTAATGTCAAAGCATTGTATGCCCTGAGAAAACAACTTTGTTGTCTTGCTCAACAGAAGCATGAAACAGGTTTTAAACAACTCGTAATCATGTGAGAAGTTGATTTAAGGTGTTTGCATTAGGTTTGCACACAGTAGTTTGGTGTAAAATTGAAATATATACTCTTGGTAATGTCAAAGCATTGCATGCCCTGAGAAAATAACTTTTTTGTCTTGCTCAGCACAGGCATGAAAGCAGTTTTAAACAACTCAGAATCATGTGGAAAGTTAACTTAAGCTGTTAACATTAGGTTTGCACCCAGTAGTTTGGTGTAAAATTGAAATGTATACTATTGGTAATGTCAAAGCGTTGTATGCCCTGAGAAAACAACTTTTTTGTCTTGCTCTGCAGAAGCATGAAACCAGTTTTAAACATCTCATAATCATGTGGAAAGTTAACTTAAACTGTTAACATTAGGTTTGCACCCTGTAGTTTGGTGTAAAATTGAAATGTATACTATTGGTAAAGACAAAGCATTGTATGCCCTGAGAAAACAACTTTTTAGTCTTGCTCTGCAGAAGCATGAAACCAGTTTTGAACATCTCATAATCATGTGGAAAGTTAACTTAAACTGTTAACATTAGGTTTGCACACAGTAGTTTGGTGTAAAATTGAAATGTATACTATTGGTAATGACAAAGCATTGTATGCCCTGAGAAAACATCTTTTTTGTCTTGCTCAACAGAAGCATGAAACAGGTGTTAAACAACTCAGAATCATGTGGGAAGTTGATTTAAGGTGTTTGCATTAGGTTTGCACACAGTAGTTTGCTGTAAAATTGAAATGTATACTCTCCGAAATGTCAAAGCATTGCATGCCCTGAGAAAATAACTTTTTTGTCTTGCTCAGCACAGGGTTGAAACCAGTTTTAAACAACTCAGAATCATGTGGAAAGTTAACTTAAACTGTTAACATTAGGTTTGCACACAGTAGAGAGTAGTTTGGTGTAAAATTGAAGTGTATACTATTGGTAATGACAAAGCATGCATGTCCTGAGAAAACAACTTTTTTGTCTTGCTCAACAGAGGCATGAAATCAGTTTTTAAGAACTCAGAATCATGTGGAAAGTTAACTTAAGGTGTTTCCATTAGGTTTACACACAGTAGTTTGGTGTAAAATTGAAATGTATACTATTGGTAATGTCAAATATTGTATGCCCTGAGAAAACAACTTTTTTGTCTTGCTCAACAGAAGCATGAAACAGGTGTTAAACAACTCAGAATCATGTGGGAAGTTGATTTAAGGTGTTTGCATTAGGTTTGCACACAGTAGTTTGGTGTAAAATTGAAATGTATACTCTTGGAAATGTCAAAGCATTGCATGCCCTGAGAAAATAACTTTTTTGTCTTGCTCAGCACAGGCATGAAACCAGTTTTAAACAACTCAGAATCATGTGGAAAGTTAACTTAAACTGTTAACATTAGGTTTGCACACAGTAGTTTGGTGTAAAATTGAAATGTATACTCTTGGTAATGTCAAAGCATTGCATGCCCTGAGAAAATAACTTTTTTGTCTTGCTCAGCACAGGCATGAAACCAGTTTTAAACAACTCAGAATCATGTGGAAAGTTAACTTAAACTGTTAACATTAGGTTTGCACACAGTAGTTTGGTGTAAAATTGAAGTGTATACTATTGGTAATGACAAAGCATGCATGTCCTGAGAAAACAACTTTTTTGTCTTGCTCAACAGAGGCATGAAATCAGTTTTTAAGAACTCAGAATCATGTGGAAAGTTAACTTAAGGTGTTTCCATTAGGTTTACACACAGTAGTTTGGTGTAAAATTGAAATGTATACTATTGGTAATGTCAAAGCATTGTATGCCCTGAGAAAACAACTTTTTTGTCTTGCTCAACAGAGGCATGAAACCAGTTTTAAACAACTCAGAATCATCTGGAAAGTTAACTTAAACTGTTAACATTAGGTTTGCACCCAGTAGTTTGGTGTAAAATTGAAATGTATACTCTTGGTAATGTCAAAGCGTTGTATGCCCTGAGAAAACAACTTTTTTGTCTTGCTCTGCAGAAGCATGAAACCAGTTTTAAACATCTCATAATCATGTGGAAAGAAACTTAAACTGTTAACAATAGGTTTGCACACAGTAGTTTGGTGTAAAATTGAAATGTATACTCTTGGTAATGTCAAAGCATTGCATGCCCTGAGAAAATAACTTTTTTGTCTTGCTCAGCACAGGCATGAAACCAGTTTTAAACAACTCAGAATCATGTGGAAAGTTAACTTAAACTGTTAACATTAGGTTTGCACACAGTAGTTTGGTGTAAAATTGAAGTGTATACTATTGGTAATGACAAAGCATGCATGTCCTGAGAAAACAACTTTTTTGTCTTGCTCAACAGAGGCATGAAATCAGTTTTTAAGAACTCAGAATCATGTGGAAAGTTAACTTAAGGTGTTTCCATTAGGTTTACACAGAGTAGTTTGGTGTAAAATTGAAATGTATACTATTGGTAATGTCAAAGCATTGTATGCCCTGAGAAAACAACTTTGTTGTCTTGCTCAACAGAAGCATGAAACAGGTTTTAAACAACTCGTAATCATGTGAGAAGTTGATTTAAGGTGTTTGCATTAGGTTTGCACACAGTAGTTTGGTGTAAAATTGAAATATATACTCTTGGTAATGTGAAAGCATTGCATGCCCTGTGAAAATAACTTTTTTGTCTTGCTCAGCACAGGCATGAAAGCAGTTTTAAACAACTCAGAATCATGTGGAAAGTTAACTTAAGCTGTTAACATTAGGTTTGCACCCAGTAGTTTGGTGCAAAATTGAAATGTATACTATTGGTAATGTCAAAGCGTTGTATGCCCTGAGAAAACAACTTTTTTGTCTTGCTCTGCAGAAGCATGAAACCAGTTTTAAACATCTCATAATCATGTGGAAAGTTAACTTAAACTGTTAACATTAGGTTTGCACCCTGTAGTTTGGTGTAAAATTGAAATGTATACTATTGGTAATGACAAAGCATTGTATGCCCTGAGAAAACAACTTTTTTGTCTTGCTCAACAGAAGCATGAAACAGGTGTTAAACAACTCAGAATCATGTGGGAAGTTGATTTAAGGTGTTTGCATTAGGATTGCACACAGTAGTTTGGTGTAAAATTGAAATGTATACTATTGGTAATGTCAAAGCATTGTATGCCCTGAGAAAACAACTTTGTTTCTTGCTCAACAGAAGCATGAAACAGGTTTCAAACAACTCGTAATCATGTGAGAAGTTGATTTAAGGTGTTTGCATTAGGTTTGCACACAGTATTTTGGTGTAAAATTGAAATATATACTCTTGGTAATGACAAAGCATTGTATGCCCTGAGAAAACATCTTTTTTGTCTTGCTCAACAGAAGCGTGAAACAGGTGTTAAACAACTCAGAATCATGTGGGAAGTTGATTTAAGGTGTTTGCATTAGGTTTGCACACAGTAGTTTGGTGTAAAATTGAAATGTATACTCTCCGAAATGTCAAAGCATTGCATGCCCTGAGAAAATAACTTTTTTGTCTTGCTCAGCACAGGGTTGAAACCAGTTTTAAACAACTCAGAATCATGTGGAAAGTTAACTTAAACTGTTAACATTAGGTTTGCACCCAGTAGTTTGGTGTAAAATTGAAATGTATACTATTGGTCCTGTCAAAGCGTTGCATGCCCTGAGAAAACAACTTTTTTGTCTTGCTCTGCAGAAGCATGAAACCAGTTTTGAACATCTCATAATCATGTGGAAAGTTAACTTAAACTGTTAACATTAGGTTTGCACACAGTAGTTTGGTGTAAAATTGAAATGTATACTATTGGTAATGACAAAGCATTGTATGCCCTGAGAAAACATCTTTTTTGTCTTGATCAACAGAAGCATGAAACAGGTGTTAAACAACTCAGAATAATGTGGGAAGTTGATTTAAGGTGTTTGCATTAGGTTTGCACACAGTAGTTTGGTGTAAAATTGAAATGTATACTCTCCAAAATGTCAAAGGATTGCATGCCCTGAGAAAATAACTTTTTTGTCTTGCTCAGCACAGGGTTGAAACCACTTTTAAACAACTCAGAATCATGTGGAAAGTTAACTTAAACTGTTAACATTAGGTTTGCACACAGTAGTTTGGTGTAAAATTGAAGTCTATACTATTGGTAATGTCAAAGCATGCATGTCCTGAGAAAACAACTTTTTTGTCTTGCTCAACAGAGGCATGAAATCAGTTTTTAAGAACTCAGAATCATGTGGAAAGTTAACTTAAGGTGTTTCCATTAGGTTTGCACACAGTAGTTTGGTGTAAAATTGAAATGTATACTATTGGTAATGTCAAAGCATTGTATGCCCTGAGAAAACAACTTTTTTCTCTTGCTCAACAGAAGCATGAAACAGGTTTTAAACAACTCAGAATCATGTGAGAAGTTGATTTAAGGTGTTTGCATTAGGTTTGCACACAGTAGTTTGGTGTAAAATTGAAATGCATACTCTTGGTAATGTCAAAGCATTGCATGCCCTGAGAAAATAACTTTTTTGTCCAGCTCAGCACAGGCATGAAACCAGTTTTAAACAACTCAGAATCATGTGGAAAGTTGATTTAAGGTGTTTCCATTAGGTTTGCACACAGAAGTTTGGTGTAAGATTGAAATGTATACGCTTGGTAATGTCAAAGCGTTGTATGCCCTGAGAAAACAACTTTTTTGTCTTGCTCTGCAGAAGCATGAAACCAGTTTTAAACATCTCATAATCATGTGGAAAGTTAACTTAACCTGTTAACATTAGGTTTGCACACAGTAGTTTGGTGTAAAATTGAAGTGTATACTATTGGTTATGTCAAAGCATGCATGTCCTGAGAAAATAACTTTTTTGTCTTGCTCAGCAGAGGAATGAAACCAGTTTTAAACAACTCAGAATCATCTGGAAAGTTAACTTAAACTGTTAACATTAGGTTTGCAACCAGTAGTTTGGTGTAAAATTGAAATGTATACTCTTGGTAATGTCAAAGCGTTGTATGCCCTGAGAAAACAACTTTTTTGTCTTGCTCTGCAGAAGCATGAAACCAGTTTTAAACATCTCATAATCATGTGGAAAGAAACGTAAACTGTTAACATTAGGTTTGCACACAGTAGTTTGGTGTAAAATTGAAATGTATACTCTTGGTAATGTCAAAGCATTGCATGCCCTGAGAAAATAACTTTTTTGTCTTGCTCAGCACAGGCATGAAACCAGTTTTAAACAACTCAGAATCATGTGGAAAGTTAACTTAAACTGTTAACATTAGGTTTGCACACAGTAGTTTGGTGTAAAATTGAAGTGTATACTATTGGTAATGACAAAGCATGCATGTCCTGAGAAAACAACTTTTTTGTCTTGCTCAACAGAGGCATGAAATCAGTTTTTAAGAACTCAGAATCATGTGGAAAGTTAACTTAAGGTGTTTCCATTAGGTTTACACACAGTAGTTTGGTGTAAAATTGAAATGTATACTATTGGTAATGTCAAAGCATTGTATGCCCTGAGAAAACAACTTTGTTTCTTGCTCAACAGAAGCATGAAACAGGTTTCAAACAACTCGTAATCATGTGAGAAGTTGATTTAAGGTGTTTGCATTAGGTTTGCACACAGTATTTTGGTGTAAAATTGAAATATATACTCTTGGTAATGACAAAGCATTGTATGCCCTGAGAAAACATCTTTTTTGTCTTGCTCAACAGAAGCGTGAAACAGGTGTTAAACAACTCAGAATCATGTGGGAAGTTGATTTAAGGTGTTTGCATTAGGTTTGCACACAGTAGTTTGGTGTAAAATTGAAATGTATACTCTCCGAAATGTCAAAGCATTGCATGCCCTGAGAAAATAACTTTTTTGTCTTGCTCAGCACAGGGTTGAAACCAGTTTTAAACAACTAAGAATCATGTGGAAAGTTAACTTAAACTGTTAACATTAGGTTTGCACCCAGTAGTTTGGTGTAAAATTGAAATGTATACTATTGGTAATGTCAAAGCGTTGTATGCCCTGAGAAAACAACTTTTTTGTCTTGCTCTGCAGAAGCATTAAACCAGTTTTAAACATCTCATAATCATGTGGAAAGTTAACTTAAACTGTTAACATTAGGTTTGCACCCTGTAGTTTGGTGTAAAATTGAAATGTATACTATTGGTAATGACAAAGCATTGTATGCCCTGAGAAAACAACTTTTTTGTCTTGCTCTGCAGAAGCATGAAACCAGTTTTGAACATCTCATAATCATGTGGAAAGTTAACTTAAACTGTTAACATTAGGTTTGCACACAGTAGTTTGGTGTAAAATTGAAATGTATACTATTGGTAATGACAAAGCATTGTATGCCCTGAGAAAACATCTTTTTTGTCTTGCTCAACAGAAGCATGAAACAGGTGTTAAACAACTCAGAATCATGTGGGAAGTTGATTTAAGGTGTTTGCATTAGGTTTGCACACAGTAGTTTGCTGTAAAATTGAAATGTATACTCTCCGAAATGTCAAAGCATTGCATGCCCTGAGAAAATAACTTTTTTGTCTTGCTCAGCACAGGGTTGAAACCAGTTTTAAACAACTCAGAATCATGTGGAAAGTTAACTTAAACTGTTAACATTAGGTTTGCACACAGTAGTTTGGTGTAAAATTGAAGTCTATACTATTGGTAATGTCAAAGCATGCATGTCCTGAGAAAACAACTTTTTTGTCTTGCTCAACAGAGGCATGAAATCAGTTTTTAAGAACTCAGAATCATGTGGAAAGTAAACTTAAGGTGTTTCCATTAGGTTTCCACACAGTAGTTTGGTGTAAAATTGAAATGTATACTATTGGTAATGTCAAAGCATTGTATGCCCTGAGAAAACAACTTTTTTCTCTTGCTCAACAGAAGCATGAAACAGGTTTTAAACAACTCAGAATCATGTGAGAAGTTGATTTAAGGTGTTTGCATTAGGTTTGCACACAGTAGTTTGGTGTAAAATTGAAATGTATACTCTTGGTAATGTCAAAGCATGGCATGCGCTGAGAAAATAACTTTTTTGTCCAGCTCAGCACAGGCATGAAACCAGTTTTAAACAACTCAGAATCATGTGGAAAGTTGATTTAAGGTGTTTCCATTAGGTTTGCACACAGTAGTTTGGTGTAAGATTGAAATGTATACGCTTGGTAATGTCAAAGCGTTGTATGCCCTGAGAAAACAACTTTTTTGTCTTGCTCTGCAGAAGCATGAAACCAGTTTTAAACATCTCATAATCATGTGGAAAGTTAACTTAAACTGTTAACATTAGGTTTGCACACAGTAGTTTGGTGTAAAATTGAAGTGTATACTATTGCTAATGTCAAAGCATGCATGTCCTGAGAAAATAACTTTTTTGTCTTGCTCAGCAGAGGCATGAAACCAGTTTTAAACAACTCAGAATCATCTGGAAAGTTAACTTAAACTGTTAACATTAGGTTTGCACCCAGTAGTTTGGTGTAAAATTGAAATGTATACTCTTGGTAATGTCAAAGCGTTGTATGCCCTGAGAAAACAACTTTTTTGTCTTGCTCTGCAGAAGCATGAAACCAGTTTTAAACATCTCATAATCATGTGGAAAGAAACTTAAACTGTTAACATTAGGTTTGCACACAGTAGTTTGGTGTAAAATTGAAATGTATACTCTTGGTAATGTCAAAGCATTGCATGCCCTGAGAAAATAACTTGCTCAGCACAGGCATGAAACCAGTTTTAAACAACTCAGAATCATGTGGAAAGTTAACTTAAACTGTTAACATTAGGTTTGCACACAGTAGTTTGGTGTAAAATTGAAGTGTATACTATTGGTAATGACAAAGCATGCATGTCCTGAGAAAACAACTTTTTTGTCTTGCTCAACAGAGGCATGAAATCAGTTTTTAAGAACTCAGAATCATGTGGAAAGTTAACTTAAGGTGTTTCCATTAGGTTTACACACAGTAGTTTGGTGTAAAATTGAAATGTATACTATTGGTAATGTCAAAGCATTGTATGCCCTGAGAAAACAACTTTGTTTCTTGCTCAACAGAAGCATGAAACAGGTTTCAAACAACTCGTAATCATGTGAGAAGTTGATTTAAGGTGTTTGCATTAGGTTTGCACACAGTATTTTGGTGTAAAATTGAAATATATACTCTTGGTAATGACAAAGCATTGTATGCCCTGAGAAAACATCTTTTTTGTCTTGCTCAACAGAAGCGTGAAACAGGTGTTAAACAACTCAGAATCATGTGGGAAGTTGATTTAAGGTGTTTGCATTAGGTTTGCACACAGTAGTTTGGTGTAAAATTGAAATGTATACTCTCCGAAATGTCAAAGCATTGCATGCCCTGAGAAAATAACTTTTTTGTCTTGCTCAGCACAGGGTTGAAACCAGTTTTAAACAACTCAGAATCATGTGGAAAGTTAACTTAAACTGTTAACATTAGGTTTGCACCCAGTAGTTTGGTGTAAAATTGAAATGTATACTATTGGTACTGTCAAAGCGTTGCATGCCCTGAGAAAACAACTTTTTTGTCTTGCTCTGCAGAAGCATGAAACCAGTTTTGAACATCTCATAATCATGTGGAAAGTTAACTTAAACTGTTAACATTAGGTTTGCACACAGTAGTTTGGTGTAAAATTGAAGTCTATAGTATTGGTAATGTCAAAGCATGCATGTCCTGAGAAAACAACTTTTTTGTCTTGCTCAACAGAGGCATGAAATCAGTTTTAAGAACTCAGAATCATGTGGAAAGTTAACTTAAGGTGTTTCCATTAGGTTTCCACACAGTAGTTTGGTGTAAAATTGAAATGTATACTATTGGTAATGTCAAAGCATTGTATGCCCTGAGAAAACAACTTTTTTCTCTTGCTCAACAGAAGCATGAAACAGGTTTCAAACAACTCAGAATCATGTGAGAAGTTGATTTAAGGTGTTTGCATTAGGGTTGCACACAGTAGTTTGGTGTAAAATTGAAATGTATACTCTTGGTAGTGTCAAAGCATTGCATGCCCTGAGAAAATAACTTTTTTGTCCAGCTCAGCACAGGCATGAAACCAGTTTTAAACAACTCAGAATCATGTGGAAAGTTGATTTAAGGTGTTTCCATTAGGTTTCTACACAGTAGTTTGGTGTAAGTTTGAAATGTATACGCTTGGTAATGTCAAAGCGTTGTATGCCCTGAGAAAACAACTTTTTTGTCTTGCTCTGCAGAAGCATGAAACCAGTTTTGAACATCTCATAATCATGTGGAAAGTTAACTTAAACTGTTAACATTAGGTTTGCACACAGTAGTTTGGTGTAAAATTGAAATGTATACTATTGGTAATGACAAAGCATTGTATGCCCTGAGAAAACATCTTTTTTGTCTTGCTCAACAGAAGCATGAAACAGGTGTTAAACAACTCAGAATCATGTGGGAAGTTGATTTAAGGTGTTTGCATTAGGTTTGCACACAGTAGTTTGCTGTAAAATTGAAATGTATACTCTCCGAAATGTCAAAGCATTGCATGCCCTGAGAAAATAACTTTTTTGTCTTGCTCAGCACAGGGTTGAAACCAGTTTTAAACAACTCAGAATCATGTGGAAAGTTAACTTAAACTGTTAACATTAGGTTTGCACACAGTAGTTTGGTGTAAAATTGAAGTCTATACTATTGGTAATGTCAAAGCATGCATGTCCCGAGAAAACAACTTTTTTGTCTTGCTCAACAGAGGCATGAAATCAGTTTTAAAGAACTCAGAATCATGTGGAAAGTTAACTTAAGGTGTTTCCATTAGGTTTCCACACAGTAGTTTGGGGTAAAATTGAAATGTATACTATTGGTAATGTCAAAGCATTGTATGCCCTGAGAAAACAAATTTTTTCTCTTGCTCAACAGAAGCATGAAACAGGTTTTAAACAACTCAGAATCATGTGAGAAGTTGATTTAAGTTGTTTGCATTAGGTTTGCACACAGTAGTTTGGTGTAAAATTGAAATGTATACTCTTGGTAATGTCAAAGCATTGCATGCACTGAGAAAATAACTTTTTTGTCCAGCTCAGCACAGGCATGAAACCAGTTTTAAACAACTCAGAATCATGTGGAAAGTTGATTTAAGGTGTTTCCATTAGGTTTCCACACAGTAGTTTGGTGTAAGATTGAAATGTATACGCTTGGTAATGTCAAAGCGTTGTATGCCCTGAGAAAACAACTTTTTTGTCTTGCTCTGCAGAAGCATGAAACCAGTTTTAAACATCTCATAATCATGTGGAAAGTTAACTTAAACTGTTAACATTAGGTTTGCACACAGTAGTTTGGTGTAAAATTGAAGTGTATACTATTGGTAATGTCAAAGCATGCATGTCCTGAGAAAATAACTTTTTTGTCTTGCTCAGCAGAGGCATGAAACCAGTTTTAAACAACTCAGAATCATCTGGAAAGTTAACTTAAACTGTTAACATTAGGTTTGCACCCAGTAGTTTGGTGTAAAATTGAAATGTATACTCTTGGTAATGTCAACGCGTTGTATGCCCTGAGAAAACAACTTTTTTGTCTTGCTCTGCAGAAGCATGAAACCAGTTTTAAACATCTCATAATCATGTGGAAAGAAACTTAAACTGTTAACATTAGGTTTGCACACAGTAGTTTGGTGTAAAATTGAAATGTATACTCTTGGTAATGTCAAAGCATTGCATGCCCTGAGAAAATAACTTTTTTGTCTTGCTCAGCACAGGCATGAAACCAGTTTTAAACAACTCAGAATCATGTGGAAAGTTAACTTAAATTGTTAACATTAGGTTTGCACACAGTAGTTTGGTGTAAAATTGAAGTGTATACTATTGGTAATGACAAAGCATGCATGTCCTGAGAAAACAACTTTTTTGTCTTGCTCAACAGAGGCATGAAATCAGTTTTTAAGAACTCAGAATCATGTGGAAAGTTAACTTAAGGTGTTTCCATTAGGTTTACACACAGTAGTTTGGTGTAAAATTGAAATGTATACTATTGGTAATGTCAAAGCATTGTATGCCCTGAGAAAACAACTTTGTTTCTTGCTCAACAGAAGCATGAAACAGGTTTCAAACAACTCGTAATCATGTGAGAAGTTGATTTAAGGTGTTTGCATTAGGTTTGCACACAGTAGTTTGGTGTAAAATTGAAATATATACTCTTGGTAATGTCAAAGCGTTGCATGCCCTGAGAAAACAACTTTTTTGTCTTGCTCAACAGAAGCATGAAACAGGTTTTAAACAACTCAGAATCATGTGAGAAGTTGATTTAAGGTGTTTGCATTAGGTTTGCACACAGTAGTTTGGTGTAAAATTGAAATGTATACTCTTGGTAATATCAAAGCATTGCATGCGCTGAGAAAACAACTTTTTTGTCTTGCTCTGCAGAAGCATGAAACCAGTTTTAAACATCTCACAATCATGTGGAAAGTTAACTTAAACTGTTAACATTAGGTTTGCACACAGTAGTTTGGTGTAAAATTGAAATGTATACTCTTGGTAATGTCAAAGCGTTGTATGCCCTGAGAAAACAACTTTTTTGTCTTGCTCTGCAGAAGCATGAAACCAGTTTTAAACATCTCATAATCATGTGGAAAGTTAACTTAAACTGTTAACATTAGGTTTGCACACAGTAGTTTGGTGTAAAATTGAAGGGTATACTATTGGTAATGTCAAAGCATGCATGTCCTAAGAAAATAACTTTTTTGTCTTGCTCAGCAGAGGCATGAAACCAGTTTTAAACAACTCAGAATCATCTGGAAAGTTAACTTAAACTGTTAACATTAGGTTTGCACCCAGTAGTTTGGTGTAAAATTGAAATGTATACTCTTGGTAATGTCAAAGCGTTGTATGCCCTGAGAAAACAACTTTTTTGTCTTGCTCTGCAGAAGCATGAAACCACTTTTAAACATCTCATAATCATGTGGAAAGAAACTTAAACTGTTAACATTAGGTTTGCACACAGTAGTTTGGTGTAAAATTGAAATGTATACTCTTGGTAATGTCAAAGCATTGCATGCCCTGAGAAAATAACTTTTTTGTCTTGCTCAGCACAGGCATGAAACCAGTTTTAAACAACTCAGAATCATGTGGAAAGTTAACTTAAACTGTTAACATTAGGTTTGCACACAGTAGTTTGGTGTAAAATTGAAGTGTATACTATTGGTAATGACAAAGCATGCATGTCCTGAGAAAACAACTTTGTTTCTTGCTCAACAGAAGCATGAAACAGGTTTCAAACAACTCGTAATCATGTGAGAAGTTGATTTAAGGTGTTTGCATTAGGTTTGCACACAGTAGTTTGGTGTAAAATTGAAATATATACTCTTGGTAATGTCAAAGCGTTGCATGCCCTGAGAAAACAACTTTTTTGTCTTGCTCTGCAGAAGCATGAAACCAGTTTTGAACATCTCATAATCATGTGGAAAGTTAACTTAAACTGTTAACATTACGTTTGCACACAGTAGTTTGGTGTAAAATTGAAATGTATACTCTTGGTAATGTCAAAGCATTGCATGCCCTGAGAAAATAACTTTTTTGTCCAGCTCAGCACAGGCATGAAACCAGTTTTAAACAACTCAGAATCATGTGGAAAGTTGATTTAAGGTGTTTCCATTAGGTTTCCACACAGTAGTTTGGTGTAAGATTGAAATGTATACGCTTGGTAATGTCAAAGCGTTGTATGCCCTGAGAAAACAACTTTTTTGTCTTGCTCTGCAGAAGCATGAAACCAGTTTTGAACATCTCATAATCATGTGGAAAGTTAACTTAAACTGTTAACATTAGGTTTGCACACAGTAGTTTGGTGTAAAATTGAAATGTATACTATTGGTAATGACGAAGCATTGTATGCCCTGAGAAAACATCTTTTTTGTCTTGCTCAACAGAAGCATGAAACAGGTGTTAAACAACTCAGAATCATGTGGGAAGTTGATTTAAGGTGTTTGCATTAGTTTGCACACAGTAGTTTGCTGTAAAATTGAAATGTATACTCTCCGAAATGTCAAAGCATTGCATGCCCTGAGAAAATAACTTTTTTGTCTTGCTCAGCACAGGGTTGAAACCAGTTTTAAACAACTCAGAATCATGTGGAAAGTTAACTTAAACTGTTAACATTAGGTTTGCACACAGTAGTTTGGTCTAAAATTGAAGTCTATACTATTGGTAATGTCAAAGCATGCATGTCCTGAGAAAACAACTTTTTTGTCTTGCTCAACAGAGGCATGAAATCAGTTTTTAAGAACTCAGAATCATGTGGAAAGTTAACTTAAGGTGTTTCCATTAGGTTTACACACAGTAGTTTGGTGTAAAATTGAAATGTATACTATTGGTAATGTCAAATATTGTATGCCGTGAGAAAACAACTTTTTTGTCTTCCTCAACAGAAGCATGAAACAGGTGTTAAACAACTCAGAATCATGTGGGAAGTTGATTTAAGGTGTTTGCATTAGTTTTGCACACAGTAGTTTGGTGTAAAATTGAAATGTATACTCTTGGAAATGTCAAAGCATTGCATGCCCTGAGAAAATAACTTTTTTGTCTTGCTCAGCACAGGCATGAAACCAGTTTTAAACAACTCAGAATCATGTGGAAAGTTAACTTAAACTATTGACATTAGGTTTGCACACAGTAGTTTGGTGTAAAATTGAAATGTATACTCTTGGTAATGTCAAAGCATTGCATGCCCTGAGAAAATAACTTTTTTGTCTTGCTCAGCACAGGCATGAAACCAGTTTTAAACAACTCAGAATCATGTGGAAAGTTAACTTAAACTGTTAACATTAGGTTTGCACACAGTAGTTTGGTGTAAAATTGAAGTGTATACTATTGGTAATGACAAAGCATGCATGTCCTGAGAAAACAACTTTTTTGTCTTGCTCAACAGAGGCATGAAATCAGTTTTTAAGAACTCAGAATCATGTGGAAAGTTAACTTAAGGTGTTTCCATTAGGTTTACACAGAGTAGTTTGGTGTAAAATTGAAATGTATACTATTGGTAATGTCAAAGCATTGTATGCCCTGAGAAAACAACTTTGTTGTCTTGCTCAACAGAAGCATGAAACAGGTTTTAAACAACTCGTAATCATGTGAGAAGTTGATTTAAGGTGTTTGCATTAGGTTTGCACACAGTAGTTTGGTGTAAAATTGAAATATATACTCTTGGTAATGTCAAAGCATTGCATGCCCTGAGAAAATAACTTTTTTGTCTTGCTCAGCACAGGCATGAAACCAGTTTTAAACAACTAAGAATCATCTGGAAAGTTAACTTAAACTGTTAACATTAGGTTTGCACCCAGTAGTTTGGTGTAAAATTGAAATGTATACTCTTGGTAATGTCAAAGCGTTGTATGCCCTGAGAAAACAACTTTTTTGTCTTGCTCTGCAGAAGCATGAAACCAGTTTTAAACATCTCATAATCATGTGGAAAGAAACTTAAACTGTTAACATTAGGTTTGCACACAGTAGTTTGGTGTAAAATTGAAATGTATACTCTTGGTAATGTCAAAGCATTGCATGCCCTGAGAAAATAACTTTTTTGTCTTGCTCAGCACAGGCATGAAACCAGTTTTAAACAACTCAGAATCATGTGGAAAGTTAACTTAAACTGTTAACATTAGGTTTGCACACAGTAGTTTGGTGTAAAATTGAAGTGTATACTATTGGTAATGACAAAGCATGCATGTCCTGAGAAAACAACTTTTTTGTCTTGCTCAACAGAGGCATGACATCAGTTTTTAAGAACTCAGAATCATGTGGAAAGTTAACTTAAGGTGTTTCCATTAGGTTTACACAGAGTAGTTTGGTGTAAAATTGAAATGTATACTATTGGTAATGTCAAAGCATTGTATGCCCTGAGAAAACAACTTTGTTGTCTTGCTCAACAGAAGCATGAAACAGGTTTTAAACAACTCGTAATCATGTGAGAAGTTGATTTAAGGTGTTTGCATTAGGTTTGCACACAGTAGTTTGGTGTAAAATTGAAATATATACTCTTGGTAATGTCAAAGCATTGCATGCCCTGAGAAAATAACTTTTTTGTCTTGCTCAGCACAGGCATGAAAGCAGTTTTAAACAACTCAGAATCATGTGGAAAGTTAACTTAAGCTGTTAACATTAGGTTTGCACCCAGTAGTTTGGTGTAAAATTGAAATGTATACTATTGGTAATGTCAAAGCGTTGTATGCCCTGAGAAAACAACTTTTTTGTCTTGCTCTGCAGAAGCATGAAACCAGTTTTAAACATCTCATAATCATGTGGAAAGTTAACTTAAACTGTTAACATTAGGTTTGCACCCTGTAGTTTGGTGTAAAATTGAAATGTATACTATTGGTAAAGACAAAGCATTGTATGCCCTGAGAAAACAACTTTTTAGTCTTGCTCTGCAGAAGCATGAAACCAGTTTTGAACATCTCATAATCATGTGGAAAGTTAACTTAAACTGTTAACATTAGGTTTGCACACAGTAGTTTGGTGTAAAATTGAAATGTATACTATTGGTAATGACAAAGCATTGTATGCCCTGAGAAAACATCTTTTTTGTCTTGCTCAACAGAAGCATGAAACAGGTGTTAAACAACTCAGAATCATGTGGGAAGTTGATTTAAGGTGTTTGCATTAGGTTTGCACACAGTAGTTTGCTGTAAAATTGAAATGTATACTCTCCGAAATGTCAAAGCATTGCATGCCCTGAGAAAATAACTTTTTTGTCTTGCTCAGCACAGGGTTGAAACCAGTTTTAAACAACTCAGAATCATGTGGAAAGTTAACTTAAACTGTTAACATTAGGTTTGCACACAGTAGAGAGTAGTTTGGTGTAAAATTGAAGTGTATACTATTGGTAATGACAAAGCATGCATGTCCTGAGAAAACAACTTTTTTGTCTTGCTCAACAGAGGCATGAAATCAGTTTTTAAGAACTCAGAATCATGTGGAAAGTTAACTTAAGGTGTTTCCATTAGGTTTACACACAGTAGTTTGGTGTAAAATTGAAATGTATACTATTGGTAATGTCAAATGTTGTATGCCCTGAGAAAACAACTTTTTTGTCTTGCTCAACAGAAGCATGAAACAGGTGTTAAACAACTCAGAATCATGTGGGAAGTTGATTTAAGGTGTTTGCATTAGGTTTGCACACAGTAGTTTGGTGTAAAATTGAAATGTATACTCTTGGAAATGTCAAAGCATTGCATGCCCTGAGAAAATAACTTTTTTGTCTTGCTCAGCACAGGCATGAAACCAGTTTTAAACAACTCAGAATCATGTGGAAAGTTAACTTAAACTGTTAACATTAGGTTTGCACACAGTAGTTTGGTGTAAAATTGAAATGTATACTCTTGGTAATGTCAAAGCATTGCATGCCCTGAGAAAATAACTTTTTTGTCTTGCTCAGCACAGGCATGAAACCAGTTTTAAACAACTCAGAATCATGTGGAAAGTTAACTTAAACTGTTAACATTAGGTTTGCACACAGTAGTTTGGTGTAAAATTGAAGTGTATACTATTGGTAATGACAAAGCATGCATGTCCTGAGAAAACAACTTTTTTGTCTTGCTCAACAGAGGCATGAAATCAGTTTTTAAGAACTCAGAATCATGTGGAAAGTTAACTTAAGGTGTTTCCATTAGGTTTACACACAGTAGTTTGGTGTAAAATTGAAATGTATACTATTGGTAATGTCAAAGCATTGTATGCCCTGAGAAAACAACTTTTTTGTCTTGCTCAACAGAGGCATGAAACCAGTTTTAAACAACTCAGAATCATCTGGAAAGTTAACTTAAACTGTTAACATTAGGTTTGCACCCAGTAGTTTGGTGTAAAATTGAAATGTATACTCTTGGTAATGTCAAAGCGTTGTATGCCCTGAGAAAACAACTTTTTTGTCTTGCTCTGCAGAAGCATGAAACCAGTTTTAAACATCTCATAATCATGTGGAAAGAAACTTAAACTGTTAACATTAGGTTTGCACACAGTAGTTTGGTGTAAAATTGAAATGTATACTCTTGGTAATGTCAAAGCATTGCATGCCCTGAGAAAATAACTTTTTTGTCTTGCTCAGCACAGGCATGAAACCAGTTTTAAACAACTCAGAATCATGTGGAAAGTTAACTTAAACTGTTAACATTAGGTTTGCACACAGTAGTTTGGTGTAAAATTGAAGTGTATACTATTGGTAATGACAAAGCATGCATGTCCTGAGAAAACAACTTTTTTGTCTTGCTCAACAGAGGCATGAAATCAGTTTTTAAGAACTCAGAATCATGTGGAAAGTTAACTTAAGGTGTTTCCATTAGGTTTACACAGAGTAGTTTGGTGTAAAATTGAAATGTATACTATTGGTAATGTCAAAGCATTGTATGCCCTGAGAAAACAACTTTGTTGTCTTGCTCAACAGAAGCATGAAACAGGTTTTAAACAACTCGTAATCATGTGAGAAGTTGATTTAAGGTGTTTGCATTAGGTTTGCACACAGTAGTTTGGTGTAAAATTGAAATATATACTCTTGGTAATGTGAAAGCATTGCATGCCCTGTGAAAATAACTTTTTTGTCTTGCTCAGCACAGGCATGAAAGCAGTTTTAAACAACTCAGAATCATGTGGAAAGTTAACTTAAGCTGTTAACATTAGGTTTGCACCCAGTAGTTTGGTGCAAAATTGAAATGTATACTATTGGTAATGTCAAAGCGTTGTATGCCCTGAGAAAACAACTTTTTTGTCTTGCTCTGCAGAAGCATGAAACCAGTTTTAAACATCTCATAATCATGTGGAAAGTTAACTTAAACTGTTAACATTAGGTTTGCACCCTGTAGTTTGGTGTAAAATTGAAATGTATACTATTGGTAATGACAAAGCATTGTATGCCCTGAGAAAACAACTTTTTTGTCTTGCTCAACAGAAGCATGAAACAGGTGTTAAACAACTCAGAATCATGTGGGAAGTTGATTTAAGGTGTTTGCATTAGGATTGCACACAGTAGTTTGGTGTAAAATTGAAATGTATACTATTGGTAATGTCAAAGCGTTGTATGCCCTGAGAAAACAACTTTTTTGTCTTGCTCTGCAGAAGCATGAAACCAGTTTTAAACATCTCATAATCATGTGGAAAGTTAACTTAAACTGTTAACATTAGGTTTGCACACAGCAGTTTGGTGTAAAATTGAAATGTATACTATTGGTAATGTCAAAGCGTTGTATGCCCTGAGAAAACAACTTTTTTGTCTTGCTCTGCAGAAGCATGAAACCAGTTTTGAACATCTCATAATCATGTGGAAAGTTAACTTAAACTGTTAACATTAGGTTTGCACACAGTAGTTTGGTGTAAAATTGAAATGTATACTATTGGTAATGACAAAGCATTGTATGCCCTGAGAAAACATCTTTTTTGTCTTGCTCAACAGAAGCATGAAACAGGTGTTAAACAACTCAGAATCATGTGGGAAGTTGATTTAAGGTGTTTGCATTAGGTTTGCACACAGTAGTTTGCTGTAAAATTGAAATGTATACTCTCCGAAATGTCAAAGCATTGCATGCCCTGAGAAAATAACTTTTTTGTCTTGCTCAGCACAGGGTTGAAACCAGTTTTAAACAACTCAGAATCATGTGGAAAGTTAACTTAAACTGTTAACATTAGGTTTGCACACAGTAGACAGTAGTTTGGTGTAAAATTGAAGTGTATACTATTGGTAATGACAAAGCATGCATGTCCTGAGAAAACAACTTTTTTGTCTTGCTCAACAGAGGCATGAAATCAGTTTTTAAGAACTCAGAATCATGTGGAAAGTTAACTTAAGGTGTTTCCATTAGGTTTACACACAGTAGTTTGGTGTAAAATTGAAATGTATACTATTGGTAATGTCAAATATTGTATGCCCTGAGAAAACAACTTTTTTGTCTTGCTCAACAGAAGCATGAAACAGGTGTTAAACAACTCAGAATCATGTGGGAAGTTGATTTAAGGTGTTTGCATTAGGTTTGCACACAGTAGTTTGGTGTAAAATTGAAATGTATACTCTTGGAAATGTCAAAGCATTGCATGCCCTGAGAAAATAACTTTTTTGTCTTGCTCAGCACAGGCATGAAACCAGTTTTAAACAACTCAGAATCATGTGGAAAGTTAACTTAAACTGTTAACATTAGGTTTGCACACAGTAGTTTGGTGTAAAATTGAAATGTATACTCTTGGTAATGTCAAAGCATTGCATGCCCTGAGAAAATAACTTTTTTGTCTTGCTCAGCACAGGCATGAAACCAGTTTTAAACAACTCAGAATCATGTGGAAAGTTAACTTAAACTGTTAACATTAGGTTTGCACACAGTAGTTTGGTGTAAAATTGAAGTGTATACTATTGGTAATGACAAAGCATGCATGTCCTGAGAAAACAACTTTTTTGTCTTGCTCAACAGAGGCATGAAATCAGTTTTTAAGAACTCAGAATCATGTGGAAAGTTAACTTAAGGTGTTTCCATTAGGTTTACACACAGTAGTTTGGTGTAAAATTGAAATGTATACTATTGGTAATGTCAAAGCATTGTATGCCCTGAGAAAACAACTTTTTTGTCTTGCTCAACAGAGGCATGAAACCAGTTTTAAACAACTCAGAATCATCTGGAAAGTTAACTTAAACTGTTAACATTAGGTTTGCACCCAGTAGTTTGGTGTAAAATTGAAATGTATACTCTTGGTAATGTCAAAGCGTTGTATGCCCTGAGAAAACAACTTTTTTGTCTTGCTCTGCAGAAGCATGAAACCAGTTTTAAACATCTCATAATCATGTGGAAAGTTAACTTAAACTGTTAACATTAGGTTTGCACACAGTAGTTTGGTGTAAAATTGAAGTCTATACTATTGGTAATGTCAAAGCATGCATGTCCTGAGAAAACAACTTTTTTGTCTTGCTCAACAGAGGCATGAAATCAGTTTTTAAGAACTCAGAATCATGTGGAAAGTTAACTTAAGGTGTTTCCATTAGGTTTCCACACAGTAGTTTGGTGTAAAATTGAAATGTATACTATTGGTAATGTCAAAGCATTGTATGCCCTGAGAAAACAACTTTTTTCTCTTGCTCAACAGAAGCATGAAACAGGTTTTAAACAACTCAGAATCATGTGAGAAGTTGATTTAAGGTGTTTGCATTAGGTTTGCACACAGTAGTTTGGTGTAAAATTGAAATGTATACTCTTGGTAATGTCAAAGCATTGCATGCCCTGAGAAAATAGCTTTTTTGTCCAGCTCAGCACAGGCATGAAACCAGTTTTAAACAACTCAGAATCATGTGGAAAGTTGATTTAAGGTGTTTCCATTAGGTTTCCACACAGTAGTTTGGTGTAAGATTGAAATGTATACGCTTGGTAATGTCAAAGCGTTGTATGCCCTGAGAAAACAACTTTTTTGTCTTGCTCTGCAGAAGCATGAAACCAGTTTTAAACATCTCATAATCATGTGGAAAGTTAACTTAAACTGTTAACATTAGGTGTGCACACAGTAGTTTGGTGTAAAATTGAAGTGTATACTATTGGTAATGTCAAAGCATGCATGTCCTCAGAAAATAACTTTTTTGTCTTGCTCAGCAGAGGCATGAAACCAGTTTTAAACAACTCAGAATCATATGGAAAGTTAACTTAAACTGTTAACATTAGGTTTGCACCCAGTAGTTTGGTGTAAAATTGAAATCTATACTATTGGTAATGTCAAAGCATTGTAAGCCCTGAGAAAACAACTTTGTTTCTTGCTCAACAGAAGCATGAAACAGGTTTTAAACAACTCGTAATCATGTGAGAAGTTGATTTAAGGTGTTTGCATTAGGTTTGCACACAGTAGTTTGGTGTAAAATTGAAATGTATACTCTTGGAAATGTCAAAGCATTGCATGCCCTGAGAAAATAACTTTTTTGTCTTGCTCAGCACAGGCATGAAACCAGTTTTAAACAACTCAGAATCATGTGGAAAGTTAACTTAAACTGTTAACATTAGGTTTGCACACAGTAGTTTGGTGTAAAATTGAAATGTATACTCTTGGTAATGTCAAAGCATTGCATGCCCTGAGAAAATAACTTTTTTGTCTTGCTCAGCACAGGCATGAAACCAGTTTTAAACAACTCAGAATCATGTGGAAAGTTAACTTAAACTGTTAACATTAGGTTTGCACACAGTAGTTTGGTGTAAAATTGAAGTGTATACTATTGGTAATGACAAAGCATGCATGTCCTGAGAAAACAACTTTTTTGTCTTGCTCAACAGAGGCATGAAATCAGTTTTTAAGAACTCAGAATCATGTGGAAAGTTAACTTAAGGTGTTTCCATTAGGTTTACACACAGTAGTTTGGTGTAAAATTGAAATGTATACTATTGGTAATGTCAAAGCATTGTATGCCCTGAGAAAACAACTTTTTTGTCTTGCTCAACAGAGGCATGAAACCAGTTTTAAACAACTCAGAATCATCTGGAAAGTTAACTTAAACTGTTAACATTAGGTTTGCACCCAGTAGTTTGGTGTAAAATTGAAATGTATACTCTTGGTAATGTCAAAGCGTTGTATGCCCTGAGAAAACAACTTTTTTGTCTTGCTCTGCAGAAGCATGAAACCAGTTTTAAACATCTCATAATCATGTGGAAAGAAACTTAAACTGTTAACATTAGGTTTGCACACAGTAGTTTGGTGTAAAATTGAAATGTATACTCTTGGTAAAGTCAAAGCATTGCATGCCCTGAGAAAATAACTTTTTTGTCTTGCTCAGCACAGGCATGAAACCAGTTTTAAACAACTCAGAATCATGTGGAAAGTTAACTTAAACTGTTAACATTAGGTTTGCACACAGTAGTTTGGTGTAAAATTGAAGTGTATACCATTGGTAATGACAAAGCATGCATGTCCTGAGAAAACAACTTTTTTGTCTTGCTCAACAGAGGCATGAAATCAGTTTTTAAGAACTCAGAATCATGTGGAAAGTTAACTTAAGGTGTTTCCATTAGGTTTACACAGAGTAGTTTGGTGTAAAATTGAAATGTATACTATTGGTAATGTCAAAGCATTGTATGCCCTGAGAAAACAACTTTGTTGTCTTGCTCAACAGAAGCATGAAACAGGTTTTAAACAACTCGTAATCATGTGAGAAGTTGATTTAAGGTGTTTGCATTAGGTTTGCACACAGTAGTTTGGTGTAAAATTGAAATATATACTCTTGGTAATGTCAAAGCATTGCATGCCCTGAGAAAATAACTTTTTTGTCTTGCTCAGCACAGGCATGAAAGCAGTTTTAAACAACTCAGAATCATGTGGAAAGTTAACTTAAGCTGTTAACATTAGGTTTGCACCCAGTAGTTTGGTGTAAAATTGAAATGTATACTATTGGTAATGTCAAAGCGTTGTATGCCCTGAGAAAACAACTTTTTTGTCTTGCTCTGCAGAAGCATGAAACCAGTTTTAAACATCTCATAATCATGTGGAAAGTTAACTTAAACTGTTAACATTAGGTTTGCACCCTGTAGTTTGGTGTAAAATTGAAATGTATACTATTGGTAATGACAAAGCATTGTATGCCCTGAGAAAACATCTTTTTTGTCTTGCTCAACAGAAGCATGAAACAGGTGTTAAACAACTCAGAATCATGTGGGAAGTTGATTTAAGGTGTTTGCATTAGGTTTGCACACAGTAGTTTGCTGTAAAATTGAAATGTATACTCTCCGAAATGTCAAAGCATTGCATGCCCTGAGAAAATAACTTTTTTGTCTTGCTCAGCACAGGGTTGAAACCAGTTTTAAACAACTCAGAATCATGTTGAAAGTTAACTTAAACTGTTAACATTAGGTTTGCACACAGTAGTTTGGTGTAAAATTGAAGTCTATACTATTGGTAATGTCAAAGCATGCATGTCCTGAGAAAACAACTTTTTTGTCTTGCTCTGCAGAAGCATGAAACCAGTTTTAAACATCTCATAATCATGTGGAAAGAAACTTAAACTGTTAACATTAGGTTTGCACACAGTAGTTTGGTGTAAAATTGAAATGTATACTCTTGGTAATGTCAAAGCATTGCATGCCCTGAGAAAATAACTTTTTTGTCTTGCTCAGCACAGGCATGAAACCAGTTTTAAACAACTCAGAATCATGTGGAAAGTTAACTTAAACTGTTAACATTAGGTTTGCACACAGTAGTTTGGTGTAAAATTGAAGTGTATACTATTGGTAATGACAAAGCATGCATGTCCTGAGAAAACAACTTTTTTGTCTTGCTCAACAGAGGCATGAAATCAGTTTATAAGAACTCAGAATCATGTGGAAAATTAACTTAAGGTGTTTCCATTAGGTTTACACACAGTAGTTTGGTGTAAAATTGAAATGTATACTATTGGTAATGTCAAATATTGTATGCCCTGAGAAAACAACTTTTTTGTCTTCCTCAACAGAAGCATGAAACAGGTGTTAAACAACTCAGAATCATGTGGGAAGTTGATTTAAGGTGTTTGCATTAGGTTTGCACACAGTAGTTTGGTGTAAAATTGAAATGTATACTATTGGTAATGTCAAAGCATTGTATGCCCTGAGAAAACAACTTCTTTGTCTTGCTCAACAGAGGCATGAAACCACTTTTAAACAACTCAGAATCATCTGGAAAGTTAACTTAAACTGTTAACATTAGGTTTGCACCCAGTAGTTTGGTGTAAAATTGAAATGTATACTCTTGGTAATGTCAAAGCGTTGTATGCCCTGAGAAAACAACTTTTTTGTCTTGCTCTGCAGAAGCATGAAACCAGTTTTAAACATCTCATAATCATGTGGAAAGAAACTTAAACTGTTAACATTAGGTTTGCACACAGTAGTTTGGTGTAAAATTGAAATGTATACTCTTGGTAAAGTCAAAGCATTGCATGCCCTGAGAAAATAACTTTTTTGTCTTGCTCAGCACAGGCATGAAACCAGTTTTAAACAACTCAGAATCATGTGGAAAGTTAACTTAAACTGTTAACATTAGGTTTGCACACAGTAGTTTGGTGTAAAATTGAAGTGTATACTATTGGTAATGACAAAGCATGCATGTCCTGAGAAAACAACTTTTTTGTCTTGCTCAACAGAGGCATGAAATCAGTTTTTAAGAACTCAGAATCATGTGGAAAGTTAACTTAAGGTGTTTCCATTAGGTTTACACAGAGTAGTTTGGTGTAAAATTGAAATGTATACTATTGGTAATGTCAAAGCATTGTATGCCCTGAGAAAACAACTTTGTTGTCTTGCTCAACAGAAGCATGAAACAGGTTTTAAACAACTCGTAATCATGTGAGAAGTTGATTTAAGGTGTTTGCATTAGGTTTGCACACAGTAGTTTGGTGTAAAATTGAAATATATACTCTTGGTAATGTCAAAGCATTGCATGCCCTGAGAAAATAACTTTTTTGTCTTGCTCAGCACAGGCATGAAACCAGTTTTAAACAACTCAGAATCATGTGGAAAGTTAACTTAAACTGTTAACATTAGGTTTGCACACAGTAGTTTGGTGTAAAATTGAAATGTATACTCTTGGTAATGTCAAAGCATTGCATGCCCTGAGAAAATAACTTTTTTGTCTTGCTCAGCACAGGCATGAAACCAGTTTTAAACAACTCAGAATCATGTGGAAAGTTAACTTAAACTGTTAACATTAGGTTTGCACACAGTAGTTTGGTGTAAAATTGAAGTGTATACTATTGGTAATGACAAAGCATGCATGTCCTGAGAAAACAACTTTTTTGTCTTGCTCAACAGAGGCATGAAATCAGTTTTTAAGAACTCAGAATCATGTGGAAAGTTAACTTAAGGTGTTTCCATTAGGTTTACACACAGTAGTTTGGTGTAAAATTGAAATGTATACTATTGGTAATGTCAAAGCATTGTATGCCCTGAGAAAACAACTTTTTTGTCTTGCTCAACAGAGGCATGAAACCAGTTTCAAACATCTCATAATCATGTGGAAAGTTAACTTAAACTGTTAACATTAGGTTTGCACCCTGTAGTTTGGTGTAAAATTGAAATGTATACTATTGGTAATGACAAAGCATTGTATGCCCTGAGAAAACAACATTTTTGTCTTGCTCTGCAGAAGCATGAAACCAGTTTTGAACATCTCATAATCATGTGGAAAGTTAACTTAAACTGTTAACATTAGGTTTGCACACAGTAGTTTGGTGTAAAATTGAAATGTATACTATTGGTAATGACAAAGCATTGTATGCCCTGAGAAAACATCTTTTTTGTCTTGCTCAACAGAAGCATGAAACAGGTGTTAAACAACTCAGAATCATGTGGGAAGTTGATTTAAGGTGTTTGCATTAGGTTTGCACACAGTAGTTTGCTGTAAAATTGAAATCTATACTCTCCGAAATGTCAAAGCATTGCATGCCCTGAGAAAATAACTTTTTTGTCTTGCTCAGCACAGGGTTGAAACCAGTTTTAAACAACTCAGAATCATGTGGAAAGTTAACTTAAACTGTTAACATTAGGTTTGCACACAGTAGTTTGGTGTAAAATTGAAGTCTATACTATTGGTAATGTCAAAGCATGCATGTCCTGAGAAAACAACTTTTTTGTCTTGCTCTGCAGAAGCATGAAACCAGTTTTAAACATCTCATAATCATGTGGAAAGAAACTTAAACTGTTAACATTAGGTTTGCACACAGTAGTTTGGTGTAAAATTGAAATGTATACTCTTGGTAATGTCAAAGCATTGCATGCCCTGAGAAAATAACTTTTTTGTCTTGCTCAGCACAGGCATGAAACCAGTTTTAAACAACTCAGAATCATGTGGAAAGTTAACTTAAACTGTTAACATTAGGTTTGCACACAGTAGACAGTAGTTTGGTGTAAAATTGAAGTGTATACTATTGGTAATGACAAAGCATGCATGTCCTGAGAAAACAACTTTTTTGTCTTGCTCAACAGAGGCATGAAATCAGTTTTTAAGAACTCAGAATCATGTGGAAAGTTAACTTAAGGTGTTTCCATTAGGTTTACACAGAGTAGTTTGGTGTAAAATTGAAATGTATACTATTGGTAATGTCAAATATTGTATGCCCTGAGAAAACAACTTTTTTGTCTTGCTCAACAGAAGCATGAAACAGGTGTTAAACAACTCAGAATCATGTGGGAAGTTGATTTAAGGTGTTTGCATTAGGTTTGCACACAGTAGTTTGGTGTAAAATTGAAATGTATACTCTTGGAAATGTCAAAGCATTGCATGCCCTGAGAAAATAACTTTTTTGTCTTGCTCAGCACAGGGTTGAAACCAGTTTTAAACAACTCAGAATCATGTGGAAAGTTAACTTAATCTGTTAACATTAGGTTTGCACACAGTAGTTTGGTGTAAAATTGAAGTCTATACTATTGGTAATGTCAAAGCATGCATGTCCTGAGAAAACAACTTTTTTGTCTTGCTCAACAGAGGCATGAAATCAGTTTTTAAGAACTCAGAATCATGTGGAAAGTTAACTTAAGGTGTTTCCATGAGGTTTCCACACAGTAGTTTGGTGTAAAATTGAAATGTATACTATTGGTAATGTCAAAGCATTGTATGCCCTGAGAAAACAACTTTTTTCTCTTGCTCAACAGAAGCATGAAACAGGTTTTAAACAACTCAGAATCATGTGAGAAGTTGATTTAAGGTGTTTGCATTAGGTTTGCACACAGTAGTTTGGTGTAAAATTGAAATGTATACTCTTGGTAATGTCAAAGCATTGCATGCCCTGAGAAAATAACTTTTTTGTCCAGCTCAGCACAGGCATGAAACCAGTTTTAAACAACTCAGAATCATGTGGAAAGTTGATTTAAGGTGTTTCCATTAGGTTTCCACACAGTAGTTTGGTGTAAGATTGAAATGTATACGCTTGGTAATGTCAAAGCGTTGTATGCCCTGAGAAAACAACTTTTTTGTCTTGCTCTGCAGAAGCATGAAACCAGTTTTAAACATCTCATAATCATGTGGAAAGTTAACTTAAACTGTTAACATTAGGTTTGCACACAGTAGTTTGGTGTAAGATTGAAATGTATACGCTTGGTAATGTCAAAGCGTTGTATGCCCTGAGAAAACAACTTTTTTGTCTTGCTCAGCACAGGCATGAAACCAGTTTTAAACAACTCAGAATCATCTGGAAAGTTAACTTAAACTGTTAACATTAGGTTTGCACCCAGTAGTTTGGTGTAAAATTGAAATGTATACTCTTGGTAATGTCAAAGCGTTGTATGCCCTGAGAAAACAACTTTTTTGTCTTGCTCTGCAGAAGCATGAAACCAGTTTTAAACATCTCATAATCATGTGGAAAGAAACTTAAACTGTTAACATTAGGTTTGCACACAGTAGTTTGGTGTAAAATTGAAATGTATACTCTTGGTAATGTCAAAGCATTGCATGCCCTGAGAAAATAACTTTTTTGTCTTGCTCAGCACAGGCATGAAACCAGTTTTAAACAACTCAGAATCATGTGGAAAGTTAACTTAAACTGTTAACATTAGGTTTGCACACAGTAGTTTGGTGTAAAATTGAAGTGTATACTATTGGTAATGACAAAGCATGCATGTCCTGAGAAAAAAACTTTTTTGTCTTGCTCAACAGAGGCATGAAATCAGTTTTTAAGAACTCAGAATCATGTGGAAAGTTAACTTAAGGTGTTTCCATTAGGTTTACACACAGTAGTTTGGTGTAAAATTGAAATGTATACTATTGGTAATGTCAAAGCATTGTATGCCCTGAGAAAACAACTTTGTTTCTTGCTCAACAGAAGCATGAAACAGGTTTTTAAACAACCCGTAATCATGTGAGAAGTTGATTTAAGGTGTTTGCATTAGGTTTGCACACAGTAGTTTGGTGTAAAATTGAAATATATACTCTTGGCAATGTCAAAGCATTGCATGCCCTGAGAAAATAACTTTTTTGTCTTGCTCAGCACAGGCATGAAAGCAGTTTTAAACAACTCAGAATCATGTGGAAAGTTAACTTAAACTGTTAACATTAGGTTTGCACCCAGTAGTTTGGTGTAAAATTGAAATGTATACTATTGGTAATGTCAAAGCGTTGTATGCCCTGAGAAAACAACTTTTTTCTCTTGCTCTGCAGAAGCATGAAACCAGTTTTGAACATCTCATAATCATGTGGAAAGTTAACTTAAACTGTTAACATTAGGTTTGCACACAGTAGTTTGGTGTAAAATTGAAATGTATACTATTGGTAATGACAAAGCATTGTATGCCCTGAGAAAACATCTTTTTTGTCTTGCTCAACAGAAGCATGAAACAGGTGTTAAACAACTCAGAATCATGTGGGAAGTTGATTTAAGGTGTTTGCATTAGGTTTGCACACAGTAGTTTGCTGTAAAATTGAAATGTATACTCTCCGAAATGTCAAAGCATTGCATGCCCTGAGAAAATAACTTTTTTGTCTTGCTCAGCACAGGGTTGAAACCAGTTTTAAACAACTCAGAATCATGTGGAAAGTTAACTTAAACTGTTAACATTAGGTTTGCACACAGTAGTTTGGTGTAAAATTGAAGTCTATACTATTGGTATGTCAAAGCATGCATGTCCTGAGAAAACAACTTCTTTCTCTTGCTCTGCAGAAGCATGAAACCAGTTTTAAACATCTCATAATCATGTGGAAAGAAACTTAAACTGTTAACATTAGGTTTGCACACAGCAGTTTGGTGTAAAATTGAAATGTATACTCTTGGTAATGTCAAAGCATTGCATGCCCTGAGAAAATAACTTTTTTGTCTTGCTCAGCACAGGCATGAAACCAGTTTTAAACAACTCAGAATCATGTGGAAAGTTAACTTAAACTGTTAACATTAGGTTTGCACACAGTAGTTTGGTGTAAAATTGAAGTGTATACTATTGGTAATGACAAAGCATGCATGTCCTGAGAAAACAACTTTTTTGTCTTGATCAACAGAGGCATGAAATCAGTTTTTAAGAACTCAGAATCATGTGGAAAGTTAACTTAAGGTGTTTCCATTAGGTTTACACAGAGTAGTTTGGTGTAAAATTGAAATGTATACTATTGGTAATGTCAAAGCATTGTATGCCCTGAGAAAACAACTTTGTTGTCTTGCTCAACAGAAGCATGAAACAGGTTTTAAACAACTCGTAATCATGTGAGAAGTTGATTTAAGGTGTTTGCATTAGGTTTGCACACAGTAGTTTGGTGTAAAATTGAAATATATACTCTTGGTAATGTCAAAGCATTGCATGCCCTGAGAAAATAACTTTTTTGTCTTGCTCAGCACAGGCATGAAAGCAGTTTTAAACAACTCAGAATCATGTGGAAAGTTAACTTAAGCTGTTAACATTAGGTTTGCACCCAGTAGTTTGGTGTAAAATTGAAATGTATACTATTGGTAATGTCAAAGCGTTGTATGCCCTGAGAAAATAACTTTTTTGTCTTGCTCAACAGAAGCATGAAACAGGTGTTAAACAACTCAGAATCATGTGGGAAGTTGATTTAAGGTGTTTGCATTAGGTTTGCACACAGTAGTTTGGTGTAAAATTGAAATGTATACTATTGGTAATGTCAAAGCGTTGTATGCCCTGAGAAAACAACTTTTTTGTCTTGCTCTGCAGAAGCATGAAACCAGTTTTAAACATCTCATAATCATGTGGAAAGTTAACTTAAACTGTTAACATTAGGTTTGCACACAGCAGTTTGGTGTAAAATTGAAATGTATACTATTGGTAATGTCAAAGCGTTGTATGCCCTGAGAAAACAACTTTTTTGTCTTGCTCTGCAGAAGCATGAAACCAGTTTTGAACATCTCATAATCATGTGGAAAGTTAACTAAAACTGTTAACATTAGGTTTGCACACAGTAGTTTGGTGTAAAATTGAAATGTATACTATTGGTAATGACAAAGCATTGTATGCCCTGAGAAAACATCTTTTTTGTCTTGCTCAACAGAAGCATGAAACAGGTGTTAAACAACTCAGAATCATGTGGGAAGTTGATTTAAGGTGTTTGCATTAGGTTTGCACACAGTAGTTTGGTGTAAAATTGAAATGTATACTCTCCGAAATGTCAAAGCATTGCATGCCCTGAGAAAATAACTTTTTTGTCTTGCTCAGCACAGGGTTGAAACCAGTTTTAAACAACTCAGAATCATGTGGAAAGTTAACTTAAACTGTTAACATTAGGTTTGCACACAGTAGTTTGGTGTAAAATTGAAGTCTATACTATTGGTATGTCAAAGCATGCATGTCCTGAGAAAACAACTTCTTTGTCTTGCTCTGCAGAAGCATGAAACCAGTTTTAAACATCTCATAATCATGTGGAAAGAAACTTAAACTGTTAACATTAGGTTTGCACACAGCAGTTTGGTGTAAAATTGAAATGTATACTCTTGGTAATGTCAAAGCATTGCATGCCCTGAGAAAATAACTTTTTTGTCTTGCTCAGCACAGGCATGAAACCAGTTTTAAACAACTCAGAATCATGTGGAAAGTTAACTTAAACTGTTAACATTAGGTTTGCACACAGTAGTTTGGTGTAAAATTGAAGTGTATACTATTGGTAATGACAAAGCATGCATGTCCTGAGAAAACAACTCTTTTGTCTTGCTCAACAGAGGCATGAAATCAGTTTTTAAGAACTCAGAATCATGTGGAAAGTTAACTTAAGGTGTTTCCATTAGGTTTACACAGAGTAGTTTGGTGTAAAATTGAAATGTATACTATTGGTAATGTCAAAGCATTGTATGCCCTGAGAAAAAAACTTTGTTGTCTTGCTCAACAGAAGCATGAAACAGGTTTTAAACAACTCGTAATCATGTGAGAAGTTGATTTAAGGTGTTTGCATTAGGTTTGCACACAGTAGTTTGGTGTAAAATTGAAATATATACTCTTGGTAATGTCAAAGCATTGCATGCCCTGAGAAAATAACTTTTTTGTCTTGCTCAGCACAGGCATGAAAGCAGTTTTAAACAACTCAGAATCATGTGGAAAGTTAACTTAAGCTGTTAACATTAGGTTTGCACCCAGTAGTTTGGTGTAAAATTGAAATGTATACTATTGGTAATGTCAAAGCGTTGTATGCCCTGAGAAAACAACTTTTTTGTCTTGCTCTGCAGAAGCATGAAACCAGTTTTAAACATCTCATAATCATGTGGAAAGTTAACTTAAACTGTTAACATTAGGTTTGCACCCTGTAGTTTGGTGTAAAATTGAAATGTATACTATTGGTAATGACAAAGCATTGTATGCCCTGAGAAAACATCTTTTTTGTCTTGCTCAACAGAAGCATGAAACAGGTGTTAAACAACTCAGAATCATGTGGGAAGTTGATTTAAGGTGTTTGCATTAGGTTTGCACACAGTAGTTTGCTGTAAAATTGAAATGTATACTCTCCGAAATGTCAAAGCATTGCATGCCCTGAGAAAATAACTTTTTTGTCTTGCTCAGCACAGGGTTGAAACCAGTTTTAAACAACTCAGAATCATGTGGAAAGTTAACTTAAACTGTTAACATTAGGTTTGCACACAGTAGTTTGGTGTAAAATTGAAGTCTATACTATTGGTAATGTCAAAGCATGCATGTCCTGAGAAAACAACTTTTTTGTCTTGCTCTGCAGAAGCATGAAACCAGTTTTAAACATCTCATAATCATGTGGAAAGAAACTTAAACTGTTAACATTAGGTTTGCACACAGTAGTTTGGTGTAAAATTGAAATGTATACTCTTGGTAATGTCAAAGCATTGCATGCCCTGAGAAAATAACTTTTTTGTCTTGCTCAGCACAGGCATGAAACCAGTTTTAAACAACTCAGAATCATGTGGAAAGTTAACTTAAACTGTTAACATTAGGTTTGCACACAGTAGTTTGGTGTAAAATTGAAGTGTATACTATTGGTAATGACAAAGCATGCATGTCCTGAGAAAACAACTTTTTTGTCTTGCTCAACAGAGGCATGAAATCAGTTTATAAGAACTCAGAATCATGTGGAAAATTAACTTAAGGTGTTTCCATTAGGTTTACACACAGTAGTTTGGTGTAAAATTGAAATGTATACTATTGGTAATGTCAAATATTGTATGCCCTGAGAAAACAACTTTTTTGTCTTCCTCAACAGAAGCATGAAACAGGTGTTAAACAACTCAGAATCATGTGGGAAGTTGATTTAAGGTGTTTGCATTAGGTTTGCACACAGTAGTTTGGTGTAAAATTGAAATGTATACTCTTGGAAATGTCAAAGCATTGCATGCCCTGAGAAAATAACTTTTTTGTCTTGCTCAGCACAGGCATGAAACCAGTTTTAAACAACTCAGAATCATGTGGAAAGTTAACTTAAACTGTTAACATTAGGTTTGCACACAGTAGTTTGGTGTAAAATTGAAATGTATACTCTTGGTAATGTCAAAGCATTGCATGCCCTGAGAAAATAACTTTTTTGTCTTGCTCAGCACAGGCATGAAACCAGTTTTAAACAACTCAGAATCATGTGGAAAGTTAACTTAAACTGTTAACATTAGGTTTGCACACAGTAGTTTGGTGTAAAATTGAAGTGTATACTATTGGTAATGACAAAGCATGCATGTCCTGAGAAAACAACTTTTTTGTCTTGCTCAACAGAGGCATGAAATCAGTTTTTAAGAACTCAGAATCATGTGGAAAGTTAACTTAAGGTGTTTCCATTAGGTTTACACACAGTAGTTTGGTGTAAAATTGAAATGTATACTATTGGTAATGTCAAAGCATTGTATGCCCTGAGAAAACAACTTTTTTGTCTTGCTCAACAGAGGCATGAAACCAGTTTTAAACAACTCAGAATCATCTGGAAAGTTAACTTAAACTGTTAACATTAGGTTTGCACCCAGTAGTTTGGTGTAAAATTGAAATGTATACTCTTGGTAATGTCAAAGCGTTGTATGCCCTGAGAAAACAACTTTTTTGTCTTGCTCTGCAGAAGCATGAAACCAGTTTTAAACATCTCATAATCATGTGGAAAGAAACTTAAACTGTTAACATTAGGTTTGCACACAGTAGTTTGGTGTAAAATTGAAATGTATACTCTTGGTAAAGTCAAAGCATTGCATGCCCTGAGAAAATAACTTTTTTGTCTTGCTCAGCACAGGCATGAAACCAGTTTTAAACAACTCAGAATCATGTGGAAAGTTAACTTAAACTGTTAACATTAGGTTTGCACACAGTAGTTTGTTGTAAAATTGAAGTGTATAGTATTGGTAATGACAAAGCATGCATGTCCTGAGAAAACAACTTTTTTGTCTTGCTCAACAGAGGCATGAAATCAGTTTTTAAGAACTCAGAATCATGTGGAAAGTTAACTTAAGGTGTTTCCATTAGGTTTACACAGAGTAGTTTGGTGTAAAATTGAAATGTATACTATTGGTAATGTCAAAGCATTGTATGCCCTGAGAAAACAACTTTGTTGTCTTGCTCAACAGAAGCATGAAACAGGTTTTAAACAACTCGTAATCATGTGAGAAGTTGATTTAAGGTGTTTGCATTAGGTTTGCACACAGTAGTTTGGTGTAAAATTGAAATATATACTCTTGGTAATGTCAAAGCATTGTATGCCCTGAGAAAACAACTTTTTTGTCTTGCTCAACAGAGGCATGAAACCAGTTTCAAACATCTCATAATCATGTGGAAAGTTAACTTAAACTGTTAACATTAGGTTTGCACCCAGTAGTTTGGTGTAAAATTGAAATGTATACTATTGGTAATGACAAAGCATTGTATGCCCTGAGAAAACAACATTTTTGTCTTGCTCTGCAGAAGCATGAAACCAGTTTTGAACATCTCATAATCATGTGGAAAGTTAACTTAAACTGTTAACATTAGGTTTGCACACAGTAGTTTGGTGTAAAATTGAAATGTATACTATTGGTAATGACAAAGCATTGTATGCCCTGAGAAAACATCTTTTTTGTCTTGCTCAACAGAAGCATGAAACAGGTGTTAAACAACTCAGAATCATGTGGGAAGTTGATTTAAGGTGTTTGCATTAGGTTTGCACACAGTAGTTTGCTGTAAAATTGAAATCTATACTCTCCGAAATGTCAAAGCATTGCATGCCCTGAGAAAATAACTTTTTTGTCTTGCTCAGCACAGGGTTGAAACCAGTTTTAAACAACTCAGAATCATGTGGAAAGTTAACTTAAACTGTTAACATTAGGTTTGCACACAGTAGTTTGGTGTAAAATTGAAGTCTATACTATTGGTAATGTCAAAGCATGCATGTCCTGAGAAAACAACTTTTTTGTCTTGCTCTGCAGAAGCATGAAACCAGTTTTAAACATCTCATAATCATGTGGAAAGAAACTTAAACTGTTAACATTAGGTTTGCACACAGTAGTTTGGTGTAAAATTGAAATGTATACTCTTGGTAATGTCAAAGCATTGCATGCCCTGAGAAAATAACTTTTTTGTCTTGCTCAGCACAGGCATGAAACCAGTTTTAAACAACTCAGAATCATGTGGAAAGTTAACTTAAACTGTTAACATTAGGTTTGCACACAGTAGACAGTAGTTTGGTGTAAAATTGAAGTGTATACTATTGGTAATGACAAAGCATGCATGTCCTGAGAAAACAACTTTTTTGTCTTGCTCAACAGAGGCATGAAATCAGTTTTTAAGAACTCAGAATCATGTGGAAAGTTAACTTAAGGTGTTTCCATTAGGTTTACACAGAGTAGTTTGGTGTAAAATTGAAATGTATACTATTGGTAATGTCAAATATTGTATGCCCTGAGAAAACAACTTTTTTGTCTTGCTCAACAGAAGCATGAAACAGGTGTTAAACAACTCAGAATCATGTGGGAAGTTGATTTAAGGTGTTTGCATTAGGTTTGCACACAGTAGTTTGGTGTAAAATTGAAATGTATACTCTTGGAAATGTCAAAGCATTGCATGCCCTGAGAAAATAACTTTTTTGTCTTGCTCAGCACAGGGTTGAAACCAGTTTTAAACAACTCAGAATCATGTGGAAAGTTAACTTAAACTGTTAACATTAGGTTTGCACACAGTAGTTTGGTGTAAAATTGAAGTCTATACTATTGGTAATGTCAAAGCATGCATGTCCTGAGAAAACAACTTTTTTGTCTTGCTCAACAGAGGCATGAAATCAGTTTTTAAGAACTCAGAATCATGTGGAAAGTTAACTTAAGGTGTTTCCATGAGGTTTCCACACAGTAGTTTGGTGTAAAATTGAAATGTATACTATTGGTAATGTCAAAGCATTGTATGCCCTGAGAAAACAACTTTTTTCTCTTGCTCAACAGAAGCATGAAACAGGTTTTAAACAACTCAGAATCATGTGAGAAGTTGATTTAAGGTGTTTGCATTAGGTTTGCACACAGTAGTTTGGTGTAAAATTGAAATGTATACTCTTGGTAATGTCAAAGCATTGCATGCCCTGAGAAAATAACTTTTTTGTCCAGCTCAGCACAGGCATGAAACCAGTTTTAAACAACTCAGAATCATGTGGAAAGTTGATTTAAGGTGTTTCCATTAGGTTTCCACACAGTAGTTTGGTGTAAGATTGAAATGTATACGCTTGGTAATGTCAAAGCGTTGTATGCCCTGAGAAAACAACTTTTTTGTCTTGCTCTGCAGAAGCATGAAACCAGTTTTAAACATCTCATAATCATGTGGAAAGTTAACTTAAACTGTTAACATTAGGTTTGCACACAGTAGTTTGGTGTAAGATTGAAATGTATACGCTTGGTAATGTCAAAGCGTTGTATGCCCTGAGAAAACAACTTTTTTGTCTTGCTCAGCACAGGCATGAAACCAGTTTTAAACAACTCAGAATCATCTGGAAAGTTAACTTAAACTGTTAACATTAGGTTTGCACCCAGTAGTTTGGTGTAAAATTGAAATGTATACTCTTGGTAATGTCAAAGCGTTGTATGCCCTGAGAAAACAACTTTTTTGTCTTGCTCTGCAGAAGCATGAAACCAGTTTTAAACATCTCATAATCATGTGGAAAGAAACTTAAACTGTTAACATTAGGTTTGCACACAGTAGTTTGGTGTAAAATTGAAATGTATACTCTTGGTAATGTCAAAGCATTGCATGCCCTGAGAAAATAACTTTTTTGTCTTGCTCAGCACAGGCATGAAACCAGTTTTAAACAACTCAGAATCATGTGGAAAGTTAACTTAAACTGTTAACATTAGGTTTGCACACAGTAGTTTGGTGTAAAATTGAAGTGTATACTATTGGTAATGACAAAGCATGCATGTCCTGAGAAAAAAACTTTTTTGTCTTGCTCAACAGAGGCATGAAATCAGTTTTTAAGAACTCAGAATCATGTGGAAAGTTAACTTAAGGTGTTTCCATTAGGTTTACACACAGTAGTTTGGTGTAAAATTGAAATGTATACTATTGGTAATGTCAAAGCATTGTATGCCCTGAGAAAACAACTTTGTTTCTTGCTCAACAGAAGCATGAAACAGGTTTTAAACAACCCGTAATCATGTGAGAAGTTGATTTAAGGTGTTTGCATTAGGTTTGCACACAGTAGTTTGGTGTAAAATTGAAATATATACTCTTGGCAATGTCAAAGCATTGCATGCCCTGAGAAAATAACTTTTTTGTCTTGCTCAGCACAGGCATGAAAGCAGTTTTAAACAACTCAGAATCATGTGGAAAGTTAACTTAAACTGTTAACATTAGGTTTGCACCCAGTAGTTTGGTGTAAAATTGAAATGTATACTATTGGTAATGTCAAAGCGTTGTATGCCCTGAGAAAACAACTTTTTTGTCTTGCTCTGCAGAAGCATGAAACCAGTTTTGAACATCTCATAATCATGTGGAAAGTTAACTTAAACTGTTAACATTAGGTTTGCACACAGTAGTTTGGTGTAAAATTGAAATGTATACTATTGGTAATGACAAAGCATTGTATGCCCTGAGAAAACATCTTTTTTGTCTTGCTCAACAGAAGCATGAAACAGGTGTTAAACAACTCAGAATCATGTGGGAAGTTGATTTAAGGTGTTTGCATTAGGTTTGCACACAGTAGTTTGCTGTAAAATTGAAATGTATACTCTCCGAAATGTCAAAGCATTGCATGCCCTGAGAAAATAACTTTTTTGTCTTGCTCAGCACAGGGTTGAAACCAGTTTTAAACAACTCAGAATCATGTGGAAAGTTAACTTAAACTGTTAACATTAGGTTTGCACACAGTAGTTTGGTGTAAAATTGAAGTCTATACTATTGGTATGTCAAAGCATGCATGTCCTGAGAAAACAACTTCTTTCTCTTGCTCTGCAGAAGCATGAAACCAGTTTTAAACATCTCATAATCATGTGGAAAGAAACTTAAACTGTTAACATTAGGTTTGCACACAGCAGTTTGGTGTAAAATTGAAATGTATACTCTTGGTAATGTCAAAGCATTGCATGCCCTGAGAAAATAACTTTTTTGTCTTGCTCAGCACAGGCATGAAACCAGTTTTAAACAACTCAGAATCATGTGGAAAGTTAACTTAAACTGTTAACATTAGGTTTGCACACAGTAGTTTGGTGTAAAATTGAAGTGTATACTATTGGTAATGACAAAGCATGCATGTCCTGAGAAAACAACTTTTTTGTCTTGATCAACAGAGGCATGAAATCAGTTTTTAAGAACTCAGAATCATGTGGAAAGTTAACTTAAGGTGTTTCCATTAGGTTTACACAGAGTAGTTTGGTGTAAAATTGAAATGTATACTATTGGTAATGTCAAAGCATTGTATGCCCTGAGAAAACAACTTTGTTGTCTTGCTCAACAGAAGCATGAAACAGGTTTTAAACAACTCGTAATCATGTGAGAAGTTGATTTAAGGTGTTTGCATTAGGTTTGCACACAGTAGTTTGGTGTAAAATTGAAATATATACTCTTGGTAATGTCAAAGCATTGCATGCCCTGAGAAAATAACTTTTTTGTCTTGCTCAGCACAGGCATGAAAGCAGTTTTAAACAACTCAGAATCATGTGGAAAGTTAACTTAAGCTGTTAACATTAGGTTTGCACCCAGTAGTTTGGTGTAAAATTGAAATGTATACTATTGGTAATGTCAAAGCGTTGTATGCCCTGAGAAAATAACTTTTTTGTCTTGCTCAACAGAAGCATGAAACAGGTGTTAAACAACTCAGAATCATGTGGGAAGTTGATTTAAGGTGTTTGCATTAGGTTTGCACACAGTAGTTTGGTGTAAAATTGAAATGTATACTATTGGTAATGTCAAAGCGTTGTATGCCCTGAGAAAACAACTTTTTTGTCTTGCTCTGCAGAAGCATGAAACCAGTTTTAAACATCTCATAATCATGTGGAAAGTTAACTTAAACTGTTAACATTAGGTTTGCACACAGCAGTTTGGTGTAAAATTGAAATGTATACTATTGGTAATGTCAAAGCGTTGTATGCCCTGAGAAAACAACTTTTTTGTCTTGCTCTGCAGAAGCATGAAACCAGTTTTGAACATCTCATAATCATGTGGAAAGTTAACTAAAACTGTTAACATTAGGTTTGCACACAGTAGTTTGGTGTAAAATTGAAATGTATACTATTGGTAATGACAAAGCATTGTATGCCCTGAGAAAACATCTTTTTTGTCTTGCTCAACAGAAGCATGAAACAGGTGTTAAACAACTCAGAATCATGTGGGAAGTTGATTTAAGGTGTTTGCATTAGGTTTGCACACAGTAGTTTGGTGTAAAATTGAAATGTATACTCTCCGAAATGTCAAAGCATTGCATGCCCTGAGAAAATAACTTTTTTGTCTTGCTCAGCACAGGGTTGAAACCAGTTTTAAACAACTCAGAATCATGTGGAAAGTTAACTTAAACTGTTAACATTAGGTTTGCACACTGTAGTTTGGTGTAAAATTGAAGTCTATACTATTGGTATGTCAAAGCATGCATGTCCTGAGAAAACAACTTCTTTGTCTTGCTCTGCAGAAGCATGAAACCAGTTTTAAACATCTCATAATCATGTGGAAAGAAACTTAAACTGTTAACATTAGGTTTGCACACAGCAGTTTGGTGTAAAATTGAAATGTATACTCTTGGTAATGTCAAAGCATTGCATGCCCTGAGAAAATAACTTTTTTGTCTTGCTCAGCACAGGCATGAAACCAGTTTTAAACAACTCAGAATCATGTGGAAAGTTAACTTAAACTGTTAACATTAGGTTTGCACACAGTAGTTTGGTGTAAAATTGAAGTGTATACTATTGGTAATGACAAAGCATGCATGTCCTGAGAAAACAACTTTTTTGTCTTGCTCAACAGAGGCATGAAATCAGTTTTTAAGAACTCAGAATCATGTGGAAAGTTAACTTAAGGTGTTTCCATTAGGTTTACACAGAGTAGTTTGGTGTAAAATTGAAATGTATACTATTGGTAATGTCAAAGCATTGTATGCCCTGAGAAAACAACTTTGTTGTCTTGCTCAACAGAAGCATGAAACAGGTTTTAAACAACTCGTAATCATGTGAGAAGTTGATTTAAGGTGTTTGCATTAGGTTTGCACACAGTAGTTTGGTGTAAAATTGAAATATATACTCTTGGTAATGTAAAAGCATTGCATGCCCTGAGAAAATAACTTTTTTGTCTTGCTCAGCACAGGCATGAAAGCAGTTTTAAACAACTCAGAATCATGTGGAAAGTTAACTTAAGCTGTTAACATTAGGTTTGCACCCAGTAGTTTGGTGTAAAATTGAAATGTATACTATTGGTAATGTCAAAGCGTTGTATGCCCTGAGAAAACAACTTTTTTGTCTTGCTCTGCAGAAGCATGAAACCAGTTTTAAACATCTCATAATCATGTGGAAAGTTAACTTAAACTGTTAACATTAGGTTTGCACCCTGTAGTTTGGTGTAAAATTGAAATGTATACTATTGGTAATGACAAAGCATTGTATGCCCTGAGAAAACATCTTTTTTGTCTTGCTCAACAGAAGCATGAAACAGGTGTTAAACAACTCAGAATCATGTGGGAAGTTGATTTAAGGTGTTTGCATTAGGTTTGCACACAGTAGTTTGCTGTAAAATTGAAATGTATACTCTCCGAAATGTCAAAGCATTGCATGCCCTGAGAAAATAACTTTTTTGTCTTGCTCAGCACAGGGTTGAAACCAGTTTTAAACAACTCAGAATCATGTGGAAAGTTAACTTAAACTGTTAACATTAGGTTTGCACACAGTAGTTTGGTGTAAAATTGAAGTCTATACTATTGGTAATGTCAAAGCATGCATGTCCTGAGAAAACAACTTTTTTGTCTTGCTCTGCAGAAGCATGAAACCAGTTTTAAACATCTCATAATCATGTGGAAAGAAACTTAAACTGTTAACATTAGGTTTGCACACAGTAGTTTGGTGTAAAATTGAAATGTATACTCTTGGTAATGTCAAAGCATTGCATGCCCTGAGAAAATAACTTTTTTGTCTTGCTCAGCACAGGCATGAAACCAGTTTTAAACAACTCAGAATCATGTGGAAAGTTAACTTAAACTGTTAACATTAGGTTTGCACACAGTAGTTTGGTGTAAAATTGAAGTGTATACTATTGGTAATGACAAAGCATGCATGTCCTGAGAAAACAACTTTTTTGTCTTGCTCAACAGAGGCATGAAATCAGTTTATAAGAACTCAGAATCATGTGGAAAATTAACTTAAGGTGTTTCCATTAGGTTTACACACAGTAGTTTGGTGTAAAATTGAAATGTATACTATTGGTAATGTCAAATATTGTATGCCCTGAGAAAACAACTTTTTTGTCTTCCTCAACAGAAGCATGAAACAGGTGTTAAACAACTCAGAATCATGTGGGAAGTTGATTTAAGGTGTTTGCATTAGGTTTGCACACAGTAGTTTGGTGTAAAATTGAAATGTATACTCTTGGAAATGTCAAAGCATTGCATGCCCTGAGAAAATAACTTTTTTGTCTTGCTCAGCACAGGCATGAAACCAGTTTTAAACAACTCAGAATCATGTGGAAAGTTAACTTAAACTGTTAACATTAGGTTTGCACACAGTAGTTTGGTGTAAAATTGAAATGTATACTCTTGGTAATGTCAAAGCATTGCATGTCCTGAGAAAATAACTTTTTTGTCTTGCTCAGCACAGGCATGAAACCAGTTTTAAACAACTCAGAATCATGTGGAAAGTTAACTTAAACTGTTAACATTAGGTTTGCACACAGTAGTTTGGTGTAAAATTGAAGTGTATACTATTGGTAATGACAAAGCATGCATGTCCTGAGAAAACAACTTTTTTGTCTTGCTCAACAGAGGCATGAAATCAGTTTTTAAGAACTCAGAATCATGTGGAAAGTTAACTTAAGGTGTTTCCATTAGGTTTACACACAGTAGTTTGGTGTAAAATTGAAATGTATACTATTGGTAATGTCAAAGCATTGTATGCCCTGAGAAAACAACTTTTTTGTCTTGCTCAACAGAGGCATGAAACCAGTTTTAAACAACTCAGAATCATCTGGAAAGTTAACTTAAACTGTTAACATTAGGTTTGCACCCAATAGTTTGGTGTAAAATTGAAATGTATACTCTTGGTAATGTCAAAGCGTTGTATGCCCTGAGAAAACAACTTTTTTGTCTTGCTCTGCAGAAGCATGAAACCAGTTTTAAACATCTCATAATCATGTGGAAAGAAACTTAAACTGTTAACATTAGGTTTGCACACAGTAGTTTGGTGTAAAATTGAAATGTATACTCTTGGTAAAGTCAAAGCATTGCATGCCCTGAGAAAATAACTTTTTTGTCTTGCTCAGCACAGGCATGAAACCAGTTTTAAACAACTCAGAATCATGTGGAAAGTTAACTTAAACTGTTAACATTAGGTTTGCACACAGTAGTTTGGTGTAAAATTGAAGTGTATACTATTGGTAATGACAAAGCATGCATGTCCTGAGAAAACAACTTTTTTGTCTTGCTCAACAGAGGCATGAAATCAGTTTTTAAGAACTCAGAATCATGTGGAAAGTTAACTTAAGGTGTTTCCATTAGGTTTACACAGAGTAGTTTGGTGTAAAATTGAAATGTATACTATTGGTAATGTCAAAGCATTGTATGCCCTGAGAAAACAACTTTGTTGTCTTGCTCAACAGAAGCATGAAACAGGTTTTAAACAACTCGTAATCATGTGAGAAGTTGATTTAAGGTGTTTGCATTAGGTTTGCACACAGTAGTTTGGTGTAAAATTGAAATATATACTCTTGGTAATGTCAAAGCATTGCATGCCCTGAGAAAATAACTTTTTTGTCTTGCTCAGCACAGGCATGAAAGCAGTTTTAAACAACTCAGAATCATGTGGAAAGTTAACTTAAGCTGTTAACATTAGGTTTGCACCCAGTAGTTTGGTGTAAAATTGAAATGTATACTATTGGTAATGTCAAAGCGTTGTATGCCCTGAGAAAACAACTTTTTTGTCTTGCTCTGCAGAAGCATGAAACCAGTTTTAAACATCTCATAATCATGTGGAAAGTTAACTTAAACTGTTAACATTAGGTTTGCACCCTGTAGTTTGGTGTAAAATTGAAATGTATACTATTGGTAATGACAAAGCATTGTATGCCCTGAGAAAACATCTTTTTTGTCTTGCTCAACAGAAGCATGAAACAGGTGTTAAACAACTCAGAATCATGTGGGAAGTTGATTTAAGGTGTTTGCATTAGGTTTGCACACAGTAGTTTGCTGTAAAATTGAAATGTATACTCTCCGAAATGTCAAAGCATTGCATGCCCTGAGAAAATAACTTTTTTGTCTTGCTCAGCACAGGGTTGAAACCAGTTTTAAACAACTCAGAATCATGTGGAAAGTTAACTTAAACTGTTAACATTAGGTTTGCACACAGTAGTTTGGTGTAAAATTGAAGTCTATACTATTGGTAATGTCAAAGCATGCATGTCCTGAGAAAACAACTTTTTTGTCTTGCTCTGCAGAAGCATGAAACCAGTTTTAAACATCTCATAATCATGTGGAAAGAAACTTAAACTGTTAACATTAGGTTTGCACACAGTAGTTTGGTGTAAAATTGAAATGTATACTCTTGGTAATGTCAAAGCATTGCATGCCCTGAGAAAATAACTTTTTTGTCTTGCTCAGCACAGGCATGAAACCAGTTTTAAACAACTCAGAATCATGTGGAAAGTTAACTTAAACTGTTAACATTAGGTTTGCACACAGTAGTTTGGTGTAAAATTGAAGTGTATACTATTGGTAATGACAAAGCATGCATGTCCTGAGAAAACAACTTTTTTGTCTTGCTCAACAGAGGCATGAAATCAGTTTATAAGAACTCAGAATCATGTGGAAAATTAACTTAAGGTGTTTCCATTAGGTTTACACACAGTAGTTTGGTGTAAAATTGAAATGTATACTATTGGTAATGTCAAATATTGTATGCCCTGAGAAAACAACTTTTTTGTCTTCCTCAACAGAAGCATGAAACAGGTGTTAAACAACTCAGAATCATGTGGGAAGTTGATTTAAGGTGTTTGCATTAGGTTTGCACACAGTAGTTTGGTGTAAAATTGAAATGTATACTCTTGGAAATGTCAAAGCATTGCATGCCCTGAGAAAATAACTTTTTTGTCTTGCTCAGCACAGGCATGAAACCAGTTTTAAACAACTCAGAATCATGTGGAAAGTTAACTTAAACTGTTAACATTAGGTTTGCACACAGTAGTTTGGTGTAAAATTGAAATGTATACTCTTGGTAATGTCAAAGCATTGCATGCCCTGAGAAAATAACTTTTTTGTCTTGCTCAGCACAGGCATGAAACCAGTTTTAAACAACTCAGAATCATGTGGAAAGTTAACTTAAACTGTTAACATTAGGTTTGCACACAGTAGTTTGGTGTAAAATTGAAGTGTATACTATTGGTAATGACAAAGCATGCATGTCCTGAGAAAACAACTTTTTTGTCTTGCTCAACAGAGGCATGAAATCAGTTTTTAAGAACTCAGAATCATGTGGAAAGTTAACTTAAGGTGTTTCCATTAGGTTTACACACAGTAGTTTGGTGTAAAATTGAAATGTATACTATTGGTAATGTCAAAGCATTGTATGCCCTGAGAAAACAACTTTTTTGTCTTGCTCAACAGAGGCATGAAACCAGTTTTAAACAACTCAGAATCATCTGGAAAGTTAACTTAAACTGTTAACATTAGGTTTGCACCCAGTAGTTTGGTGTAAAATTGAAATGTATACTCTTGGTAATGTCAAAGCGTTGTATGCCCTGAGAAAACAACTTTTTTGTCTTGCTCTGCAGAAGCATGAAACCAGTTTTAAACATCTCATAATCATGTGGAAAGAAACTTAAACTGTTAACATTAGGTTTGCACACAGTAGTTTGGTGTAAAATTGAAATGTATACTCTTGGTAAAGTCAAAGCATTGCATGCCCTGAGAAAATAACTTTTTTGTCTTGCTCAGCACAGGCATGAAACCAGTTTTAAACAACTCAGAATCATGTGGAAAGTTAACTTAAACTGTTAACATTAGGTTTGCACACAGTAGTTTGGTGTAAAATTGAAGTGTATACTATTGGTAATGACAAAGCATGCATGTCCTGAGAAAACAACTTTTTTGTCTTGCTCAACAGAGGCATGAAATCAGTTTTTAAGAACTCAGAATCATGTGGAAAGTTAACTTAAGGTGTTTCCATTAGGTTTACACAGAGTAGTTTGGTGTAAAATTGAAATGTATACTATTGGTAATGTCAAAGCATTGTATGCCCTGAGAAAACAACTTTGTTGTCTTGCTCAACAGAAGCATGAAACAGGTTTTAAACAACTCGTAATCATGTGAGAAGTTGATTTAAGGTGTTTGCATTAGGTTTGCACACAGTAGTTTGGTGTAAAATTGAAATATATACTCTTGGTAATGTCAAAGCATTGCATGCCCTGAGAAAATAACTTTTTTGTCTTGCTCAGCACAGGCATGAAACCAGTTTTAAACAACTCAGAATCATGTGGAAAGTTAACTTAAACTGTTAACATTAGGTTTGCACACAGTAGTTTGGTGTAAAATTGAAATGTATACTCTTGGTAATGTCAAAGCATTGCATGCCCTGAGAAAATAACTTTTTTGTCTTGCTCAGCACAGGCATGAAACCAGTTTTAAACAACTCAGAATCATGTGGAAAGTTAACTTAAACTGTTAACATTAGGTTTGCACACAGTAGTTTGGTGTAAAATTGAAGTGTATACTATTGGTAATGACAAAGCATGCATGTCCTGAGAAAACAACTTTTTTGTCTTGCTCAACAGAGGCATGAAATCAGTTTTTAAGAACTCAGAATCATGTGGAAAGTTAACTTAAGGTGTTTCCATTAGGTTTACACACAGTAGTTTGGTGTAAAATTGAAATGTATACTATTGGTAATGTCAAAGCATTGTATGCCCTGAGAAAACAACTTTTTTGTCTTGCTCAACAGAGGCATGAAACCAGTTTCAAACATCTCATAATCATGTGGAAAGTTAACTTAAACTGTTAACATTAGGTTTGCACCCTGTAGTTTGGTGTAAAATTGAAATGTATACTATTGGTAATGACAAAGCATTGTATGCCCTGAGAAAACAACATTTTTGTCTTGCTCTGCAGAAGCAAGAAACCAGTTTTGAACATCTCATAATCATGTGGAAAGTTAACTTAAACTGTTAACATTAGGTTTGCACACAGTAGTTTGGTGTAAAATTGAAATGTATACTATTGGTAATGACAAAGCATTGTATGCCCTGAGAAAACATCTTTTTTGTCTTGCTCAACAGAAGCATGAAACAGGTGTTAAACAACTCAGAATCATGTGGGAAGTTGATTTAAGGTGTTTGCATTAGGTTTGCACACAGTAGTTTGCTGTAAAATTGAAATCTATGCTCTCCGAAATGTCAAAGCATTGCATGCCCTGAGAAAATAACTTTTTTGTCTTGCTCAGCACAGGGTTGAAACCAGTTTTAAACAACTCAGAATCATGTGGAAAGTTAACTTAAACTGTTAACATTAGGTTTGCACACAGTAGTTTGGTGTAAAATTGAAGTCTATACTATTGGTAATGTCAAAGCATGCATGTCCTGAGAAAACAACTTTTTTGTCTTGCTCTGCAGAAGCATGAAACCAGTTTTAAACATCTCATAATCATGTGGAAAGAAACTTAAACTGTTAACATTAGGTTTGCACACAGTAGTTTGGTGTAAAATTGAAATGTATACTCTTGGTAATGTCAAAGCATTGCATGCCCTGAGAAAATAACTTTTTTGTCTTGCTCAGCACAGGCATGAAACCAGTTTTAAACAACTCAGAATCATGTGGAAAGTTAACTTAAACTGTTAACATTAGGTTTGCACACAGTAGACAGTAGTTTGGTGTAAAATTGAAGTGTATACTATTGGTAATGACAAAGCATGCATGTCCTGAGAAAACAACTTTTTTGTCTTGCTCAACAGAGGCATGAAATCAGTTTTTAAGAACTCAGAATCATGTGGAAAGTTAACTTAAGGTGTTTCCATTAGGTTTACACAGAGTAGTTTGGTGTAAAATTGAAATGTATACTATTGGTAATGTCAAATATTGTATGCCCTGAGAAAACAACTTTTTTGTCTTGCTCAACAGAAGCATGAAACAGGTGTTAAACAACTCAGAATCATGTGGGAAGTTGATTTAAGGTGTTTGCATTAGGTTTGCACACAGTAGTTTGGTGTAAAATTGAAATGTATACTCTTGGAAATGTCAAAGCATTGCATGCCCTGAGAAAATAACTTTTTTGTCTTGCTCAGCACAGGGTTGAAACCAGTTTTAAACAACTCAGAATCATGTGGAAAGTTAACTTAAACTGTTAACATTAGGTTTGCACACAGTAGTTTGGTGTAAAATTGAAGTCTATACTATTGGTAATGTCAAAGCATGCATGTCCTGAGAAAACAACTTTTTTGTCTTGCTCAACAGAGGCATGAAATCAGTTTTTAAGAACTCAGAATCATGTGGAAAGTTAACTTAAGGTGTTTCCATGAGGTTTCCACACAGTAGTTTGGTGTAAAATTGAAATGTATACTATTGGTAATGTCAAAGCATTGTATGCCCTGAGAAAACAACTTTTTTCTCTTGCTCAACAGAAGCATGAAACAGGTTTTAAACAACTCAGAATCATGTGAGAAGTTGATTTAAGGTGTTTGCATTAGGTTTGCACACAGTAGTTTGGTGTAAAATTGAAATGTATACTCTTGGTAATGTCAAAGCATTGCATGCCCTGAGAAAATAACTTTTTTGTCCAGCTCAGCACAGGCATGAAACCAGTTTTAAACAACTCAGAATCATGTGGAAAGTTGATTTAAGGTGTTTCCATTAGGTTTCCACACAGTAGTTTGGTGTAAGATTGAAATGTATACGCTTGGTAATGTCAAAGCGTTGTATGCCCTGAGAAAACAACTTTTTTGTCTTGCTCTGCAGAAGCATGAAACCAGTTTTAAACATCTCATAATCATGTGGAAAGTTAACTTAAACTGTTAACATTAGGTTTGCACACAGTAGTTTGGTGTAAGATTGAAATGTATACGCTTGGTAATGTCAAAGCGTTGTATGCCCTGAGAAAACAACTTTTTTGTCTTGCTCAGCACAGGCATGAAACCAGTTTTAAACAACTCAGAATCATCTGGAAAGTTAACTTAAACTGTTAACATTAGGTTTGCACCCAGTAGTTTGGTGTAAAATTGAAATGTATACTCTTGGTAATGTCAAAGCGTTGTATGCCCTGAGAAAACAACTTTTTTGTCTTGCTCTGCAGAAGCATGAAACCAGTTTTAAACATCTCATAATCATGTGGAAAGAAACTTAAACTGTTAACATTAGGTTTGCACACAGTAGTTTGGTGTAAAATTGAAATGTATACTCTTGGTAATGTCAAAGCATTGCATGCCCTGAGAAAATAACTTTTTTGTCTTGCTCAGCACAGGCATGAAACCAGTTTTAAACAACTCAGAATCATGTGGAAAGTTAACTTAAACTGTTAACATTAGGTTTGCACACAGTAGTTTGGTGTAAAATTGAAGTGTATACTATTGGTAATGACAAAGCATGCATGTCCTGAGAAAAAAACTTTTTTGTCTTGCTCAACAGAGGCATGAAATCAGTTTTTAAGAACTCAGAATCATGTGGAAAGTTAACTTAAGGTGTTTCCATTAGGTTTACACACAGTAGTTTGGTGTAAAATTGAAATGTATACTATTGGTAATGTCAAAGCATTGTATGCCCTGAGAAAACAACTTTGTTTCTTGCTCAACAGAAGCATGAAACAGGTTTTAAACAACCCGTAATCATGTGAGAAGTTGATTTAAGGTGTTTGCATTAGGTTTGCACACAGTAGTTTGGTGTAAAATTGAAATATATACTCTTGGCAATGTCAAAGCATTGCATGCCCTGAGAAAATAACTTTTTTGTCTTGCTCAGCACAGGCATGAAAGCAGTTTTAAACAACTCAGAATCATGTGGAAAGTTAACTTAAACTGTTAACATTAGGTTTGCACCCAGTAGTTTGGTGTAAAATTGAAATGTATACTATTGGTAATGTCAAAGCGTTGTATGCCCTGAGAAAACAACTTTTTTGTCTTGCTCTGCAGAAGCATGAAACCAGTTTTGAACATCTCATAATCATGTGGAAAGTTAACTTAAACTGTTAACATTAGGTTTGCACACAGTAGTTTGGTGTAAAATTGAAATGTATACTATTGGTAATGACAAAGCATTGTATGCCCTGAGAAAACATCTTTTTTGTCTTGCTCAACAGAAGCATGAAACAGGTGTTAAACAACTCAGAATCATGTGGGAAGTTGATTTAAGGTGTTTGCATTAGGTTTGCACACAGTAGTTTGCTGTAAAATTGAAATGTATACTCTCCGAAATGTCAAAGCATTGCATGCCCTGAGAAAATAACTTTTTTGTCTTGCTCAGCACAGGGTTGAAACCAGTTTTAAACAACTCAGAATCATGTGGAAAGTTAACTTAAACTGTTAACATTAGGTTTGCACACAGTAGTTTGGTGTAAAATTGAAGTCTATACTATTGGTATGTCAAAGCATGCATGTCCTGAGAAAACAACTTCTTTCTCTTGCTCTGCAGAAGCATGAAACCAGTTTTAAACATCTCATAATCATGTGGAAAGAAACTTAAACTGTTAACATTAGGTTTGCACACAGCAGTTTGGTGTAAAATTGAAATGTATACTCTTGGTAATGTCAAAGCATTGCATGCCCTGAGAAAATAACTTTTTTGTCTTGCTCAGCACAGGCATGAAACCAGTTTTAAACAACTCAGAATCATGTGGAAAGTTAACTTAAACTGTTAACATTAGGTTTGCACACAGTAGTTTGGTGTAAAATTGAAGTGTATACTATTGGTAATGACAAAGCATGCATGTCCTGAGAAAACAACTTCTTTGTCTTGATCAACAGAGGCATGAAATCAGTTTTTAAGAACTCAGAATCATGTGGAAAGTTAACTTAAGGTGTTTCCATTAGGTTTACACAGAGTAGTTTGGTGTAAAATTGAAATGTATACTATTGGTAATGTCAAAGCATTGTATGCCCTGAGAAAACAACTTTGTTGTCTTGCTCAACAGAAGCATGAAACAGGTTTTAAACAACTCGTAATCATGTGAGAAGTTGATTTAAGGTGTTTGCATTAGGTTTGCACACAGTAGTTTGGTGTAAAATTGAAATATATACTCTTGGTAATGTCAAAGCATTGCATGCCCTGAGAAAATAACTTTTTTGTCTTGCTCAGCACAGGCATGAAAGCAGTTTTAAACAACTCAGAATCATGTGGAAAGTTAACTTAAGCTGTTAACATTAGGTTTGCACCCAGTAGTTTGGTGTAAAATTGAAATGTATACTATTGGTAATGTCAAAGCGTTGTATGCCCTGAGAAAATAACTTTTTTGTGTTGCTCAACAGAAGCATGAAACAGGTGTTAAACAACTCAGAATCATGTGGGAAGTTGATTTAAGGTGTTTGCATTAGGTTTGCACACAGTAGTTTGGTGTAAAATTGAAATGTATACTATTGGTAATGTCAAAGCGTTGTATGCCCTGAGAAAACAACTTTTTTGTCTTGCTCTGCAGAAGCATGAAACCAGTTTTAAACATCTCATAATCATGTGGAAAGTTAACTTAAACTGTTAACATTAGGTTTGCACACAGCAGTTTGGTGTAAAATTGAAATGTATACTATTGGTAATGTCAAAGCGTTGTATGCCCTGAGAAAACAACTTTTTTGTCTTGCTCTGCAGAAGCATGAAACCAGTTTTGAACATCTCATAATCATGTGGAAAGTTAACTAAAACTGTTAACATTAGGTTTGCACACAGTAGTTTGGTGTAAAATTGAAATGTATACTATTGGTAATGACAAAGCATTGTATGCCCTGAGAAAACATCTTTTTTGTCTTGCTCAACAGAAGCATGAAACAGGTGTTAAACAACTCAGAATCATGTGGGAAGTTGATTTAAGGTGTTTGCATTAGGTTTGCACACAGTAGTTTGGTGTAAAATTGAAATCTATACTCTCCGAAATGTCAAAGCATTGCATGCCCTGAGAAAATAACTTTTTTGTCTTGCTCAGCACAGGGTTGAAACCAGTTTTAAACAACTCAGAATCATGTGGAAAGTTAACTTAAACTGTTAACATTAGGTTTGCACACAGTAGTTTGGTGTAAAATTGAAGTCTATACTATTGGTATGTCAAAGCATGCATGTCCTGAGAAAACAACTTCTTTGTCTTGCTCTGCAGAAGCATGAAACCAGTTTTAAACATCTCATAATCATGTGGAAAGAAACTTAAACTGTTAACATTAGGTTTGCACACAGCAGTTTGGTGTAAAATTGAAATGTATACTCTTGGTAATGTCAAAGCATTGCATGCCCTGAGAAAATAACTTTTTTGTCTTGCTCAGCACAGGCATGAAACCAGTTTTAAACAACTCAGAATCATGTGGAAAGTTAACTTAAACTGTTAACATTAGGTTTGCACACAGTAGTTTGGTGTAAAATTGAAGTGTATACTATTGGTAATGACAAAGCATGCATGTCCTGAGAAAACAACTCTTTTGTCTTGCTCAACAGAGGCATGAAATCAGTTTTTAAGAACTCAGAATCATGTGGAAAGTTAACTTAAGGTGTTTCCATTAGGTTTACACAGAGTAGTTTGGTGTAAAATTGAAATGTATACTATTGGTAATGTCAAAGCATTGTATGCCCTGAGAAAACAACTTTGTTGTCTTGCTCAACAGAAGCATGAAACAGGTTTTAAACAACTCGTAATCATTGAGAAGTTGATTTAAGGTGTTTGCATTAGGTTTGCACACAGTAGTTTGGTGTAAAATTGAAATATATACTCTTGGTAATGTCAAAGCATTGCATGCCCTGAGAAAATAACTTTTTTGTCTTGCTCAGCACAGGCATGAAAGCAGTTTTAAACAACTCAGAATCATGTGGAAAGTTAACTTAAGCTGTTAACATTAGGTTTGCACCCAGTAGTTTGGTGTAAAATTGAAATGTATACTATTGGTAATGTCAAAGCGTTGTATGCCCTGAGAAAACAACTTTTTTGTCTTGCTCTGCAGAAGCATGAAACCAGTTTTAAACATCTCATAATCATGTGGAAAGTTAACTTAAACTGTTAACATTAGGTTTGCACCCTGTAGTTTGGTGTAAAATTGAAATGTATACTATTGGTAATGACAAAGCATTGTATGCCCTGAGAAAACATCTTTTTTGTCTTGCTCAACAGAAGCATGAAACAGGTGTTAAACAACTCAGAATCATGTGGGAAGTTGATTTAAGGTGTTTGCATTAGGTTTGCACACAGTAGTTTGCTGTAAAATTGAAATGTATACTCTCCGAAATGTCAAAGCATTGCATGCCCTGAGAAAATAACTTTTTTGTCTTGCTCAGCACAGGGTTGAAACCAGTTTTAAACAACTCAGAATCATGTGGAAAGTTAACTTAAACTGTTAACATTAGGTTTGCACACAGTAGTTTGGTGTAAAATTGAAGTCTATACTATTGGTAATGTCAAAGCATGCATGTCCTGAGAAAACAACTTTTTTGTCTTGCTCTGCAGAAGCATGAAACCAGTTTTAAACATCTCATAATCATGTGGAAAGAAACTTAAACTGTTAACATTAGGTTTGCACACAGTAGTTTGGTGTAAAATTGAAATGTATACTCTTGGTAATGTCAAAGCATTGCATGCCCTGAGAAAATAACTTTTTTGTCTTCCTCAACAGAAGCATGAAACAGGTGTTAAACAACTCAGAATCATGTGGGAAGTTGATTTAAGGTGTTTGCATTAGGTTTGCACACAGTAGTTTGGTGTAAAATTGAAATGTATACTCTTGGAAATGTCAAAGCATTGCATGCCCTGAGAAAATAACTTTTTTGTCTTGCTCAGCACAGGCATGAAACCAGTTTTAAACAACTCAGAATCATGTGGAAAGTTAACTTAAACTGTTAACATTAGGTTTGCACACAGTAGTTTGGTGTAAAATTGAAATGTATACTCTTGGTAATGTCAAAGCATTGCATGCCCTGAGAAAATAACTTTTTTGTCTTGCTCAGCACAGGCATGAAACCAGTTTTAAACAACTCAGAATCATGTGGAAAGTTAACTTAAACTGTTAACATTAGGTTTGCACACAGTAGTTTGGTGTAAAATTGAAGTGTATACTATTGGTAATGACAAAGCATGCATGTCCTGAGAAAACAACTTTTTTGTCTTGCTCAACAGAGGCATGAAATCAGTTTTTAAGAACTCAGAATCATGTGGAAAGTTAACTTAAGGTGTTTCCATTAGGTTTACACACAGTAGTTTGGTGTAAAATTGAAATGTATACTATTGGTAATGTCAAAGCATTGTATGCCCTGAGAAAACAACTTTTTTGTCTTGCTCAACAGAGGCATGAAACCAGTTTTAAACAACTCAGAATCATCTGGAAAGTTAACTTAAACTGTTAACATTAGGTTTGCACCCAGTAGTTTGGTGTAAAATTGAAATGTATACTCTTGGTAATGTCAAAGCGTTGTATGCCCTGAGAAAACAACTTTTTTGTCTTGCTCTGCAGAAGCATGAAACCAGTTTTAAACATCTCATAATCATGTGGAAAGAAACTTAAACTGTTAACATTAGGTTTGCACACAGTAGTTTGGTGTAAAATTGAAATGTATACTCTTGGTAAAGTCAAAGCATTGCATGCCCTGAGAAAATAACTTTTTTGTCTTGCTCAGCACAGGCATGAAACCAGTTTTAAACAACTCAGAATCATGTGGAAAGTTAACTTAAACTGTTAACATTAGGTTTGCACACAGTAGTTTGGTGTAAAATTGAAGTGTATACTATTGGTAATGACAAAGCATGCATGTCCTGAGAAAACAACTTTTTTGTCTTGCTCAACAGAGGCATGAAATCAGTTTTTAAGAACTCAGAATCATGTGGAAAGTTAACTTAAGGTGTTTCCATTAGGTTTACACAGAGTAGTTTGGTGTAAAATTGAAATGTATACTATTGGTAATGTCAAAGCATTGTATGCCCTGAGAAAACAACTTTGTTGTCTTGCTCAACAGAAGCATGAAACAGGTTTTAAACAACTCGTAATCATGTGAGAAGTTGATTTAAGGTGTTTGCATTAGGTTTGCACACAGTAGTTTGGTGTAAAATTGAAATATATACTCTTGGTAATGTCAAAGCATTGCATGCCCTGAGAAAATAACTTTTTTGTCTTGCTCAGCACAGGCATGAAAGCAGTTTTAAACAACTCAGAATCATGTGGAAAGTTAACTTAAACTGTTAACATTAGGTTTGCACACAGTAGTTTGGTGTAAAATTGAAATGTATACTCTTGGTAATGTCAAAGCATTGCATGCCCTGAGAAAATAACTTTTTTGTCTTGCTCAGCACAGGCATGAAACCAGTTTTAAACAACTCAGAATCATGTGGAAAGTTAACTTAAACTGTTAACATTAGGTTTGCACACAGTAGTTTGGTGTAAAATTGAAGTGTATACTATTGGTAATGACAAAGCATGCATGTCCTGAGAAAACAACTTTTTTGTCTTGCTCAACAGAGGCATGAAATCAGTTTTTAAGAACTCAGAATCATGTGGAAAGTTAACTTAAGGTGTTTCCATTAGGTTTACACACAGTAGTTTGGTGTAAAATTGAAATGTATACTATTGGTAATGTCAAAGCATTGTATGCCCTGAGAAAACAACTTTTTTGTCTTGCTCAACAGAGGCATGAAACCAGTTTCAAACATCTCATAATCATGTGGAAAGTTAACTTAAACTGTTAACATTAGGTTTGCACCCTGTAGTTTGGTGTAAAATTGAAATGTATACTATTGGTAATGACAAAGCATTGTATGCCCTGAGAAAACAACATTTTTGTCTTGCTCTGCAGAAGCATGAAACCAGTTTTGAACATCTCATAATCATGTGGAAAGTTAACTTAAACTGTTAACATTAGGTTTGCACACAGTAGTTTGGTGTAAAATTGAAATGTATACTATTGGTAATGACAAAGCATTGTATGCCCTGAGAAAACATCTTTTTTGTCTTGCTCAACAGAAGCATGAAACAGGTGTTAAACAACTCAGAATCATGTGGGAAGTTGATTTAAGGTGTTTGCATTAGGTTTGCACACAGTAGTTTGCTGTAAAATTGAAATCTATACTCTCCGAAATGTCAAAGCATTGCATGCCCTGAGAAAATAACTTTTTTGTCTTGCTCAGCACAGGGTTGAAACCAGTTTTAAACAACTCAGAATCATGTGGAAAGTTAACTTAAACTGTTAACATTAGGTTTGCACACAGTAGTTTGGTGTAAAATTGAAGTCTATACTATTGGTAATGTCAAAGCATGCATGTCCTGAGAAAACAACTTTTTTGTCTTGCTCTGCAGAAGCATGAAACCAGTTTTAAACATCTCATAATCATGTGGAAAGAAACTTAAACTGTTAACATTAGGTTTGCACACAGTAGTTTGGTGTAAAATTGAAATGTATACTCTTGGTAATGTCAAAGCATTGCATGCCCTGAGAAAATAACTTTTTTGTCTTGCTCAGCACAGGCATGAAACCAGTTTTAAACAACTCAGAATCATGTGGAAAGTTAACTTAAACTGTTAACATTAGGTTTGCACACAGTAGACAGTAGTTTGGTGTAAAATTGAAGTGTATACTATTGGTAATGACAAAGCATGCATGTCCTGAGAAAACAACTTTTTTGTCTTGCTCAACAGAGGCATGAAATCAGTTTTTAAGAACTCAGAATCATGTGGAAAGTTAACTTAAGGTGTTTCCATTAGGTTTACACAGAGTAGTTTGGTGTAAAATTGAAATGTATACTATTGGTAATGTCAAATATTGTATGCCCTGAGAAAACAACTTTTTTGTCTTGCTCAACAGAAGCATGAAACAGGTGTTAAACAACTCAGAATCATGTGGGAAGTTGATTTAAGGTGTTTGCATTAGGTTTGCACACAGTAGTTTGGTGTAAAATTGAAATGTATACTCTTGGAAATGTCAAAGCATTGCATGCCCTGAGAAAATAACTTTTTTGTCTTGCTCAGCACAGGGTTGAAACCAGTTTTAAACAACTCAGAATCATGTGGAAAGTTAACTTAAACTGTTAACATTAGGTTTGCACACAGTAGTTTGGTGTAAAATTGAAGTCTATACTATTGGTAATGTCAAAGCATGCATGTCCTGAGAAAACAACTTTTTTGTCTTGCTCAACAGAGGCATGAAATCAGTTTTTAAGAACTCAGAATCATGTGGAAAGTTAACTTAAGGTGTTTCCATGAGGTTTCCACACAGTAGTTTGGTGTAAAATTGAAATGTATACTATTGGTAATGTCAAAGCATTGTATGCCCTGAGAAAACAACTTTTTTCTCTTGCTCAACAGAAGCATGAAACAGGTTTTAAACAACTCAGAATCATGTGAGAAGTTGATTTAAGGTGTTTGCATTAGGTTTGCACACAGTAGTTTGGTGTAAAATTGAAATGTATACTCTTGGTAATGTCAAAGCATTGCATGCCCTGAGAAAATAACTTTTTTGTCCAGCTCAGCACAGGCATGAAACCAGTTTTAAACAACTCAGAATCATGTGGAAAGTTGATTTAAGGTGTTTCCATTAGGTTTCCACACAGTAGTTTGGTGTAAGATTGAAATGTATACGCTTGGTAATGTCAAAGCGTTGTATGCCCTGAGAAAACAACTTTTTTGTCTTGCTCTGCAGAAGCATGAAACCAGTTTTAAACATCTCATAATCATGTGGAAAGTTAACTTAAACTGTTAACATTAGGTTTGCACACAGTAGTTTGGTGTAAGATTGAAATGTATACGCTTGGTAATGTCAAAGCGTTGTATGCCCTGAGAAAACAACTTTTTTGTCTTGCTCAGCACAGGCATGAAACCAGTTTTAAACAACTCAGAATCATCTGGAAAGTTAACTTAAACTGTTAACATTAGGTTTGCACCCAGTAGTTTGGTGTAAAATTGAAATGTATACTCTTGGTAATGTCAAAGCGTTGTATGCCCTGAGAAAACAACTTTTTTGTCTTGCTCTGCAGAAGCATGAAACCAGTTTTAAACATCTCATAATCATGTGGAAAGAAACTTAAACTGTTAACATTAGGTTTGCACACAGTAGTTTGGTGTAAAATTGAAATGTATACTCTTGGTAATGTCAAAGCATTGCATGCCCTGAGAAAATAACTTTTTTGTCTTGCTCAGCACAGGCATGAAACCAGTTTTAAACAACTCAGAATTATGTGGAAAGTTAACTTAAACTGTTAACATTAGGTTTGCACACAGTAGTTTGGTGTAAAATTGAAGTGTATACTATTGGTAATGACAAAGCATGCATGTCCTGAGAAAAAAACTTTTTTGTCTTGCTCAACAGAGGCATGAAATCAGTTTTTAAGAACTCAGAATCATGTGGAAAGTTAACTTAAGGTGTTTCCATTAGGTTTACACACAGTAGTTTGGTGTAAAATTGAAATGTATACTATTGGTAATGTCAAAGCATTGTATGCCCTGAGAAAACAACTTTGTTTCTTGCTCAACAGAAGCATGAAACAGGTTTTAAACAACCCGTAATCATGTGAGAAGTTGATTTAAGGTGTTTGCATTAGGTTTGCACACAGTAGTTTGGTGTAAAATTGAAATATATACTCTTGGCAATGTCAAAGCATTGCATGCCCTGAGAAAATAACTTTTTTGTCTTGCTCAGCACAGGCATGAAAGCAGTTTTAAACAACTCAGAATCATGTGGAAAGTTAACTTAAACTGTTAACATTAGGTTTGCACCCAGTAGTTTGGTGTAAAATTGAAATGTATACTATTGGTAATGTCAAAGCGTTGTATGCCCTGAGAAAACAACTTTTTTGTCTTGCTCTGCAGAAGCATGAAACCAGTTTTGAACATCTCATAATCATGTGGAAAGTTAACTTAAACTGTTAACATTAGGTTTGCACACAGTAGTTTGGTGTAAAATTGAAATGTATACTATTGGTAATGACAAAGCATTGTATGCCCTGAGAAAACATCTTTTTTGTCTTGCTCAACAGAAGCATGAAACAGGTGTTAAACAACTCAGAATCATGTGGGAAGTTGATTTAAGGTGTTTGCATTAGGTTTGCACACAGTAGTTTGCTGTAAAATTGAAATGTATACTCTCCGAAATGTCAAAGCATTGCATGCCCTGAGAAAATAACTTTTTTGTCTTGCTCAGCACAGGGTTGAAACCAGTTTTAAACAACTCAGAATCATGTGGAAAGTTAACTTAAACTGTTAACATTAGGTTTGCACACAGTAGTTTGGTGTAAAATTGAAGTCTATACTATTGGTATGTCAAAGCATGCATGTCCTGAGAAAACAACTTCTTTCTCTTGCTCTGCAGAAGCATGAAACCAGTTTTAAACATCTCATAATCATGTGGAAAGAAACTTAAACTGTTAACATTAGGTTTGCACACAGCAGTTTGGTGTAAAATTGAAATGTATACTCTTGGTAATGTCAAAGCATTGCATGCCCTGAGAAAATAACTTTTTTGTCTTGCTCAGCACAGGCATGAAACCAGTTTTAAACAACTCAGAATCATGTGGAAAGTTAACTTAAACTGTTAACATTAGGTTTGCACACAGTAGACAGTAGTTTGGTGTAAAATTGAAGTGTATACTATTGGTAATGACAAAGCATGCATGTCCTGAGAAAACAACTTTTTTGTCTTGATCAACAGAGGCATGAAATCAGTTTTTAAGAACTCAGAATCATGTGGAAAGTTAACTTAAGGTGTTTCCATTAGGTTTACACAGAGTAGTTTGGTGTAAAATTGAAATGTATACTATTGGTAATGTCAAAGCATTGTATGCCCTGAGAAAACAACTTTGTTGTCTTGCTCAACAGAAGCATGAAACAGGTTTTAAACAACTCGTAATCATGTGAGAAGTTGATTTAAGGTGTTTGCATTAGGTTTGCACACAGTAGTTTGGTGTAAAATTGAAATATATACTCTTGGTAATGTCAAAGCATTGCATGCCCTGAGAAAATAACTTTTTTGTCTTGCTCAGCACAGGCATGAAAGCAGTTTTAAACAACTCAGAATCATGTGGAAAGTTAACTTAAGCTGTTAACATTAGGTTTGCACCCAGTAGTTTGGTGTAAAATTGAAATGTATACTATTGGTAATGTCAAAGCGTTGTATGCCCTGAGAAAATAACTTTTTTGTCTTGCTCAACAGAAGCATGAAACAGGTGTTAAACAACTCAGAATCATGTGGGAAGTTGATTTAAGGTGTTTGCATTAGGTTTGCACACAGTAGTTTGGTGTAAAATTGAAATGTATACTATTGGTAATGTCAAAGCGTTGTATGCCCTGAGAAAACAACTTTTTTGTCTTGCTCTGCAGAAGCATGAAACCAGTTTTAAACATCTCATAATCATGTGGAAAGTTAACTTAAACTGTTAACATTAGGTTTGCACACAGCAGTTTGGTGTAAAATTGAAATGTATACTATTGGTAATGTCAAAGCGTTGTATGCCCTGAGAAAACAACTTTTTTGTCTTGCTCTGCAGAAGCATGAAACCAGTTTTGAACATCTCATAATCATGTGGAAAGTTAACTAAAACTGTTAACATTAGGTTTGCACACAGTAGTTTGGTGTAAAATTGAAATGTATACTATTGGTAATGACAAAGCATTGTATGCCCTGAGAAAACATCTTTTTTGTCTTGCTCAACAGAAGCATGAAACAGGTGTTAAACAACTCAGAATCATGTGGGAAGTTGATTTAAGGTGTTTGCATTAGGTTTGCACACAGTAGTTTGGTGTAAAATTGAAATGTATACTCTCCGAAATGTCAAAGCATTGCATGCCCTGAGAAAATAACTTTTTTGTCTTGCTCAGCACAGGGTTGAAACCAGTTTTAAACAACTCAGAATCATGTGGAAAGTTAACTTAAACTGTTAACATTAGGTTTGCACACAGTAGTTTGGTGTAAAATTGAAGTCTATACTATTGGTATGTCAAAGCATGCATGTCCTGAGAAAACAACTTCTTTGTCTTGCTCTGCAGAAGCATGAAACCAGTTTTAAACATCTCATAATCATGTGGAAAGAAACTTAAACTGTTAACATTAGGTTTGCACACAGCAGTTTGGTGTAAAATTGAAATGTATACTCTTGGTAATGTCAAAGCATTGCATGCCCTGAGAAAATAACTTTTTTGTCTTGCTCAGCACAGGCATGAAACCAGTTTTAAACAACTCAGAATCATGTGGAAAGTTAACTTAAACTGTTAACATTAGGTTTGCACACAGTAGTTTGGTGTAAAATTGAAGTGTATACTATTGGTAATGACAAAGCATGCATGTCCTGAGAAAACAACTCTTTTGTCTTGCTCAACAGAGGCATGAAATCAGTTTTTAAGAACTCAGAATCATGTGGAAAGTTAACTTAAGGTGTTTCCATTAGGTTTACACAGAGTAGTTTGGTGTAAAATTGAAATGTATACTATTGGTAATGTCAAAGCATTGTATGCCCTGAGAAAAAAACTTTGTTGTCTTGCTCAACAGAAGCATGAAACAGGTTTTAAACAACTCGTAATCATGTGAGAAGTTGATTTAAGGTGTTTGCATTAGGTTTGCACACAGTAGTTTGGTGTAAAATTGAAATATATACTCTTGGTAATGTCAAAGCATTGCATGCGCTGAGAAAATAACTTTTTTGTCTTGCTCAGCACAGGCATGAAAGCAGTTTTAAACAACTCAGAATCATGTGGAAAGTTAACTTAAGCTGTTAACATTAGGTTTGCACCCAGTAGTTTGGTGTAAAATTGAAATGTATACTATTGGTAATGTCAAAGCGTTGTATGCCCTGAGAAAACAACTTTTTTGTCTTGCTCTGCAGAAGCATGAAACCAGTTTTAAACATCTCATAATCATGTGGAAAGTTAACTTAAACTGTTAACATTAGGTTTGCACCCTGTAGTTTGGTGTAAAATTGAAATGTATACTATTGGTAATGACAAAGCATTGTATGCCCTGAGAAAACATCTTTTTTGTCTTGCTCAACAGAAGCATGAAACAGGTGTTAAACAACTCAGAATCATGTGGGAAGTTGATTTAAGGTGTTTGCATTAGGTTTGCACACAGTAGTTTGCTGTAAAATTGAAATGTATACTCTCCGAAATGTCAAAGCATTGCATGCCCTGAGAAAATAACTTTTTTGTCTTGCTCAGCACAGGGTTGAAACCAGTTTTAAACAACTCAGAATCATGTGGAAAGTTAACTTAAACTGTTAACATTAGGTTTGCACACAGTAGTTTGGTGTAAAATTGAAGTCTATACTATTGGTAATGTCAAAGCATGCATGTCCTGAGAAAACAACTTTTTTGTCTTGCTCTGCAGAAGCATGAAACCAGTTTTAAACATCTCATAATCATGTGGAAAGAAACTTAAACTGTTAACATTAGGTTTGCACACAGTAGTTTGGTGTAAAATTGAAATGTATACTCTTGGTAATGTCAAAGCATTGCATGCCCTGAGAAAATAACTTTTTTGTCTTGCTCAGCACAGGCATGAAACCAGTTTTAAACAACTCAGAATCATGTGGAAAGTTAACTTAAACTGTTAACATTAGGTTTGCACACAGTAGTTTGGTGTAAAATTGAAGTGTATACTATTGGTAATGACAAAGCATGCATGTCCTGAGAAAACAACTTTTTTGTCTTGCTCAACAGAGGCATGAAATCAGTTTATAAGAACTCAGAATCATGTGGAAAATTAACTTAAGGTGTTTCCATTAGGTTTACACACAGTAGTTTGGTGTAAAATTGAAATGTATACTATTGGTAATGTCAAATATTGTATGCCCTGAGAAAACAACTTTTTTGTCTTCCTCAACAGAAGCATGAAACAGGTGTTAAACAACTCAGAATCATGTGGGAAGTTGATTTAAGGTGTTTGCATTAGGTTTGCACACAGTAGTTTGGTGTAAAATTGAAATGTATACTCTTGGAAATGTCAAAGCATTGCATGCCCTGAGAAAATAACTTTTTTGTCTTGCTCAGCACAGGCATGAAACCAGTTTTAAACAACTCAGAATCATGTGGAAAGTTAACTTAAACTGTTAACATTAGGTTTGCACACAGTAGTTTGGTGTAAAATTGAAATGTATACTCTTGGTAATGTCAAAGCATTGCATGCCCTGAGAAAATAACTTTTTTGTCTTGCTCAGCACAGGCATGAAACCAGTTTTAAACAACTCAGAATCATGTGGAAAGTTAACTTAAACTGTTAACATTAGGTTTGCACACAGTAGTTTGGTGTAAAATTGAAGTCTATACTATTGGTAATGACAAAGCATGCATGTCCTGAGAAAACAACTTTTTTGTCTTGCTCAACAGAGGCATGAAATCAGTTTTTAAGAACTCAGAATCATGTGGAAAGTTAACTTAAGGTGTTTCCATTAGGTTTACACACGGTAGTTTGGTGTAAAATTGAAATGTATACTATTGGTAATGTCAAAGCATTGTATGCCCTGAGAAAACAACTTTTTTGTCTTGCTCAACAGAGGCATGAAACCAGTTTTAAACAACTCAGAATCATCTGGAAAGTTAACTTAAACTGTTAACATTAGGTTTGCACCCAGTAGTTTGGTGTAAAATTGAAATGTATACTCTTGGTAATGTCAAAGCGTTGTATGCCCTGAGAAAACAACTTTTTTGTCTTGCTCTGCAGAAGCATGAAACCAGTTTTAAACATCTCATAATCATGTGGAAAGAAACTTAAACTGTTAACATTAGGTTTGCACACAGTAGTTTGGTGTAAAATTGAAATGTATACTCTTGGTAAAGTCAAAGCATTGCATGCCCTGAGAAAATAACTTTTTTGTCTTGCTCAGCACAGGCATGAAACCAGTTTTAAACAACTCAGAATCATGTGGAAAGTTAACTTAAACTGTTAACATTAGGTTTGCACACAGTAGTTTGGTGTAAAATTGAAGTGTATACTATTGGTAATGACAAAGCATGCATGTCCTGAGAAAACAACTTTTTTGTCTTGCTCAACAGAGGCATGAAATCAGTTTTTAAGAACTCAGAATCATGTGGAAAGTTAACTTAAGGTGTTTCCATTAGGTTTACACAGAGTAGTTTGGTGTAAAATTGAAATGTATACTATTGGTAATGTCAAAGCATTGTATGCCCTGAGAAAACAACTTTGTTGTCTTGCTCAACAGAAGCATGAAACAGGTTTTAAACAACTCGTAATCATGTGAGAAGTTGATTTAAGGTGTTTGCATTAGGTTTGCACACAGTAGTTTGGTGTAAAATTGAAATATATACTCTTGGTAATGTCAAAGCATTGCATGCCCTGAGAAAATAACTTTTTTGTCTTGCTCAGCACAGGCATGAAACCAGTTTTAAAACAACTCAGAATCATGTGGAAAGTTAACTTAAACTGTTAACATTAGGTTTTGCACACAGTAGTTTGGTGTAAAATTGAAGTGTATACTATTGGTAATGACAAAGCATGCATGTCCTGAGAAAAAAACTTTTTTGTCTTGCTCAACAGAGGCATGAAATCAGCTTTTAAGAACTCAGAATCATGTGGAAAGTTAACTTAAGGTGTTTCCATTAGGTTTACACAGAGTAGTTTAGTGTAAAATTGAAATGTATACTATTGGTAATGTCAAAGCGTTGTATGCCCTGAGAAAACAACTTTTTTGTCTTGCTCTGCAGAAGCATGAAACCAGTTTTGAACATCTCATAATCATGTGGAAAGTTAACTAAAACTGTTAACATTAGGTTTGCACACAGTAGTTTGGTGTAAAATTGAAATGTATACTATTGGTAATGACAAAGCATTGTATGCCCTGAGAAAACATCTTTTTTGTCTTGCTCAACAGAAGCATGAAACAGGTGTTAAACAACTCAGAATCATGTGGGAAGTTGATTTAAGGTGTTTGCATTAGGTTTGCACACAGTAGTTTGGTGTAAAATTGAAATGTATACTCTCCGAAATGTCAAAGCATTGCATGCCCTGAGAAAATAACTTTTTGTCTTGCTCAGCACAGGGTTGAAACCAGTTTTAAACAACTCAGAATCATGTGGAAAGTTAACTTAAACTGTTAACATTAGGTTTGCACACAGTAGTTTGGTGTAAAATTGAAGTCTATACTATTGGTATGTCAAAGCATGCATGTCCTGAGAAAACAACTTCTTTGTCTTGCTCTGCAGAAGCATGAAACCAGTTTTAAACATCTCATAATCATGTGGAAAGAAACTTAAACTGTTAACATTAGGTTTGCACACAGCAGTTTGGTGTAAAATTGAAATGTATACTCTTGGTAATGTCAAAGCATTGCATGCCCTGAGAAAATAACTTTTTTGTCTTGCTCAGCACAGGCATGAAACCAGTTTTAAACAACTCAGAATCATGTGGAAAGTTAACTTAAACTGTTAACATTAGGTTTGCACACAGTAGTTTGGTGTAAAATTGAAGTGTATACTATTGGTAATGACAAAGCATGCATGTCCTGAGAAAACAACTCTTTTGTCTTGCTCAACAGAGGCATGAAATCAGTTTTTAAGAACTCAGAATCATGTGGAAAGTTAACTTAAGGTGTTTCCATTAGGTTTACACAGAGTAGTTTGGTGTAAAATTGAAATGTATACTATTGGTAATGTCAAAGCATTGTATGCCCTGAGAAAAAAACTTTGTTGTCTTGCTCACAGAAGCATGAAACAGGTTTTAAACAACTCGTAATCATGTGAGAAGTTGATTTAAGGTGTTTGCATTAGGTTTGCACACAGTAGTTTGGTGTAAAATTGAAATATATACTCTTGGTAATGTCAAAGCATTGCATGCCCTGAGAAAATAACTTTTTTGTCTTGCTCAGCACAGGCATGAAAGCAGTTTTAAACAACTCAGAATCATGTGGAAAGTTAACTTAAGCTGTTAACATTAGGTTTGCACCCAGTAGTTTGGTGTAAAATTGAAATGTATACTATTGGTAATGTCAAAGCGTTGTATGCCCTGAGAAAACAACTTTTTTGTCTTGCTCTGCAGAAGCATGAAACCAGTTTTAAACATCTCATAATCATGTGGAAAGTTAACTTAAACTGTTAACATTAGGTTTGCACCCTGTAGTTTGGTGTAAAATTGAAATGTATACTATTGGTAATGACAAAGCATTGTATGCCCTGAGAAAACATCTTTTTTGTCTTGCTCAACAGAAGCATGAAACAGGTGTTAAACAACTCAGAATCATGTGGGAAGTTGATTTAAGGTGTTTGCATTAGGTTTTGCACACAGTAGTTTGCTGTAAAATTGAAATGTATACTCTCCGAAATGTCAAAGCATTGCATGCCCTGAGAAAATAACTTTTTTGTCTTGCTCAGCACAGGGTTGAAACCAGTTTTAAACAACTCAGAATCATGTGGAAAGTTAACTTAAACTGTTAACATTAGGTTTGCACACAGTAGTTTGGTGTAAAATTGAAGTCTATACTATTGGTAATGTCAAAGCATGCATGTCCTGAGAAAACAACTTTTTTGTCTTGCTCTGCAGAAGCATGAAACCAGTTTTAAACATCTCATAATCATGTGGAAAGAAACTTAAACTGTTAACATTAGGTTTGCACACAGTAGTTTGGTGTAAAATTGAAATGTATACTCTTGGTAATGTCAAAGCATTGCATGCCCTGAGAAAATAACTTTTTTGTCTTGCTCAGCACAGGCATGAAACCAGTTTTAAACAACTCAGAATCATGTGGAAAGTTAACTTAAACTGTTAACATTAGGTTTGCACACAGTAGTTTGGTGTAAAATTGAAGTGTATACTATTGGTAATGACAAAGCATGCATGTCCTGAGAAAACAACTTTTTGTCTTGCTCAACAGAGGCATGAAATCAGTTTATAAGAACTCAGAATCATGTGGAAAAATTAACTTAAGGTGTTTTCCATTAGGTTTACACACAGTAGTTTGGTGTAAAATTGAAATGTATACTATTGGTAATGTCAAATATTGTATGCCCTGAGAAAACAACTTTTTTGTCTTCCTCAACAGAAGCATGAAACAGGTGTTAAACAACTCAGAATCATGTGGGAAGTTGATTTAAGGTGTTTGCATTAGGTTTGCACACAGTAGTTGGTGTAAAATTGAAATGTATACTCTTGGAAATGTCAAAGCATTGCATGCCCTGAGAAAATAACTTTTTGTCTTGCTCAGCACAGGCATGAAACCAGTTTTAAACAACTCAGAATCATGTGGAAAGTTAACTTAAACTGTTAACATTAGGTTTGCACACAGTAGTTTGGTGTAAAATTGAAATGTATACTCTTGGTAATGTCAAAGCATTGCATGCCCTGAGAAAATAACTTTTTTGTCTTGCTCAGCACAGGCATGAAACCAGTTTTAAACAACTCAGAATCATGTGGAAAGTTAACTTAAACTGTTAACATTAGGTTTGCACACAGTAGTTTGGTGTAAAATTGAAGTCTATACTATTGGTAATGACAAAGCATGCATGTCCTGAGAAAACAACTTTTTTGTCTTGCTCAACAGAGGCATGAAATCAGTTTTTAAGAACTCAGAATCATGTGGAAAGTTAACTTAAGGTGTTTCCATTAGGTTTACACACGGTAGTTTGGTGTAAAATTGAAATGTATACTATTGGTAATGTCAAAGCATTGTATGCCCTGAGAAAACAACTTTTTTGTCTTGCTCAACAGAGGCATGAAACCAGTTTTAAACAACTCAGAATCATCTGGAAAGTTAACTTAAACTGTTAACATTAGGTTTGCACCCAGTAGTTTGGTGTAAAATTGAAATGTATACTCTTGGTAATGTCAAAGCGTTGTATGCCCTGAGAAAACAACTTTTTTGTCTTGCTCTGCAGAAGCATGAAACCAGTTTTTAAACATCTCATAATCATGTGGAAAGAAACTTAAACTGTTAACATTAGGTTTGCACACAGTAGTTTGGTGTAAAATTGAAATGTATACTCTTGGTAAAGTCAAAGCATTGCATGCCTGAGAAAATAACTTTTTTGTCTTGCTCAGCACAGGCATGAAACCAGTTTTAAACAACTCAGAATCATGTGGAAAGTTAACTTAAACTGTTAACATTAGGTTTGCACACAGTAGTTTGGTGTAAAATTGAAGTGTATACTATTGGTAATGACAAAGCATGCATGTCCTGAGAAAACAACTTTTTTGTCTTGCTCAACAGAGGCATGAAATCAGTTTTTAAGAACTCAGAATCATGTGGAAAGTTAACTTAAGGTGTTTCCATTAGGTTTACACAGAGTAGTTTGGTGTAAAATTGAAATGTATACTATTGGTAATGTCAAAGCATTGTATGCCCTGAGAAAACAACTTTGTTGTCTTGCTCAACAGAAGCATGAAACAGGTTTTAAACAACTCGTAATCATGTGAGAAGTTGATTTAAGGTGTTTGCATTAGGTTTGCACACAGTAGTTTGGTGTAAAATTGAAATATATACTCTTGGTAATGTCAAAGCATTGCATGCCCTGAGAAAATAACTTTTTTGTCTTGCTCAGCACAGGCATGAAACCAGTTTTAAACAACTCAGAATCATGTGGAAAGTTAACTTAAACTGTTAACATTAGGTTTGCACACAGTAGTTTGGTGTAAAATTGAAGTGTATACTATTGGTAATGACAAAGCATGCATGTCCTGAGAAAAAAACTTTTTTGTCTTGCTCAACAGAGGCATGAAATCAGCTTTTAAGAACTCAGAATCATGTGGAAAGTTAACTTAAGGTGTTTCCATTAGGTTTACACAGAGTAGTTTAGTGTAAAATTGAAATGTATACTATTGGTAATGTCAAAGCGTTGTATGCCCTGAGAAAACAACTTTTTTGTCTTGCTCTGCAGAAGCATGAAACCAGTTTTTAAACATCTCATAATCATGTGGAAAGTTAACTTAAACTGTTAACATTAGGTTTGCACCCTGTAGTTTGGTGTAAAATTGAAATGTATACTATTGGTAATGACAAAGCATTGTATGCCCTGAGAAAACAACATTTTTGTCTTGCTCTGCAGAAGCATGAAACCAGTTTTGAACATCTCATAATCATGTGGAAAGTTAACTTAAACTGTTAACATTAGGTTTGCACACAGTAGTTTGGTGTAAAATTGAAATGTATACTATTGGTAATGACAAAGCATTGTATGCCCTGAGAAAACATCTTTTTTGTCTTGCTCAACAGAAGCATGAAACAGGTGTTAAACAACTCAGAATCATGTGGGAAGTTGATTTAAGGTGTTTGCATTAGGTTTGCACACAGTAGTTTGCTGTAAAATTGAAATCTATACTCTCCGAAATGTCAAAGCATTGCATGCCCTGAGAAAATAACTTTTTTGTCTTGCTCAGCACAGGGTTGAAACCAGTTTTAAACAACTCAGAATCATGTGGAAAGTTAACTTAAACTGTTAACATTAGGTTTGCACACAGTAGTTTGGTGTAAAATTGAAGTCTATACTATTGGTAATGTCAAAGCATGCATGTCCTGAGAAAACAACTTTTTTGTCTTGCTCTGCAGAAGCATGAAACCAGTTTTAAACATCTCATAATCATGTGGAAAGAAACTTAAACTGTTAACATTAGGTTTGCACACAGTAGTTTGGTGTAAAATTGAAATGTATACTCTTGGTAATGTCAAAGCATTGCATGCCCTGAGAAAATAACTTTTTTGTCTTGCTCAGCACAGGCATGAAACCAGTTTTAAACAACTCAGAATCATGTGGAAAGTTAACTTAAACTGTTAACATTAGGTTTGCACACAGTAGACAGTAGTTTGGTGTAAAATTGAAGTGTATACTATTGGTAATGACAAAGCATGCATGTCCTGAGAAAACAACTTTTTTGTCTTGCTCAACAGAGGCATGAAATCAGTTTTTAAGAACTCAGAATCATGTGGAAAGTTAACTTAAGGTGTTTCCATTAGGTTTACACAGAGTAGTTTGGTGTAAAATTGAAATGTATACTATTGGTAATGTCAAATATTGTATGCCCTGAGAAAACAACTTTTTTGTCTTGCTCAACAGAAGCATGAAACAGGTGTTAAACAACTCAGAATCATGTGGGAAGTTGATTTAAGGTGTTTGCATTAGGTTTGCACACAGTAGTTTGGTGTAAAATTGAAATGTATACTCTTGGAAATGTCAAAGCATTGCATGCCCTGAGAAAATAACTTTTTTGTCTTGCTCAGCACAGGCATGAAGCCAGTTTTAAACAACTCAGAATCATGTGGAAAGTTAACTTAAACTGTTAACATTAGGTTTGCACACAGTAGTTTGGTGTAAAATTGAAATGTATACTCTTGGTAATGTCAAAGCATTGCATGCCCTGAGAAAATAACTTTTTTGTCTTGCTCAGCACAGGCATGAAACCAGTTTTAAACAACTCAGAATCATGTGGAAAGTTAACTTAAACTGTTAACATTAGGTTTGCACACAGTAGTTTGGTGTAAAATTGAAGTGTATACTATTGGTAATGACAAAGCATGCATGTCCTGAGAAAACAACTTTTTTGTCTTGCTCAACAGAGGCATGAAATCAGTTTTTAAGAACTCAGAATCATGTGGAAAGTTAACTTAAGGTGTTTCCATTAGGTTTACACACAGTAGTTTGGTGTAAAATTGAAATGTATACTATTGGTAATGTCAAAGCATTGTATGCCCTGAGAAAACAACTTTTTTGTCTTGCTCAACAGAGGCATGAAACCAGTTTTAAACAACTCAGAATCATCTGGAAAGTTAACTTAAACTGTTAACATTAGGTTTGCACCCAGTAGTTTGGTGTAAAATTGAAATGTATACTCTTGGTAATGTCAAAGCGTTGTATGCCCTGAGAAAACAACTTTTTTGTCTTGCTCTGCAGAAGCATGAAACCAGTTTTAAACATCTCATAATCATGTGGAAAGAAACTTAAACTGTTAACATTAGGTTTGCACACAGTAGTTTGGTGTAAAATTGAAATGTATACTCTTGGTAATGTCAAAGCATTGCATGCCCTGAGAAAATAACTTTTTTGTCTTGCTCAGCACAGGCATGAAAGCAGTTTTAAACAACTCAGAATCATGTGGAAAGTTAACTTAAGCTGTTAACATTAGGTTTGCACCCAGTAGTTTGGTGTAAAATTGAAATGTATACTATTGGTAATGTCAAAGCGTTGTATGCCCTGAGAAAACAACTTTTTTGTCTTGCTCTGCAGAAGCATGAAACCAGTTTTAAACATCTCATAATCATGTGGAAAGTTAACTTAAACTGTTAACATTAGGTTTGCACCCTGTAGTTTGCTGTAAAATTGAAATGTATACTATTGGTAATGACAAAGCATTGTATGCCCTGAGAAAACAACTTTTTTGTCTTGCTCAACAGAAGCATGAAACAGGTGTTAAACAACTCAGAATCATGTGGGAAGTTGATTTAAGGTGTTTGCATTAGGTTTGCACACAGTAGTTTGGTGTAAAATTGAAATGTATACTCTTGGAAATGTCAAAGCATTGCATGCCCTGAGAAAATAACTTTTTTGTCTTGCTCAGCACAGGGTTGAAACCAGTTTTAAACAACTCAGAATCATGTGGAAAGTTAACTTAAACTGTTAACATTAGGTTTGCACACAGTAGTTTGGTGTAAAATTGAAGTCTATACTATTGGTAATGTCAAAGCATGCATGTCCTGAGAAAACAACTTTTTTGTCTTGCTCAACAGAGGCATGAAATCAGTTTTTAAGAACTCAGAATCATGTGGAAAGTTAACTTAAGGTGTTTCCATGAGGTTTCCACACAGTAGTTTGGTGTAAAATTGAAATGTATACTATTGGTAATGTCAAAGCATTGTATGCCCTGAGAAAACAACTTTTTTCTCTTGCTCAACAGAAGCATGAAACAGGTTTTAAACAACTCAGAATCATGTGAGAAGTTGATTTAAGGTGTTTGCATTAGGTTTGCACACAGTAGTTTGGTGTAAAATTGAAATGTATACTCTTGGTAATGTCAAAGCATTGCATGCCCTGAGAAAATAACTTTTTTGTCCAGCTCAGCACAGGCATGAAACCAGTTTTAAACAACTCAGAATCATGTGGAAAGTTGATTTAAGGTGTTTCCATTAGGTTTCCACACAGTAGTTTGGTGTAAGATTGAAATGTATACGCTTGGTAATGTCAAAGCGTTGTTTGCCCTGAGAAAACAACTTTTTTGTCTTGCTCTGCAGAAGCATGAAACCAGTTTTAAACATCTCATAATCATGTGGAAAGTTAACTTAAACTGTTAACATTAGGTTTGCACACAGTAGTTTGGTGTAAGATTGAAATGTATACGCTTGGTAATGTCAAAGCGTTGTATGCCCTGAGAAAACAACTTTTTTGTCTTGCTCAGCACAGGCATGAAACCAGTTTTAAACAACTCAGAATCATCTGGAAAGTTAACTTAAACTGTTAACATTAGGTTTGCACCCAGTAGTTTGGTGTAAAATTGAAATGTATACTCTTGGTAATGTCAAAGCGTTGTATGCCCTGAGAAAACAACTTTTTTGTCTTGCTCTGCAGAAGCATGAAACCAGTTTTAAACATCTAATAATCATGTGGAAAGAAACTTAAACTGTTAACATTAGGTTTGCACACAGTAGTTTGGTGTAAAATTGAAATGTATACTCTTGGTAATGTCAAAGCATTGCATGCCCTGAGAAAATAACTTTTTTGTCTTGCTCAGCACAGGCATGAAACCAGTTTTAAACAACTCAGAATCATGTGGAAAGTTAACTTAAACTGTTAACATTAGGTTTGCACACAGTAGTTTGGTGTAAAATTGAAGTGTATACTATTGGTAATGACAAAGCATGCATGTCCTGAGAAAAAAACTTTTTTGTCTTGCTCAACAGAGGCATGATATCAGTTTTTTAAGAACTCAGAATCATGTGGAAAGTTAACTTAAGGTGTTTCCATTAGGTTTACACACAGTAGTTTGGTGTAAAATTGAAATGTATACTATTGGTAATGTCAAAGCATTGTATGCCCTGAGAAAACAACTTTGTTTCTTGCTCAACAGAAGCATGAAACAGGTTTTAAACAACCCGTAATCATGTGAGAAGTTGATTTAAGGTGTTTGCATTAGGTTTGCACACAGTAGTTTGGTGTAAAATTGAAATATATACTCTTGGCAATGTCAAAGCATTGCATGCCCTGAGAAAATAACTTTTTTGTCTTGCTCAGCACAGGCATGAAAGCAGTTTTAAACAACTCAGAATCATGTGGAAAGTTAACTTAAACTGTTAACATTAGGTTTGCACCCAGTAGTTTGGTGTAAAATTGAAATGTATACTATTGGTAATGTCAAAGCGTTGTATGCCCTGAGAAAACAACTTTTTTGTCTTGCTCTGCAGAAGCATGAAACCAGTTTTGAACATCTCATAATCATGTGGAAAGTTAACTTAAACTGTTAACATTAGGTTTGCACACAGTAGTTTGGTGTAAAATTGAAATGTATACTATTGGTAATGACAAAGCATTGTATGCCCTGAGAAAACATCTTTTTTGTCTTGCTCAACAGAAGCATGAAACAGGTGTTAAACAACTCAGAATCATGTGGGAAGTTGATTTAAGGTGTTTGCATTAGGTTTGCACACAGTAGTTTGCTGTAAAATTGAAATGTATACTCTCCGAAATGTCAAAGCATTGCATGCCCTGAGAAAATAACTTTTTTGTCTTGCTCAGCACAGGGTTGAAACCAGTTTTAAACAACTCAGAATCATGTGGAAAGTTAACTTAAACTGTTAACATTAGGTTTGCACACAGTAGTTTGGTGTAAAATTGAAGTCTATACTATTGGTATGTCAAAGCATGCATGTCCTGAGAAAACAACTTCTTTCTCTTGCTCTGCAGAAGCATGAAACCAGTTTTAAACATCTCATAATCATGTGGAAAGAAACTTAAACTGTTAACATTAGGTTTGCACACAGCAGTTTGGTGTAAAATTGAAATGTATACTCTTGGTAATGTCAAAGCATTGCATGCCCTGAGAAAATAACTTTTTTGTCTTGCTCAGCACAGGCATGAAACCAGTTTTAAACAACTCAGAATCATGTGGAAAGTTAACTTAAACTGTTAACATTAGGTTTGCACACAGTAGTTTGGTGTAAAATTGAAGTGTATACTATTGGTAATGACAAAGCATGCATGTCCTGAGAAAACAACTTTTTTGTCTTGATCAACAGAGGCATGAAATCAGTTTTTAAGAACTCAGAATCATGTGGAAAGTTAACTTAAGGTGTTTCCATTAGGTTTACACAGAGTAGTTTGGTGTAAAATTGAAATGTATACTATTGGTAATGTCAAAGCATTGTATGCCCTGAGAAAACAACTTTGTTGTCTTGCTCAACAGAAGCATGAAACAGGTTTTAAACAACTCGTAATCATGTGAGAAGTTGATTTAAGGTGTTTGCATTAGGTTTGCACACAGGAGTTTGGTGTAAAATTGAAATATATACTCTTGGTAATGTCAAAGCATTGCATGCCCTGAGAAAATAACTTTTTTGTCTTGCTCAGCACAGGCATGAAAGCAGTTTTAAACAACTCAGAATCATGTGGAAAGTTAACTTAAGCTGTTAACATTAGGTTTGCACCCAGTAGTTTGGTGTAAAATTGAAATGTATACTATTGGTAATGTCAAAGCGTTGTATGCCCTGAGAAAATAACTTTTTTGTCTTGCTCAACAGAAGCATGAAACAGGTGTTAAACAACTCAGAATCATGTGGGAAGTTGATTTAAGGTGTTTGCATTAGGTTTGCACACAGTAGTTTGGTGTAAAATTGAAATGTATACTATTGGTAATGTCAAAGCGTTGTATGCCCTGAGAAAACAACTTTTTTGTCTTGCTTTGCAGAAGCATGAAACCAGTTTTAAACATCTCATAATCATGTGGAAAGTTAACTTAAACTGTTAACATTAGGTTTGCACACAGTAGACAGCAGTTTGGTGTAAAATTGAAGTGTATACTATTGGTAATGACAAAGCATGCATGTCCTGAGAAAACAACTTTTTTGTCTTGCTCAACAGAGGCATGAAATCAGTTTTTAAGAACTCAGAATCATGTGGAAAGTTAACTTAAGGTGTTTCCATTAGGTTTACACAGAGTAGTTTGGTGTAAAATTGAAATGTATACTATTGGTAATGTCAAATATTGTATGCCCTGAGAAAACAACTTTTTTGTCTTGCTCAACAGAAGCATGAAACAGGTGTTAAACAACTCAGAATCATGTGGGAAGTTGATTTAAGGTGTTTGCATTAGGTTTGCACACAGTAGTTTGGTGTAAAATTGAAATGTATACTCTTGGAAATGTCAAAGCATTGCATGCCCTGAGAAAATAACTTTTTTGTCTTGCTCAGCACAGGCATGAAGCCAGTTTTAAACAACTCAGAATCATGTGGAAAGTTAACTTAAACTGTTAACATTAGGTTTGCACACAGTAGTTTGGTGTAAAATTGAAATGTATACTCTTGGTAATGTCAAAGCATTGCATGCCCTGAGAAAATAACTTTTTGTCTTGCTCAGCACAGGCATGAAAGCAGTTTTAAACAACTCAGAATCATGTGGAAAGTTAACTTAAACTGTTAACATTAGGTTTGCACACAGTAGTTTGGTGTAAAATTGAAGTGTATACTATTGGTAATGACAAAGCATGCATGTCCTGAGAAAACAACTTTTTTGTCTTGCTCAACAGAGGCATGAAATCAGTTTTTAAGAACTCAGAATCATGTGGAAAGTTAACTTAAGGTGTTTCCATTAGGTTTACACACAGTAGTTTGGTGTAAAATTGAAATGTATACTATTGGTAATGTCAAAGCATTGTATGCCCTGAGAAAACAACTTTTTTGTCTTGCTCAACAGAGGCATGAAACCAGTTTTAAACAACTCAGAATCATCTGGAAAGTTAACTTAAACTGTTAACATTAGGTTTGCACCCAGTAGTTTGGTGTAAAATTGAAATGTATACTCTTGGTAATGTCAAAGCGTTGTATGCCCTGAGAAAACAACTTTTTTGTCTTGCTCTGCAGAAGCATGAAACCAGTTTTAAACATCTCATAATCATGTGGAAAGAAACTTAAACTGTTAACATTAGGTTTGCACACAGTAGTTTGGTGTAAAATTGAAATGTATACTCTTGGTAATGTCAAAGCATTGCATGCCCTGAGAAAATAACTTTTTTGTCTTGCTCATCACAGGCATGAAAGCAGTTTTAAACAACTCAGAATCATGTGGAAAGTTAACTTAAGCTGTTAACATTAGGTTTGCACCCAGTAGTTTGGTGTAAAATTGAAATGTATACTATTGGTAATGTCAAAGCGTTGTATGCCCTGAGAAAACAACTTTTTTGTCTTGCTCTGCAGAAGCATGAAACCAGTTTTAAACATCTCATAATCATGTGGAAAGTTAACTTAAACTGTTAACATTAGGTTTGCACCCTGTAGTTTGCTGTAAAATTGAAATGTATACTATTGGTAATGACAAAGCATTGTATGCCCTGAGAAAACAACTTTTTTGTCTTGCTCAACAGAAGCATGAAACAGGTGTTAAACAACTCAGAATCATGTGGGAAGTTGATTTAAGGTGTTTGCATTAGGTTTGCACACAGTAGTTTGGTGTAAAATTGAAATGTATACTCTTGGAAATGTCAAAGCATTGCATGCCCTGAGAAAATAACTTTTTTGTCTTGCTCAGCACAGGGTTGAAACCAGTTTTAAACAACTCAGAATCATGTGGAAAGTTAACTTAAACTGTTAACATTAGGTTTGCACACAGTAGTTTGGTGTAAAATTGAAGTCTATACTATTGGTAATGTCAAAGCATGCATGTCCTGAGAAAACAACTTTTTTGTCTTGCTCAACAGAGGCATGAAATCGGTTTTTAAGAACTCAGAATCATGTGGAAAGTTAACTTAAGGTGTTTCCATGAGGTTTCCACACAGTAGTTTGGTGTAAAATTGAAATGTATACTATTGGTAATGTCAAAGCATTGTATGCCCTGAGAAAACAACTTTTTTCTCTTGCTCAACAGAAGCATGAAACAGGTTTTAAACAACTCAGAATCATGTGAGAAGTTGATTTAAGGTGTTTGCATTAGGTTTGCACACAGTAGTTTGGTGTAAAATTGAAATGTATACTCTTGGTAATGTCAAAGCATTGCATGCCCTGAGAAAATAACTTTTTTGTCCAGCTCAGCACAGGCATGAAACCAGTTTTAAACAACTCAGAATCATGTGGAAAGTTGATTTAAGGTGTTTCCATTAGGTTTCCACACAGTAGTTTGGTGTAAGATTGAAATGTATACGCTTGGTAATGTCAAAGCGTTGTATGCCCTGAGAAAACAACTTTTTTGTCTTGCTCTGCAGAAGCATGAAACCAGTTTTAAACATCTCATAATCATGTGGAAAGTTAACTTAAACTGTTAACATTAGGTTTGCACACAGTAGTTTGGTGTAAGATTGAAATGTATACGCTTGGTAATGTCAAAGCGTTGTATGCCCTGAGAAAACAACTTTTTTGTCTTGCTCAGCACAGGCATGAAACCAGTTTTAAACAACTCAGAATCATCTGGAAAGTTAACTTAAACTGTTAACATTAGGTTTGCACCCAGTAGTTTGGTGTAAAATTGAAATGTATACTCTTGGTAATGTCAAAGCGTTGTATGCCCTGAGAAAACAACTTTTTTGTCTTGCTCTGCAGAAGCATGAAACCAGTTTTAAACATCTCATAATCATGTGGAAAGAAACTTAAACTGTTAACATTAGGTTTGCACACAGTAGTTTGGTGTAAAATTGAAATGTATACTCTTGGTAATGTCAAAGCATTGCATGCCCTGAGAAAATAACTTTTTTGTCTTGCTCAGCACAGGCATGAAACCAGTTTTAAACAACTCAGAATCATGTGGAAAGTTAACTTAAACTGTTAACATTAGGTTTGCACACAGTAGTTTGGTGTAAAATTGAAGTGTATACTATTGGTAATGACAAAGCATGCATGTCCTGAGAAAAAAACTTTTTTGTCTTGCTCAACAGAGGCATGATATCAGTTTTTAAGAACTCAGAATCATGTGGAAAGTTAACTTAAGGTGTTTCCATTAGGTTTACACACAGTAGTTTGGTGTAAAATTGAAATGTATACTATTGGTAATGTCAAAGCATTGTATGCCCTGAGAAAACAACTTTGTTTCTTGCTCAACAGAAGCATGAAACAGGTTTTAAACAACCCGTAATCATGTGAGAAGTTGATTTAAGGTGTTTGCATTAGGTTTGCACACAGTAGTTTGGTGTAAAATTGAAATATATACTCTTGGCAATGTCAAAGCATTGCATGCCCTGAGAAAATAACTTTTTTGTCTTGCTCAGCACAGGCATGAAAGCAGTTTTAAACAACTCAGAATCATGTGGAAAGTTAACTTAAACTGTTAACATTAGGTTTGCACCCAGTAGTTTGGTGTAAAATTGAAATGTATACTATTGGTAATGTCAAAGCGTTGTATGCCCTGAGAAAACAACTTTTTTGTCTTGCTCTGCAGAAGCATGAAACCAGTTTTGAACATCTCATAATCATGTGGAAAGTTAACTTAAACTGTTAACATTAGGTTTGCACACAGTAGTTTGGTGTAAAATTGAAATGTATACTATTGGTAATGACAAAGCATTGTATGCCCTGAGAAAACATCTTTTTTGTCTTGCTCAACAGAAGCATGAAACAGGTGTTAAACAACTCAGAATCATGTGGGAAGTTGATTTAAGGTGTTTGCATTAGGTTTGCACACAGTAGTTTGGTGTAAAATTGAAATGTATACTCTCCGAAATGTCAAAGCATTGCATGCCCTGAGAAAATAACTTTTTTGTCTTGCTCAGCACAGGGTTGAAACCAGTTTTAAACAACTCAGAATCATGTGGAAAGTTAACTTAAACTGTTAACATTAGGTTTGCACACAGTAGTTTGGTGTAAAATTGAAGTCTATACTATTGGTATGTCAAAGCATGCATGTCCTGAGAAAACAACTTCTTTCTCTTGCTCTGCAGAAGCATGAAACCAGTTTTAAACATCTCATAATCATGTGGAAAGAAACTTAAACTGTTAACATTAGGTTTGCACACAGCAGTTTGGTGTAAAATTGAAATGTATACTCTTGGTAATGTCAAAGCATTGCATGCCATGAGAAAATAACTTTTTTGTCTTGCTCAGCACAGGCATGAAACCAGTTTTAAACAACTCAGAATCATGTGGAAAGTTAACTTAAACTGTTAACATTAGGTTTGCACACAGTAGTTTGGTGTAAAATTGAAGTGTATACTATTGGTAATGACAAAGCATGCATGTCCTGAGAAAACAACTCTTTTGTCTTGATCAACAGAGGCATGAAATCAGTTTTTAAGAACTCAGAATCATGTGGAAAGTTAACTTAAGGTGTTTCCATTAGGTTTACACAGAGTAGTTTGGTGTAAAATTGAAATGTATACTATTGGTAATGTCAAAGCATTGTATGCCCTGAGAAAACAACTTTGTTGTCTTGCTCAACAGAAGCATGAAACAGGTTTTAAACAACTCGTAATCATGTGAGAAGTTGATTTAAGGTGTTTGCATTAGGTTTGCACACAGTAGTTTGGTGTAAAATTGAAATATATACTCTTGGTAATGTCAAAGCATTGCATGCCCTGAGAAAATAACTTTTTTGTCTTGCTCAGCACAGGCATGAAAGCAGTTTTAAACAACTCAGAATCATGTGGAAAGTTAACTTAAGCTGTTAACATTAGGTTTGCACCCAGTAGTTTGGTGTAAAATTGAAATGTATACTATTGGTAATGTCAAAGCGTTGTATGCCCTGAGAAAATAACTTTTTTGTCTTGCTCAACAGAAGCATGAAACAGGTGTTAAACAACTCAGAATCATGTGGGAAGTTGATTTAAGGTGTTTGCATTAGGTTTGCACACAGTAGTTTGGTGTAAAATTGAAATGTATACTATTGGTAATGTCAAAGCGTTGTATGCCCTGAGAAAACAACTTTTTTGTCTTGCTCTGCAGAAGCATGAAACCAGTTTTAAACATCTCATAATCATGTGGAAAGTTAACTTAAACTGTTAACATTAGGTTTGCACACAGCAGTTTGGTGTAAAATTGAAATGTATACTATTGGTAATGTCAAAGCGTTGTATGCCCTGAGAAAACAACTTTTTTGTCTTGCTCTGCAGAAGCATGAAACCAGTTTTGAACATCTCATAATCATGTGGAAAGTTAACTAAAACTGTTAACATTAGGTTTGCACACAGTAGTTTGGTGTAAAATTGAAATGTATACTATTGGTAATGACAAAGCATTGTATGCCCTGAGAAAACATCTTTTTTGTCTTGCTCAACAGAAGCATGAAACAGGTGTTAAACAACTCAGAATCATGTGGGAAGTTGATTCAAGGTGTTTGCATTAGGTTTGCACACAGTAGTTTGGTGTAAAATTGAAATGTATACTCTTGGAAATGTCAAAGCATTGCATGCCCTGAGAAAATAACTTTTTTGTCTTGCTCAGCACAGGGTTGAAACCAGTTTTAAACAACTCAGAATCATGTGGAAAGTTAACTTAAACTGTTAACATTAGGTTTGCACACAGTAGTTTGGTGTAAAATTGAAGTCTATACTATTGGTAATGTCAAAGCATGCATGTCCTGAGAAAACAACTTTTTTGTCTTGCTCAACAGAGGCATGTAATCAGTTTTTAAGAACTCAGAATCATGTGGAAAGTTAACTTAAGGTGTTTCCATGAGGTTTCCACACAGTAGTTTGGTGTAAAATTGAAATGTATACTATTGGTAATGTCAAAGCATTGTATGCCCTGAGAAAACAACTTTTTTCTCTTGCTCAACAGAAGCATGAAACAGGTTTTAAACAACTCAGAATCATGTGAGAAGTTGATTTAAGGTGTTTGCATTAGGTTTGCACACAGTAGTTTGGTGTAAAATTGAAATGTATACTCTTGGTAATGTCAAAGCATTGCATGCCCTGAGAAAATAACTTTTTTGTCCAGCTCAGCACAGGCATGAAACCAGTTTTAAACAACTCAGAATCATGTGGAAAGTTGATTTAAGGTGTTTCCATTAGGTTTCCACCCAGTAGTTTGGTGTAAAATTGAAATGTATACTATTGGTAATGTCAAAGCGTTGTATGCCCTGAGAAAACAACTTTTTTGTCTTGCTCTGCAGAAGCATGAAACCAGTTTTGAACATCTCATAATCATGTGGAAAGTTAACTTAAACTGTTAACATTAGGTTTGCACACAGTAGTTTGGTGTAAAATTGAAATGTATACTATTGGTAATGACAAAGCATTGTATGCCCTGAGAAAACATCTTTTTTGTCTTGCTCAACAGAAGCATGAAACAGGTGTTAAACAACTCAGAATCATGTGGGAAGTTGATTTAAGGTGTTTGCATTAGGTTTGCACACAGTAGTTTGGTGTAAAATTGAAATGTATACTCTCCGAAATGTCAAAGCATTGCATGCCCTGAGAAAATAACTTTTTTGTCTTGCTCAGCACAGGGTTGAAACCAGTTTTAAACAACTCAGAATCATGTGGAAAGTTAACTTAAACTGTTAACATTAGGTTTGCACACAGTAGTTTGGTGTAAAATTGAAGTCTATACTATTGGTATGTCAAAGCATGCATGTCCTGAGAAAACAACTTCTTTGTCTTGCTCTGCAGAAGCATGAAACCAGTTTTAAACATCTCATAATCATGTGGAAAGAAACTTAAACTGTTAACATTAGGTTTGCACACAGCAGTTTGGTGTAAAATTGAAATGTATACTCTTGGTAATGTCAAAGCATTGCATGCCCTGAGAAAATAACTTTTTTGTCTTGCTCAGCACAGGCATGAAACCAGTTTTAAACAACTCAGAATCATGTGGAAAGTTAACTTAAACTGTTAACATTAGGTTTGCACACAGTAGTTTGGTGTAAAATTGAAGTGTATACTATTGGTAATGACAAAGCATGCATGTCCTGAGAAAACAACTTTTTTGTCTTGCTCAACAGAGGCATGAAATCAGTTTTTAAGAACTCAGAATCATGTGGAAAGTTAACTTAAGGTGTTTCCATTAGGTTTACACACAGTAGTTTGGTGTAAAATTGAAATGTATACTATTGGTAATGTCAAAGCATTGTATGCCCTGAGAAAACAACTTTTTTGTCTTGCTCAACAGAGGCATGAAACCAGTTTTAAACAACTCAGAATCATCTGGAAAGTTAACATAAACTGTTAACATTAGGTTTGCACCCAGTAGTTTGGTGTAAAATTGAAATGTATACTCTTGGTAATGTCAAAGCGTTGTATGCCCTGAGAAAACAACTTTTTTGTCTTGCTCTGCAGAAGTATGAAACCAGTTTTAAACATCTCATAATCATGTGGAAAGAAACTTAAACTGTTAACATTAGGTTTGCACACAGTAGTTTGGTGTAAAATTGAAATGTATACTCTTGGTAATGTCAAAGCATTGCATGCCCTGAGAAAATAACTTTTTTGTCTTGCTCAGCACAGGCATGAAACCAGTTTTAAACAACTCAGAATCATGTGGAAAGTTAACTTAAACTGTTAACATTAGGTTTGCACACAGTAGTTTGGTGTAAAATTGAAATGTATACTATTGGTAATGTCAAAGCGTTGTATGCCCTGAGAAAACAACTTTTTTGTCTTGCTCTGCAGAAGCATGAAACCAGGTTTAAACATCTCATAATCATGTGGAAAGTTAACTTAAACTGTTAACATTAGGTTTGCACCCTGTAGTTTGGTGTAAAATTGAAATGTATACTATTGGTAATGACAAAGCATTGTATGCCCTGAGAAAACAACTTTTTTGTCTTGCTCAACAGAAGCATGAAAGAGGTGTTAAACAACTCAGAATCATGTGGGAAGTTGATTTAAGGTGTTTGCATTGGGTTTGCACACAGTAGTTTGGTGTAAAATTGAAATGTATACTATTGGTAATGTCAAAGCGTTGTATGCCCTGAGAAAACAACTTTTTTGTCTTGCTCTGCAGAAGCATGAAACCAGTTTTAAACATCTCATAATCATGTGGAAAGTTAACTTAAACTGTTAACATTAGGTTTGCACACAGCAGTTTGGTGTAAAATTGAAAAGTATACTATTGGTAATGACAAAGCATTGTATGCCCTGAGAAAACAACTTTTTTGTCTTGCTCAACAGAAGCATGAAACAGGTGTTAAACAACTCAGAATCATGCAGGAAGTTGATTTAACGTGTTTGCATTGGGTTTGCACACAGTAGTTTGGTGTAAAATTGAAATGTATACTCTTTGTAATGTCAAAGCATTGCATGCCCTGAGAAAATAACTTTTTTGTCCAGCTCAGCACAGGCATGAAACCAGTTTTAAACAACTCAGAATCATGTGGAAAGTTGATTTAAGGTGTTTCCATTAGGTTTCCACACAGTAGTTTGGTGTAAGATTGAAATGTATACTCTTGGTAATGTCAAAGCGTTGTATGCCCTGAGAAAACAACTTTTTTGTCTTGCTCTGCAGAAGCATGAAACCAGTTTTAAACATCTCATAATCATGTGGAAAGAAACTTAAACTGTTAACATTAGGTTTGCACACAGTAGTTTGGTGTAAAATTGAAATGTATACTATTGGTAATGTCAAAGCGTTGTATGCCCTGAGAAAACAACTTTTTTGTCTTGCTCTGCAGAAGCATGAAACCAGTTTTAAACATCTCATAATCATGTGGAAAGTTAACTTAAACTGTTAACATTAGGTTTGCACCCTGTAGTTTGGTGTAAAATTGAAATGTATACTATTGGTAATGACAAAGCATTGTATGCCCTGAGAAAACAACTTTTTTGTCTTGCTCAACAGAAGCATGAAAGAGGTGTTAAACAACTCAGAATCATGTGGGAAGTTGATTTAAGGTGTTTGCATTGGGTTTGCACACAGTAGTTTGGTGTAAAATTGAAATGTATACTATTGGTAATGTCAAAGCGTTGTATGCCCTGAGAAAACAACTTTTTTGTCTTGCTCTGCAGAAGCATGAAACCAGTTTTAAACATCTCATAATCATGTGGAAAGTTAACTTAAACTGTTAACATTAGGTTTGCACACAGCAGTTTGGTGTAAAATTGAAATGTATACTATTGGTAATGACAAAGCATTGTATGCCCTGAGAAAACAACTTTTTTGTCTTGCTCAACAGAAGCATGAAACAGGTGTTAAACAACTCAGAATCATGCAGGAAGTTGATTTAACGTGTTTGCATTGGGTTTGCACACAGTAGTTTGGTGTAAAATTGAAATGTATACTCTTTGTAATGTCAAAGCATTGCATGCCCTGAGAAAATAACTTTTTTGTCCAGCTCAGCACAGGCATGAAACCAGTTTTAAACAACTCAGAATCATGTGGAAAGTTGATTTAAGGTGTTTCCATTAGGTTTCCACACAGTAGTTTGGTGTAAGATTGAAATGTATACGCTTGGTAATGTCAAAGCGTTGTATGCCCTGAGAAAACAACTTTTTTGTCTTGTTCTGCAGAAGCATGAAACCAGTTTTAAACATCTCATAATCATGTGGAAAGTTAACTTAAACTGTTAACATTAGGTTTGCACACAGTAGTTTGGTGTAAAATTGAAGTGGATACTATTGGTAATGTCAAAGCATGCATGTCCTGAGAAAATAACTTTTTTGTCTTGCTCAGCAGAGGCATGAAACCAGTTTTAAACAACTCAGAATCATCTGAAAAGTTAACTTAAACTGTTAACATTAGGTTTGCACCCAGTAGTTTGGTGTAAAATTGAAATGTATACTCTTGGTAATGTCAAAGCGTTGTATGCCCTGAGAAAACAACTTTTTTGTCTTGCTCTGCAGAAGCATGAAACCAGTTTTAAACATCTCATAATCATGTGGAAAGAAACTTAAACTGTTAACATTAGGTTTGCACACAGTAGTTTGGTGTAAAATTGAAATGTATACTCTTGGTAATGTCAAAGCATTGCATGCCCTGAGAAAATAACTTTTTTGTCTTGCTCAGCACAGGCATGAAACCAGTTTTAAACAACTCAGAATCATGTGGAAAGTTAACTTAAACTGTTAACATTAGGTTTGCACACAGTAGTTTGGTGTAAAATTGAAGTGTATACTATTGGTAATGACAAAGCATGCATGTCCTGAGAAAACAACTTTTTTGTCTTGCTCAACAGAGGCATGAAATCAGTTTTTAAGAACTCAGAATCATGTGGAAAGTTAACTTAAGGTGTTTCCATTAGGTTTACACACAGTAGTTTGGTGTAAAATTGAAATGTATACTATTGGTAATGTCAAAGCGTTGTATGCCCTGAGAAAACAACTTTTTTGTCTTGCTCTGCAGAAGCATGAAACCAGTTTTGAACATCTCATAATCATGTGGAAAGTTAACTTAAACTGTTAACATTAGGTTTGCACACAGTAGTTTGCTGTAAAATTGAAATGTATACTCTCCGAAATGTCAAAGCATTGCATGCCCTGAGAAAATAACTTTTTTGTCTTGCTCAGCACAGGGTTGAAACCAGTTTTAAACAACTCAGAATCATGTGGAAAGTTAACTTAAACTGTTAACATTAGGTTTGCACACAGTAGTTTGGTGTAAAATTGAAGTCTATACTATTGGTATGTCAAAGCATGCATGTCCTGAGAAAACAACTTTTTTGTCTTGCTCTGCAGAAGCATGAAACCAGTTTTAAACATCTCATAATCATGTGGAAAGAAACTTAAACTGTTAACATTAGGTTTGCACACAGTAGTTTGGTGTAAAATTGAAATGTATACTCTTGGTAATGTCAAAGCATTGCATGCCCTGAGAAAATAACTTTTTTGTCTTGCTCAACAGAGGCATGAAATCAGTTTTTAAGAACTCAGAATCATGTGGAAAGTTAACTTAAGGTGTTTCCATTAGGTTTGCACACAGTAGTTTGGTGTAAAATTGAAATGTATACTCTTGGTAATGTCAAAGCATTGCATGCCCTGAGAAAATAACTTTTTTGTCCAGCTCAGCACAGGCATGAAACCAGTTTTAAACAACTCAGAATCATGTGGAAAGTTCATTTAAGGTGTTTCCATTAGATTTCCACACAGTAGTTTGGTGTAAGTTTGAAATGTATACGCTTGGTAATGTCAAAGCGTTGTATGCCCTGAGAAAACAACTTTTTTGTCTTGCTCTGCAGAAGCATGAAACCAGTTTTAAACATCTCATAATCATGTGGAAAGTTAACTTAAACTGTTAACATTAGGTTTGCACACAGTAGTTTGGTGTAAAATTGAAGTGTATACTATTGGTAATGTCAAAGCATGCATGTCCTGAGAAAATAACTTTTTTGTCTTGCTCAGCACAGGCATGAAACCAGTTTTAAACAACTCAGAATCATCTGGAAAGTTAACTTAAACTGTTAACATTAGGTTTGCACCCAGTAGTTTGGTGTAAAATTGAAATGTATACTCTTGGTAATGTCAATGCGTTGTATGCCCTGAGAAAACAACTTTTTTGTCTTGCTCTGCAGAAGCATGAAACCAGTTTTAAACATCTCATAATCATGTGGAAAGAAACTTAAACTGTTAACATTAGGTTTGCACACAGTAGTTTGGTGTAAAATTGAAATGTATACTCTTGGTAATGTCAAAGCATTGCATGCCCTGAGAAAATAACTTTTTTGTCTTGCTCAGCACAGGCATGAAACCAGTTTTAAACAACTCAGAATCATGTGGAAAGTTAACTTAAACTGTTAACATTAGGTTTGCACACAGTAGTTTGGTGTAAAATTGAAGTGTATACTATTGGTAATGACAAAGCATGCATGTCCTGAGAAAAAAACTTTTTTGTCTTGCTCAACAGAGGCATGAAATCAGTTTTTAAGAACTCAGAATCATGTGGAAAGTTAACTTAAGGTGTTTCCATTAGGTTTACACACAGTAGTTTGGTGTAAAATTGAAATGTATACTATTGGTAATGTCAAAGCATTGCTTGCCCTGAGAAAACAACTTTGTTTCTTGCTCAACAGAAGCATGAAACAGGTTTTAAACAACTCAGAATCATGTGAGAAGTTGATTTAAGGTGTTTGCATTAGGTTTGCACACAGCAATTTGGTGTAAAATTGAAATATATACTCTTGGCAATGTCAAAGCATTGCATGCCCTGAGAAAATAACTTTTTTGTCTTGCTCAGCACAGGCATGAAAGCAGTTTTAAACAACTCAGAATCATGTGGAAAGTTAACTTAAACTGTTAACATTAGGTTTGCACCCAGTAGTTTGGTGTAAAATTGAAATGTATACTATTGGTAATGTCAAAGCGTTGTATGCCCTGAGAAAACAACTTTTTTGTCTTGCTCTGCAGAAGCATGAAACCAGTTTTGAACATCTCATAATCATGTGGAAAGTTAACTTAAACTGTTAACATTAGGTTTGCACACAGTAGTTTGGTGTAAAATTGAAATGTATACTATTGGTAATGACAAAGCATTGTATGCCCTGAGAAAACATCTTTTTTGTCTTGCTCAACAGAAGCATGAAACAGGTGTTAAACAACTCAGAATCATGTGGGAAGTTGATTTAAGGTGTTTGCATTAGGTTTGCACACAGTAGTTTGCTGTAAAATTGAAATGTATACTCTCCGAAATGTCAAAGCATTGCATGCCCTGAGAAAATAACTTTTTTGTCTTGCTCAGCACAGGGTTGAAACCAGTTTTAAACAACTCAGAATCATGTGGAAAGTTAACTTAAACTGTTAACATTAGGTTTGCACACAGTAGTTTGGTGTAAAATTGAAGTCTATACTATTGGTATGTCAAAGCATGCATGTCCTGAGAAAACAACTTCTTTGTCTTGCTCTGCAGAAGCATGAAACCAGTTTTAAACATCTCATAATCATGTGGAAAGAAACTTAAACTGTTAACATTAGGTTTGCACACAGCAGTTTGGTGTAAAATTGAAATGTATACTCTTGGTAATGTCAAAGCATTGCATGCCCTGAGAAAATAACTTTTTTGTCTTGCTCAGCACAGGCATGAAACCAGTTTTAAACAACTCAGAATCATGTGGAAAGTTAACTTAAACTGTTAACATTAGGTTTGCACACAGTAGTTTGGTGTAAAATTGAAGTGTATACTATTGGTAATGACAAAGCATGCATGTCCTGAGAAAACAACTTTTTTGTCTTGCTCAACAGAGGCATGAAATCAGTTTTTAAGAACTCAGAATCATGTGGAAAGTTAACTTAAGGTATTTCCATTAGGTTTACACACAGTAGTTTGGTGTAAAATTGAAATGTATACTATTGGTAATGTCAAAGCATTGTATGCCCTGAGAAAACAACTTTTTTGTCTTGCTCAACAGAGGCATGAAACCAGTTTTAAACAACTCAGAATCATCTGGAAAGTTAACTTAAACTGTTAACATTAGGTTTGCACCCAGTAGTTTGGTGTAAAATTGAAATGTATACTCTTGGTAATGTCAAAGCGTTGTATGCCCTGAGAAAACAACTTTTTTGTCTTGCTCTGCAGAAGTATGAAACCAGTTTTAAACATCTCATAATCATGTGGAAAGAAACTTAAACTGTTAACATTAGGTTTGCACACAGTAGTTTGGTGTAAAATTGAAATGTATACTCTTGGTAATGTCAAAGCATTGCATGCCCTGAGAAAATAACTTTTTTGTCTTGCTCAGCACAGGCATGAAACCAGTTTTAAACAACTCAGAATCATGTGGAAAGTTAACTTAAACTGTTAACATTAGGTTTGCACACAGTAGTTTGGTGTAAAATTGAAATGTATAATATTGGTAATGTCAAAGCGTTGTATGCCCTGAGAAAACAACTTTTTTGTCTTGCTCTGCAGAAGCATGAAACCAGTTTTAAACATCTCATAATCATGTGGAAAGTTAACTTAAACTGTTAACATTAGGCTTGCACCCTGTAGTTTGGTGTAAAATTGAAATGTATACTATTGGTAATGACAAAGCATTGTATGCCCTGAGAAAACAACTTTTTTGTCTTGCTCAACAGAAGCATGAAAGAGGTGTTAAACAACTCAGAATCATGTGGGAAGTTGATTTAAGGTGTTTGCATTGGGTTTGCACACAGTAGTTTGGTGTAAAATTGAAATGTATACTATTGGTAATGTCAAAGCGTTGTATGCCCTGAGAAAACAACTTTTTTGTCTTGCTCTGCAGAAGCATGAAACCAGTTTTAAACATCTCATAATCATGTGGAAAGTTAACTTAAACTGTTAACATTAGGTTTGCACACAGCAGTTTGGTGTAAAATTGAAATGTATACTATTGGTAATGACAAAGCATTGTATGCCCTGAGAAAACAACTTTTTTGTCTTGCTCAACAGAAGCATGAAACAGGTGTTAAACAACTCAGAATCATGCAGGAAGTTGATTTAAGGTGTTTGCATTGGGTTTGCACACAGTAGTTTGGTGTAAAATTGAAATGTATACTCTTGGTAATGTCAAAGCATTGCATGCCCTGAGAAAATAACTTTTTTGTCCAGCTCAGCACAGGCATGAAACCAGTTTTAAACAACTCAGAATCATGTGGAAAGTTGATTTAAGGTGTTTCCATTAGGTTTCCACACAGTAGTTTGGTGTAAGATTGAAATGTATACTATTGGTAATGTCAAAGCGTTGTATGCCCTGAGAAAACAACTTTTTTGTCTTGCTCTGCAGAAGCATGAAACCAGTTTTAAACATCTCATAATCATGTGGAAAGTTAACTTAAACTGTTAACATTAGGCTTGCACCCTGTAGTTTGGTGTAAAATTGAAATGTATACTATTGGTAATGACAAAGCATTGTATGCCCTGAGAAAACAACTTTTTTGTCTTGCTCAACAGAAGCATGAAAGAGGTGTTAAACAACTCAGAAGCATGTGGGAAGTTGATTTAAGGTGTTTGCATTGGGTTTGCACACAGTAGTTTGGTGTAAAATTGAAATGTATACTATTGGTAATGTCAAAGCGTTGTATGCCCTGAGAAAACAACTTTTTTGTCTTGCTCTGCAGAAGCATGAAACCAGTTTTAAACATCTCATAATCATGTGGAAAGTTAACTTAAACTGTTAACATTAGGTTTGCACACAGCAGTTTGGTGTAAAATTGAAATGTATACTATTGGTAATGACAAAGCATTGTATGCCCTGAGAAAACAACTTTTTTGTCTTGCTCAACAGAAGCATGAAACAGGTGTTAAACAACTCAGAATCATGCAGGAAGTTGATTTAAGGTGTTTGCATTGGGTTTGCACACAGTAGTTTGGTGTAAAATTGAAATGTATACTCTTGGTAATGTCAAAGCATTGCATGCCCTGAGAAAATAACTTTTTTGTCCAGCTCAGCACAGGCATGAAACCAGTTTTAAACAACTCAGAATCATGTGGAAAGTTGATTTAAGGTGTTTCCATTAGGTTTCCACACAGTAGTTTGGTGTAAGATTGAAATGTATACGCTTGGTAATGTCAAAGCGTTGTATGCCCTGAGAAAACAACTTTTTTGTCTTGTTCTGCAGAAGCATGAAACCAGTTTTAAACATCTCATAATCATGTGGAAAGTTAACTTAAACTGTTAACTTTAGGTTTGCACACTGTAGTTTGGTGTAAAATTGAAGTGGATACTATTGGTAATGTCAAAGCATGCATGTCCTGAGAAAATAACTTTTTTGTCTTGCTCAGCAGAGGCATGAAACCAGTTTTAAACAACTCAGAATCATCTGAAAAGTAAACTTAAACTGTTAACATTAGGTTTGCACCCAGTAGTTTGGTGTAAAATTGAAATGTATACTCTTGGTAATGTCAAAGCGTTGTATGCCCTGAGAAAACAACTTTTTTGTCTTGCTCTGCAGAAGCATGAAACCAGTTTTAAACATCTCATAATCATGTGGAAAGAAACTTAAACTGTTAACATTAGGTTTGCACACAGTAGTTTGGTGTAAAATTGAAATGTATACTCTTGGTAATGTCAAAGCATTGCATGCCCTGAGAAAATAACTTTTTTGTCTTGCTCAGCACAGGCATGAAACCAGTTTTAAACAACTCAGAATCATGTGGAAAGTTAACTTAAACTGTTAACATTAGGTTTGCACACAGTAGTTTGGTGTAAAATTGAAGTGTATACTATTGGTAATGACAAAGCATGCATGTCCTGAGAAAACAACTTTTTTGTCTTGCTCAACAGAGGCATGAAATCAGTTTTTAAGAACTCAGAATCATGTGGAAAGTTAACTTAAGGTGTTTCCATTAGGTTTACACACAGTAGTTTGGTGTAAAATTGAAATGTATACTATTGGTAATGTCAAAGCGTTGTATGCCCTGAGAAAACAACTTTTTTGTCTTGCTCTGCAGAAGCATGAAACCAGTTTTGAACATCTCATAATCATGTGGAAAGTTAACTTAAACTGTTAACATTAGGTTTGCACACAGTAGTTTGCTGTAAAATTGAAATGTATACTCTCCGAAATGTCAAAGCATTGCATGCCCTGAGAAAATAACTTTTTTGTCTTGCTCAGCACAGGGTTGAAACCAGTTTTAAACAACTCAGAATCATGTGGAAAGTTAACTTAAACTGTTAACATTAGGTTTGCACACAGTAGTTTGGTGTAAAATTGAAGTCTATACTATTGGTATGTCAAAGCATGCATGTCCTGAGAAAACAACTTTTTTGTCTTGCTCTGCAGAAGCATGAAACCAGTTTTAAACATCTCATAATCATGTGGAAAGAAACTTAAACTGTTAACATTAGGTTTGCACACAGTAGTTTGGTGTAAAATTGAAATGTATACTCTTGGTAATGTCAAAGCATTGCATGCCCTGAGAAAATAACTTTTTTGTCTTGCTCAACAGAGGCATGAAATCAGTTTTTAAGAACTCAGAATCATGTGGAAAGTTAACTTAAGGTGTTTCCATTAGGTTTGCACACAGTAGTTTGGTGTAAGATTGAAATGTATACGCTTGGTAATGTCAAAGCGTTGTATGCCCTGAGAAAACAACTTTTTTGTCTTGCTCTGCAGAAGCATGAAACCAGTTTTAAACATCTCATAATCATGTGGAAAGTTAACTTAAACTGTTAACATTAGGTTTGCACACAGTAGTTTGGTGTAAAATTGAAGTGTATACTATTGGTAATGTCAAAGCATGCATGTCCTGAGAAAATAACTTCTTTGTCTTGCTCAGCAGAGGCATGAAACCAGTTTTAAACAACTCAGAATCATCTGGAAAGTTAACCTAAACTGTTAACATTAGGTTTGCACCCAGTAGTTTGGTGTAAAATTGAAATGTATACTCTTGGTAATGTCAAAGCGTTGTATGCCCTGAGAAAACAACTTTTTTGTCTTGCTCTGCAGAAGCATGAAACCAGTTTTAAACATCTCATAATCATGTGGAAAGAAACTTAAACTGTTAACATTAGGTTTGCACACAGTAGTTTGGTGTAAAATTGAAATGTATACTCTTGGTAATGTCAAAGCATTGCATGCCCTGAGAAAATAACTTTTTTGTCTTGCTCAGCACAGGCATGAAACCAGTTTTAAACAACTCAGAATCATGTGGAAAGTTAACTTAAGGTGTTTCCATTAGGTTTCCACACAGTAGTTTGGTGTAAAATTGAAATGTATACTATTGGTAATGTCAAAGCATTGTATGCCCTGAGAAAACAACTTTTTTCTCTTGCTCAACAGAAGCATGAAACAGGTTTTAAACAACTCAGAATCATGTGAGAAGTTGATTTAAGGTGTTTGCATTAGGTTTGCACACAGTAGTTTGGTGTAAAATTGAAATGTATACTATTGGTAATGACAAAGCATTGTATGCCCTGAGAAAACAACTTTTTTGTCTTGCTCAACAGAAGCATGAAAGAGGTGTTAAACAACTCAGAATCATGTGGGAAGTTGATTTAAGGTGTTTGCATTGGGTTTGCACACAGTAGTTTGGTGTAAAATTGAAATGTATACTATTGGTAATGTCAAAGCGTTGTATGCCCTGAGAAAACAACTTTTTTGTCTTGCTCTGCAGAAGCATGAAACCAGTTTTAAACATCTCATAATCATGTGGAAAGTTAACTTAAACTGTTAACATTAGGTTTGCACACAGCAGTTTGGTGTAAAATTGAAATGTATACTATTGGTAATGACAAAGCATTGTATGCCCTGAGAAAACAACTTTTTTGTCTTGCTCAACAGAAGCATGAAACAGGTGTTAAACAACTCAGAATCATGCAGGAAGTTGATTTAAGGTGTTTGCATTGGGTTTGCACACAGTAGTTTGGTGTAAAATTGAAATGTATACTCTTGGTAATGTCAAAGCATTGCATGCCCTGAGAAAATAACTTTTTTGTCCAGCTCAGCACAGGCATGAAACCAGTTTTAAACAACTCAGAATCATGTGGAAAGTTGATTTAAGGTGTTTCCATTAGGTTTCCACACAGTAGTTTGGTGTAAGATTGAAATGTATACGCTTGGTAATGTCAAAGCGTTGTATGCCCTGAGAAAACAACTTTTTTGTCTTGTTCTGCAGAAGCATGAAACCAGTTTTAAACATCTCATAATCATGTGGAAAGTTAACTTAAACTGTTAACTTTAGGTTTGCACACTGTAGTTTGGTGTAAAATTGAAGTGGATACTATTGGTAATGTCAAAGCATGCATGTCCTGAGAAAATAACTTTTTTGTCTTGCTCAGCAGAGGCATGAAACCAGTTTTAAACAACTCAGAATCATCTGAAAAGTAAACTTAAACTGTTAACATTAGGTTTGCACCCAGTAGTTTGGTGTAAAATTGAAATGTATACTCTTGGTAATGTCAAAGCGTTGTATGCCCTGAGAAAACAACTTTTTTGTCTTGCTCTGCAGAAGCATGAAACCAGTTTTAAACATCTCATAATCATGTGGAAAGAAACTTAAACTGTTAACATTAGGTTTGCACACAGTAGTTTGGTGTAAAATTGAAATGTATACTCTTGGTAATGTCAAAGCATTGCATGCCCTGAGAAAATAACTTTTTTGTCTTGCTCAGCACAGGCATGAAACCAGTTTTAAACAACTCAGAATCATGTGGAAAGTTAACTTAAACTGTTAACATTAGGTTTGCACACAGTAGTTTGGTGTAAAATTGAAGTGTATACTATTGGTAATGACAAAGCATGCATGTCCTGAGAAAACAACTTTTTTGTCTTGCTCAACAGAGGCATGAAATCAGTTTTTAAGAACTCAGAATCATGTGGAAAGTTAACTTAAGGTGTTTCCATTAGGTTTACACACAGTAGTTTGGTGTAAAATTGAAATGTATACTATTGGTAATGTCAAAGCGTTGTGTGCCCTGAGAAAACAACTTTTTTGTCTTGCTCTGCAGAAGCATGAAACCAGTTTTGAACATCTCATAATCATGTGGAAAGTTAACTTAAACTGTTAACATTAGGTTTGCACACAGTAGTTTGCTGTAAAATTGAAATGTATACTCTCCGAAATGTCAAAGCATTGCATGCCCTGAGAAAATAACTTTTTTGTCTTGCTCAGCACAGGGTTGAAACCAGTTTTAAACAACTCAGAATCATGTGGAAAGTTAACTTAAACTGTTAACATTAGGTTTGCACACAGTAGTTTGGTGTAAAATTGAAGTCTATACTATTGGTATGTCAAAGCATGCATGTCCTGAGAAAACAACTTTTTTGTCTTGCTCTGCAGAAGCATGAAACCAGTTTTAAACATCTCATAATCATGTGGAAAGAAACTTAAACTGTTAACATTAGGTTTGCACACAGTAGTTTGGTGTAAAATTGAAATGTATACTCTTGGTAATGTCAAAGCATTGCATGCCCTGAGAAAATAACTTTTTTGTCTTGCTCAACAGAGGCATGAAATCAGTTTTTAAGAACTCAGAATCATGTGGAAAGTTAACTTAAGGTGTTTCCATTAGGTTTGCACACAGTAGTTTGGTGTAAAATTGAAGTGTATCCTATTGGTAATGACAAAGCATGCATGTCCTGAGAAAACAACTTTTTTGTCTTGCTCAACAGAGGCATGAAATCAGTTTTTAAGAACTCAGAATCATGTGGAAAGTTAACTTAAGGTGTTTCCATTAGGTTTACACACAGTAGTTTGGTGTAAAATTGAAATGTATACTATTGTTAATGTCAAAGCATTGTATGCCCTGAGAAAACAACTTTTTTGTCTTGCTCAACAGAGGCATGAAACCAGTTTTAAACAACTCAGAATCATCTGGAAAGTTAACTTAAACTGTTAACATTAGGTTTGCACCCAGTAGTTTGGTGTAAAATTGAAATGTATACTCTTGGTAATGTCAAAGCGTTGTATGCCCTGAGAAAACAACTTTTTTGTCTTGCTCTGCAGAAGCATGAAACCAGTTTTAAACATCTCATAATCATGTGGAAAGAAACTTAAACTGTTAACATTAGGTTTGCACACAGTAGTTTGGTGTAAAATTGAAATGTATACTCTTGGTAATGTCAAAGCATTGCATGCCCTGAGAAAATAACTTTTTTGTCTTGCTCAGCACAGGCATGAAACCAGTTTTAAACAACTCAGAATCATGTGCAAAGTTAACTTAAGGTGTTTCCATTAGGTTTCCACACAGTAGTTTGGTGTAAAATTGAAATGTATACTATTGGTAATGTCAAAGCATTGTATGCCCTGAGAAAACAACTTTTTTCTCTTGCTCAACAGAAGCATGAAACAGGTTTTAAACAACTCAGAATCATGTGAGAAGTTGATTTAAGGTGTTTGCATTAGGTTTGCACACAGTAGTTTGCTGTAAAATTGAAATGTATACTCTTGGTAATGTCAAAGCATTGCATGCCCTGAGAAAATAACTTTTTTGTCCAGCTCAGCACAGGCATGAAACCAGTTTTAAACAACTCAGAATCATGTGGAAAGTTCATTTAAGGTGTTTCCATTAGATTTCCACACAGTAGTTTGGTGTAAGATTGAAATGTATACGCTTGGTAATGTCAAAGCGTTGTATGCCCTGAGAAAACAACTTTTTTGTCTTGCTCTGCAGAAGCATGAAACCAGTTTTAAACATCTCATAATCATGTGGAAAGTTAACTTAAACTGTTAACATTAGGTTTGCACACAGTAGTTTGGTGTAAAATTGAAGTGTATACTATTGGTAATGTCAAAGCATGCATGTCCTGAGAAAATAACTTTTTTGTCTTGCTCAGCAGAGGCATGAAACCAGTTTTAAACAACTCAGAATCATCTGGAAAGTTAACCTAAACTGTTAACATTAGGTTTGCACCCAGTAGTTTGTTGTAAAATTGAAATGTATACTATTGGTAATGTCAAAGCATTGTATGCCCTGAGAAAACAACTTTTTTCTCTTGCTCAACAGAAGCATGAAACAGGTTTTAAACAACTCAGAATCATGTGAGAAGTTGATTTAAGGTGTTTGCATTAGGTTTGCACACAGTAGTTTGGTGTAAAATTGAAATGTATACTCTTGGTAATGTCAAAGCATTGCATGCCCTGAGAAAATAACTTTTTTGTCTTGCTCAGCACAGGCATGAAAGCAGTTTTAAACAACTCAGAATCATGTGGAAAGTTAACTTAAGCTGTTAACATTAGGTTTGCACCCAGTAGTTTGGTGTAAAATTGAAATGTATACTATTGGTAATGTCAAAGCGTTGTATGCCCTGAGAAAACAACTTTTTTGTCTTGCTCTGCAGAAGCATGAAACCAGTTTTAAACATCTCATAATCATGTGGAAAGTTAACTTAAACTGTTAACATTAGGTTTGCACCCTGTAGTTTGGTGCAAAATTGAAATGTATACTATTGGTAATGAGAAAGCATTGTATGCCCTGAGAAAATAACTTTTTTGTCTTGCTCAGCAGAGGCATGAAACCAGTTTTAAACAACTCAGAATCATCTGGAAAGTTAACCTAAACTGTTAACATTAGGTTTGCACCCAGTAGTTTGGTGTAAAATTGAAATGTATACTCTTGGTAATGTCAAAGCGTTGTATGCCCTGAGAAAACAACTTTTTTGTCTTGCTCTGCAGAAGCATGAAACCAGTTTTAAACATCTCATAATCATGTGGAAAGAAACTTAAACTGTTAACATTAGGTTTGCACACAGTAGTTTGGTGTAAAATTGAAATGTATACTCTTGGTAATGTCAAAGCATTGCATGCCCTGAGAAAATAACTTTTTTGTCTTGCTCAGCACAGGCATGAAACCAGTTTTAAACTACTCAGAATCATGTGGAAAGTTAACTTAAGGTGTTTCCATTAGGTTTCCACACAGTAGTTTGGTGTAAAATTGAAATGTATACTATTGGTAATGTCAAAGCATTGTATGCCCTGAGAAAACAACTTTTTTCTCTTGCTCAACAGAAGCATGAAACAGGTTTTAAACAACTCAGAATCATGTGAGAAGTTGATTTAAGGTGTTTGCATTAGGTTTGCACACAGTAGTTTGGTGTAAAATTGAAATGTATACTCTTGGTAATGTCAAAGCATTGCATGCCCTGAGAAAATAACTTTTTTGTCTTGCTCAGCACAGGCATGAAAGCATTTTTAAACAACTGAGAATCATGTGGAAAGTTAACTTAAGCTGTTAACATTAGGTTTGCACCCAGTAGTTTGGTGTAAAATTGAAATGTATACTATTGGTAATGTCAAAGCGTTGTATGCCCTGAGAAAACAACTTTATTGTCTTGCTCTGCAGAAGCATGAAACCAGTTTTAAACATCTCATAATCATGTGGAAAGTTAACTTAAACTGTTAACATTAGGTTTGCACCCTGTAGTTTGGTGCAAAATTGAAATGTATACTATTGGTAATGACAAAGCATTGTACGCCCTGAGAAAACAACTTTTTTGTCTTGCTCAACAGAAGCATGAAACAGGTGTTAAACAACTCAGAATCATGTGGGAAGTTGATTTAAGGTGTTTGCATTAGGTTTGCACACAGTAGTTTGGTGTAAAATTGAAGTCTATACTATTGGTAATGTCAAAGCATGCATGTCCTGAGAAAACAACTTTTTTGTCTTGCTCAACAGAGGCATGAAATCAGTTTTTAAGAACTCAGAATCATGTGGAAAGTTAACTTAAGGTGTTTCCATTAGGTTTCCACACAGTAGTTTGGTGTAAAATTGAGATGTATACTATTGGTAATGTCAAAGCATTGTATGCCCTGAGAAAACAACTTTTTTGTCTTGCTCAACAGATGCATGAAACAGGTTTTAAACAACTCAGAATCATGTGGGAAGTTAACTTAAACTGTTAACATTAGGTTTGCACACAGTAGTTTGGTGTAAAATTGAAGTGTATACTGTTGGTAATGTCAAAGCATGCATGTCCTGAGAAAACAACTTTTTTGTCTTGCTCAACAGAGGCATGAAATCAGTTTTTAAGAACTCAGAATCATGTGGAAAGTTAACTTAAACTGTTAACATTAGGTTTGCACACAGCAGTTTGGTGTAAAATTGAAATTTATAGTATTGGTAATGTCAAAGCGTTGTATGCCCTGAGAAAACAACTTTTTTGTCTTGCTCTGCAGAAGCATGAAACCAGTTTTAAACATCTCATAATCATGTGGAAAGAAACTTAAACTGTTAACATTAGGTTTGCACACAGTAGTTTGGTGTAAAATTGAAATGTACACTCTTGGTAATGTCAAAGCATTGCATGCCCTGAGGAAATAACTTTTTTGTCTTGCTCAGCACAGGCATGAAACCAGTTTTAAACAACTCAGAATCATGTGGAAAGTCAACTTAAACTGTTAACATTAGGTTTGCACACAGTAGTTTGGTGTAAAATTGAAGTCTATACTATTGGTAATGTCAAAGCATGCATGTCCTGAGAAAACAACTTTTTTGTCTTGCTCAACAGAGGCATGAAATCAGTTTTTAAGAACTCAGAATCATGTGGAAAGTTAACTTAAGGTGTTTGCATTAGGTTTCCACACAGTAGTTTGGTGTAAAATTGAAATGTATACTATTGGTAATGTCAAAGCATTGTATGCCCTGAGAAAACAACTTTTTTCTCTTGCTCAACAGAAGCATGAAACAGGTTTTAAACAACTCAGAATCATGTGAGAAGTTGATTTAAGGTGTTTGCATTAGGTTTGCACACAGTAGTTTGGTGTAAAATTGAAATGTATACTCTTGGTAATGTCAAAGCATTGCATGCCCTGAGAAAATAACTTTTTTGTCCAGCTCAGCACAGGCATGAAACCAGTTTTAAACAACTCAGAATCATGTGGAAAGTTGATTTAAGGTGTTTCCATTAGGTTTCGACACAGTAGTTTGGTGTAAGATTGAAATGTATACGCTTGGTAATGTCAAAGCGTTGTATGCCCTGAGAAAACAACTTTTTTGTCTTGCTCTGCAGAAGCATGAAACCAGTTTTAAACATCTCATAATCATGTGGAAAGTTAACTTAAACTGTTAACAGTAGGTTTGCACACAGTAGTTTGGTGTAAAATTGAAGTGTATACTATTGGTAATGTCAAAGCATGCATGTCCTCAGAAAATAACTTTTTTGTCTTGCTCAGCAGAGGCATGAAACCAGTTTTAAACAACTCAGAATCATCTGGAAAGTTAACTTAAACTGTTAACATTAGGTTTGCACCCAGTAGTTTGGTGTAAAATTGAAATGTATACTCTTGGTAATGTCAAAGCGTTGTATGCCCTGAGAAAACAACTTTTTTGTCTTGCTCTGCAGAAGCATGAAACCAGTTTTAAACATCTCATAATCATGTGGAAAGAAACTTAAACTGTTAACATTAGGTTTGCACACAGTAGTTTGGTGTAAAATTGAAATGTATACTCTTGGTAATGTCAAAGCATTGCATGCCCCGAGAAAATAACTTTTTTGTCTTGCTCAGCACAGGCATGAAACCAGTTTTAAACAACTCAGAATCATGTGGAAAGTTAACTTAAACTGTTAACATTAGGTTTGCACACAGTAGTTTGGTGTAAAATTGAAGTGTATACTATTGGTAATGACAAAGCATGCATGTCCTGAGAAAACAACTTTTTTGTCTTGCTCAACAGAGGCATGAAATCAGTTTTTAAGAACTCAGAATCATGTGGAAAGTTAACTTAAGGTGTTTCCATTAGGTTTACACACAGTAGTTTGGTGTAAAATTGAAATGTATACTATTGGTAATGTCAAAGCATTGTATGCCCTGAGAAAACAACTTTGTTTCTTGCTCAACAGAAGCATGAAACAGGTTTCAAACAACTCGTAATCATGTGAGAAGTTGATTTAAGGTGTTTGCATTAGGTTTGCACACAGTAGTTTGGTGTAAAATTGAAATATATACTCTTGGTAATGTCAAAGCGCTGCATGCCCTGAGAAAACAACTTTTTTGTCTTGCTCAACAGAAGCATGAAACAGGTTTTAAACAACTCAGAATCATGTGAGAAGTTGATTTAAGGTGTTTGCATTAGGTTTGCACGCAGTAGTTTGGTGTAAAATTGAAATGTATACTCTTGGTAATGTCAAAGCATTGCATGCGCTGAGAAAACAACTTTTTTGTCTTGCTCTGCAGAAGCATGAAACAGGTTTTAAACAACTCAGAATCATGTGAGAAGTTGATTTAAGGTGTTTGCATTAGGTTTGCACGCAGTAGTTTGGTGTAAAATTGAAATGTATACTCTTGGTAATGTCAAAGCATTGCATGCCCTGAGAAAATAACTTTTTTGTCTTGCTCAGCACAGGCATGAAAGCAGTTTTAAACAACTCAGAATCATGTGGAAAGTTAACTTAAGCTGTTAACATTAGGTTTGCACCCTGTAGTTTGGTGTAAAATTGAAATGTATACTATTGGTAATGTCAAAGCGTTGTATGCCCTGAGAAAACAACTTTTTTGTCTTGCTCTGCAGAAGCATGAAACCAGTTTTAAACATCTCATAATCATGTGGAAAGTTAACTTAAACTGTTAACATTAGGTTTGCACCCTGTAGTTTGGTGCAAAATTGAAATGTATACTATTGGTAATGAGAAAGCATTGTATGCCCTGAGAAAATAACTTTTTTGTCTTGCTCAGCAGAGGCATGAAACCAGTTTTAAACAACTCAGAATCATCTGGAAAGTTAACCTAAACTGTTAACATTAGGTTTGCACCCAGTAGTTTGGTGTAAAATTGAAATGTATACTCTTGGTAATGTCAAAGCGTTGTATGCCCTGAGAAAACAACTTTTTTGTCTTGCTCTGCAGAAGCATGAAACCAGTTTTAAACATCTCATAATCATGTGGAAAGAAACTTAAACTGTTAACATTAGGTTTGCACACAGTAGTTTGGTGTAAAATTGAAATGTATACTCTTGGTAATGTCAAAGCATTGCATGCCCTGAGAAAATAACTTTTTTGTCTTGCTCAGCACAGGCATGAAACCAGTTTTAAACTACTCAGAATCATGTGGAAAGTTAACTTAAGGTGTTTCCATTAGGTTTACACACAGTAGTTTGGTGTAAAATTGAAATGTATACTATTGGTAATGTCAAAGCATTGTATGCCCTGAGAAAACAACTTTGTTTCTTGCTCAACAGAAGCATGAAACAGGTTTTAAACAACTCAGAATCATGTGAGAAGTTGATTTAAGGTGTTTGCATTAGGTTTGCACACAGTAGTTTGGTGTAAAATTGAAATATATACTCTTGGCAATGTCAAAGCATTGCATGCCCTGAGAAAATAACTTTTTTGTCTTGCTCAGCACAGGCATGAAAGCAGTTTTAAACAACTCAGAATCATGTGGAAAGTTAACTTAAACTGTTAACATTAGGTTTGCACCCAGTAGTTTGGTGTAAAATTGAAATGTATACTATTGGTAATGTCAAAGCGTTGTATGCCCTGAGAAAACAACTTTTTTGTCTTGCTCTGCAGAAGCATGAAACCAGTTTTGAACATCTCATAATCATGTGGAAAGTTAACTTAAACTGTTAACATTAGGTTTGCACACAGTAGTTTGGTGTAAAATTGAAATGTATACTATTGGTAATGACAAAGCATTGTATGCCCTGAGAAAACATCTTTTTTGTCTTGCTCAACAGAAGCATGAAACAGGTGTTAAACAACTCAGAATCATGTGGGAAGTTGATTTAAGGTGTTTGCATTAGGTTTGCACACAGTAGTTTGCTGTAAAATTGAAATGTATACTCTCCGAAATGTCAAAGCATTGCATGCCCTGAGAAAATAACTTTTTTGTCTTGCTCAGCACAGGGTTGAAACCAGTTTTAAACAACTCAGAATCATGTGGAAAGTTAACTTAAACTGTTAACATTAGGTTTGCACACAGTAGTTTGGTGTAAAATTGAAGTCTATACTATTGGTATGTCAAAGCATGCATGTCCTGAGAAAACAACTTCTTTGTCTTGCTCTGCAGAAGCATGAAACCAGTTTTAAACATCTCATAATCATGTGGAAAGAAACTTAAACTGTTAACATTAGGTTTGCACACAGCAGTTTGGTGTAAAATTGAAATGTATACTCTTGGTAATGTCAAAGCATTGCATGCCCTGAGAAAATAACTTTTTTGTCTTGCTCAGCACAGGCATGAAACCAGTTTTAAACAACTCAGAATCATGTGGAAAGTTAACTTAAACTGTTAACATTAGGTTTGCACACAGTAGTTTGGTGTAAAATTGAAGTGTATACTATTGGTAATGACAAAGCATGCATGTCCTGAGAAAACAACTTTTTTGTCTTGCTCAACAGAGGCATGAAATCAGTTTTTAAGAACTCAGAATCATGTGGAAAGTTAACTTAAGGTGTTTCCATTAGGTTTACACACAGTAGTTTGGTGTAAAATTGAAATGTATACTATTGGTAATGTCAAAGCATTGTATGCCCTGAGAAAACAACTTTTTTGTCTTGCTCAACAGAGGCATGAAACCAGTTTTAAACAACTCAGAATCATCTGGAAAGTTAACTTAAACTGTTAACATTAGGTTTGCACCCAGTAGTTTGGTGTAAAATTGAAATGTATACTCTTGGTAATGTCAAAGCGTTGTATGCCCTGAGAAAACAACTTTTTTGTCTTGCTCTGTAGAAGTATGAAACCAGTTTTAAACATCTCATAATCATGTGGAAAGAAACTTAAACTGTTAACATTAGGTTTGCACACAGTAGTTTGGTGTAAAATTGAAATGTATACTCTTGGTAATGTCAAAGCATTGCATGCCCTGAGAAAATAACTTTTTTGTCTTGCTCAGCACAGGCATGAAACCAGTTTTAAACAACTCAGAATCATGTGGAAAGTTAACTTAAACTGTTAACATTAGGTTTGCACACAGTAGTTTGGTGTAAAATTGAAATGTATACTATTGGTAATGTCAAAGCGTTGTATGCCCTGAGAAAACAACTTTTTTGTCTTGCTCTGCAGAAGCATGAAACCAGTTTTAAACATCTCATAATCATGTGGAAAGTTAACTTAAACTGTTAACATTAGGTTTGCACCCTGTAGTTTGGTGTAAAATTGAAATGTATACTATTGGTAATGACAAAGCATTGTATGCCCTGAGAAAACAACTTTTTTGTCTTGCTCAACAGAAGCATGAAAGAGGTGTTAAACAACTCAGAATCATGTGGGAAGTTGATTTAAGGTGTTTGCATTGGGTTTGCACACAGTAGTTTGGTGTAAAATTGAAATGTATACTATTGGTAATGTCAAAGCGTTGTATGCCCTGAGAAAACAACTTTTTTGTCTTGCTCTGCAGAAGCATGAAACCAGTTTTAAACATCTCATAATCATGTGGAAAGTTAACTTAAACTGTTAACATTAGGTTTGCACACAGCAGTTTGGTGTAAAATTGAAATGTATACTATTGGTAATGACAAAGCATTGTATGCCCTGAGAAAACAACTTTTTTGTCTTGCTCAACAGAAGCATGAAACAGGTGTTAAACAACTCAGAATCATGCAGGAAGTTGATTTAAGGTGTTTGCATTGGGTTTGCACACAGTAGTTTGGTGTAAAATTGAAATGTATACTCTTGGTAATGTCAAAGCATTGCATGCCCTGAGAAAATAACTTTTTTGTCCAGCTCAGCACAGGCATGAAACCAGTTTTAAACAACTCAGAATCATGTGGAAAGTTGATTTAAGGTGTTCCCATTAGGTTTCCACACAGTAGTTTGGTGTAAGATTGAAATGTATACGCTTGGTAATGTCAAAGCGTTGTATGCCCTGAGAAAACAACTTTTTTGTCTTGTTCTGCAGAAGCATGAAACCAGTTTTAAACATCTCATAATCATGTGGAAAGTTAACTTAAACTGTTAACATTAGGTTTGCACACAGTAGTTTGGTGTAAAATTGAAGTGGATACTATTGGTAATGTCAAAGCATGCATGTCCTGAGAAAATAACTTTTTTGTCTTGCTCAGCAGAGGCATGAAACCAGTTTTAAACAACTCAGAATCATCTGAAAAGTTAACTTAAACTGTTAACATTAGGTTTGCACCCAGTAGTTTGGTGTAAAATTGAAATGTAAACTCTTGGTAATGTCAAAGCGTTGTATGCCCTGAGAAAACAACTTTTTTGTCTTGCTCTGCAGAAGCATGAAACCAGTTTTAAACATCTCATAATCATGTGGAAAGTTAACTTAAACTGTTAACATTAGGTTTGCACCCTGTAGTTTGGTGTAAAATTGAAATGTATACTATTGGTAATGACAAAGCATTGTATGCCCTGAGAAAACAACTTTTTTGTCTTGCTCAACAGAAGCATGAAAGAGGTGTTAAACAACTCAGAATCATGTGGGAAGTTGATTTAAGGTGTTTGCATTGGGTTTGCACACAGTAGTTTGGTGTAAAATTGAAATGTATACTATTGGTAATGTCAAAGCGTTGTATGCCCTGAGAAAACAACTTTTTTGTCTTGCTCTGCAGAAGCATGAAACCAGTTTTAAACATCTCATAATCATGTGGAAAGTTAACTTAAACTGTTAACATTAGGTTTGCACACAGCAGTTTGGTGTAAAATTGAAATGTATACTATTGGTAATGACAAAGCATTGTATGCCCTGAGAAAACAACTTTTTTGTCTTGCTCAACAGAAGCATGAAACAGGTGTTAAACAACTCAGAATCATGCAGGAAGTTGATTTAAGGTGTTTGCATTGGGTTTGCACACAGTAGTTTGGTGTAAAATTGAAATGTATACTCTTGGTAATGTCAAAGCATTGCATGCCCTGAGAAAATAACTTTTTTGTCCAGCTCAGCACAGGCATGAAACCAGTTTTAAACAACTCAGAATCATGTGGAAAGTTGATTTAAGGTGTTCCCATTAGGTTTCCACACAGTAGTTTGGTGTAAGATTGAAATGTATACGCTTGGTAATGTCAAAGCGTTGTATGCCCTGAGAAAACAACTTTTTTGTCTTGTTCTGCAGAAGCATGAAACCAGTTTTAAACATCTCATAATCATGTGGAAAGTTAACTTAAACTGTTAACATTAGGTTTGCACACAGTAGTTTGGTGTAAAATTGAAGTGGATACTATTGGTAATGTCAAAGCATGCATGTCCTGAGAAAATAACTTTTTTGTCTTGCTCAGCAGAGGCATGAAACCAGTTTTAAACAACTCAGAATCATCTGAAAAGTTAACTTAAACTGTTAACATTAGGTTTGCACCCAGTAGTTTGGTGTAAAATTGAAATGTAAACTCTTGGTAATGTCAAAGCGTTGTATGCCCTGAGAAAACAACTTTTTTGTCTTGCTCTGCAGAAGCATGAAACCAGTTTTAAACATCTCATAATCATGTGGAAAGAAACTTAAACTGTTAACATTAGGTTTGCACACAGTAGTTTGGTGTAAAATTGAAATGTATACTCTTGGTAATTTCAAAGCATTGCATGCCCTGAGAAAATAACTTTTTTGTCTTGCTCAGCACAGGCATGAAACCAGTTTTAAACAACTCAGAATCATGTGGAAAGTTAACTTAAACTGTTAACATTAGGTTTGCACACAGTAGTTTGGTGTAAAATTGAAGTGTATACTATTGGTAATGACAAAGCATGCATGTCCTGAGAAAACAACTTTTTTGTCTTGCTCAACAGAGGCATGAAATCAGTTTTTAAGAACTCAGAATCATGTGGAAAGTTAACTTAAGGTGTTTCCATTAGGTTTACACACAGTAGTTTGGTGTAAAATTGAAATGTATACTATTGGTAATGTCAAAGCGTTGTATGCCCTGAGAAAACAACTTTTTTGTCTTGCTCTGCAGAAGCATGAAACCAGTTTTGAACATCTCATAATCATGTGGAAAGTTAACTTAAACTGTTAACATTAGGTTTGCACACAGTAGTTTGCTGTAAAATTGAAATGTATACTCTCCGAAATGTCAAAGCATTGCATGCCCTGAGAAAATAACTTTTTTGTCTTGCTCAGCACAGGGTTGAAACCAGTTTTAAACAACTCAGAATCATGTGGAAAGTTAACTTAAACTGTTAACATTAGGTTTGCACACAGTAGTTTGGTGTAAAATTGAAGTCTATACTATTGGTATGTCAAAGCATGCATGTCCTGAGAAAACAACTTTTTTGTCTTGCTCTGCAGAAGCATGAAACCAGTTTTAAACATCTCATAATCATGTGGAAAGAAACTTAAACTGTTAACATTAGGTTTGCACACAGTAGTTTGGTGTAAAATTGAAATGTATACTCTTGGTAATGTCAAAGCATGCATGTCCTCAGAAAATAACTTTTTTGTCTTGCTCAGCAGAGGCATGAAACCAGTTTTAAACAACTCAGAATCATCTGGAAAGTTAACTTAAACTGTTAACATTAGGTTTGCACCCAGTAGTTTGGTGTAAAATTGAAATGTATACTCTTGGTAATGTCAAAGCGTTGTATGCCCTGAGAAAACAACTTTTTTGTCTTGCTCTGCAGAAGCATGAAACCAGTTTTAAACATCTCATAATCATGTGGAAAGAAACTTAAACTGTTAACATTAGGTTTGCACACAGTAGTTTGGTGTAAAATTAAAATGTATACTCTTGGTAATGTCAAAGCATTGCATGCCCCGAGAAAATAACTTTTTTGTCTTGCTCAGCACAGGCATGAAACCAGTTTTAAACAACTCAGAATCATGTGGAAAGTTAACTTAAACTGTTAACATTAGGTTTGCACACAGTAGTTTGGTGTAAAATTGAAGTGTATACTATTGGTAATGACAAAGCATGCATGTCCTGAGAAAACAACTTTTTTGTCTTGCTCAACAGAGGCATGAAATCAGTTTTTAAGAACTCAGAATCATGTGGAAAGTTAACTTAAGGTGTTTCCATTAGGTTTACACACAGTAGTTTGGTGTAAAATTGAAATGTATACTATTGGTAATGTCAAAGCATTGTATGCCCTGAGAAAACAACTTTGTTTCTTGCTCAACAGAAGCATGAAACAGGTTTCAAACAACTCGTAATCATCTGAGAAGTTGATTTAAGGTGTTTGCATTAGGTTTGCACACAGTAGTTTGGTGTAAAATTGAAATATATACTCTTGGTAATGTCAAAGCGTTGCATGCCCGGAGAAAACAACTTTTTTGTCTTGCTCAACAGAAGCATGAAACAGGTTTTAAACAACTCAGAATCATGTGAGAAGTTGATTTAAGGTGTTTGCATTAGGTTTGCACGCAGTAGTTTGGTGTAAAATTGAAATGTATACTCTTGGTAATGTCAAAGCATTGCATGCGCTGAGAAAACAACTTTTTTGTCTTGCTCTGCAGAAGCATGAAACAGGTTTTAAACAACTCAGAATCATGTGAGAAGTTGATTTAAGGTGTTTGCATTAGGTTTGCACGCAGTAGTTTGGTGTAAAATTGAAATGTATACTCTTGGTAATGTCAAAGCATTGCATGCCCTGAGAAAATAACTTTTTTGTCTTGCTCAGCACAGGCATGAAAGCAGTTTTAAACAACTCAGAATCATGTGGAAAGTTAACTTAAGCTGTTAACATTAGGTTTGCACCCAGTAGTTTGGTGTAAAATTGAAATGTATACTATTGGTAATGTCAAAGCGTTGTATGCCCTGAGAAAACAACTTTTTTGTCTTGCTCTGCAGAAGCATGAAACCAGTTTTAAACATCTCATAATCATGTGGAAAGTTAACTTAAACTGTTAACATTAGGTTTGCACCCTGTAGTTTGGTGCAAAATTGAAATGTATACTATTGGTAATGAGAAAGCATTGTATGCCCTGAGAAAATAACTTTTTTGTCTTGCTCAGCAGAGGCATGAAACCAGTTTTAAACAACTCAGAATCATCTGGAAAGTTAACCTAAACTGTTAACATTAGGTTTGCACCCAGTAGTTTGGTGTAAAATTGAAATGTATACTCTTGGTAATGTCAAAGCGTTGTATGCCCTGAGAAAACAACTTTTTTGTCTTGCTCTGCAGAAGCATGAAACCAGTTTTAAACATCTCATAATCATGTGGAAAGAAACTTAAACTGTTAACATTAGGTTTGCACACAGTAGTTTGGTGTAAAATTGAAATGTATACTCTTGGTAATGTCAAAGCATTGCATGCCCTGAGAAAATAACTTTTTTGTCTTGCTCAGCACAGGCATGAAACCAGTTTTAAACTACTCAGAATCATGTGGAAAGTTAACTTAAGGTGTTTCCATTAGGTTTACACACAGTAGTTTGGTGTAAAATTGAAATGTATACTATTGGTAATGTCAAAGCATTGTATGCCCTGAGAAAACAACTTTGTTTCTTGCTCAACAGAAGCATGAAACAGGTTTTAAACAACTCAGAATCATGTGAGAAGTTGATTTAAGGTGTTTGCATTAGGTTTGCACACAGTAGTTTGGTGTAAAATTGAAATATATACTCTTGGCAATGTCAAAGCATTGCATGCCCTGAGAAAATAACTTTTTTGTCTTGCTCAGCACAGGCATGAAAGCAGTTTTAAACAACTCAGAATCATGTGGAAAGTTAACTTAAACTGTTAACATTAGGTTTGCACCCAGTAGTTTGGTGTAAAATTGAAATGTATACTATTGGTAATGTCAAAGCGTTGTATGCCCTGAGAAAACAACTTTTTTGTCTTGCTCTGCAGAAGCATGAAACCAGTTTTGAACATCTCATAATCATGTGGAAAGTTAACTTAAACTGTTAACATTAGGTTTGCACACAGTAGTTTGGTGTAAAATTGAAATGTATACTATTGGTAATGACAAAGCATTGTATGCCCTGAGAAAACATCTTTTTTGTCTTGCTCAACAGAAGCATGAAACAGGTGTTAAACAACTCAGAATCATGTGGGAAGTTGATTTAAGGTGTTTGCATTAGGTTTGCACACAGTAGTTTGCTGTAAAATTGAAATGTATACTCTCCGAAATGTCAAAGCATTGCATGCCCTGAGAAAATAACTTTTTTGTCTTGCTCAGCACAGGGTTGAAACCAGTTTTAAACAACTCAGAATCATGTGGAAAGTTAACTTAAACTGTTAACATTAGGTTTGCACACAGTAGTTTGGTGTAAAATTGAAGTCTATACTATTGGTATGTCAAAGCATGCATGTCCTGAGAAAACAACTTCTTTGTCTTGCTCTGCAGAAGCATGAAACCAGTTTTAAACATCTCATAATCATGTGGAAAGAAACTTAAACTGTTAACATTAGGTTTGCACACAGCAGTTTGGTGTAAAATTGAAATGTATACTCTTGGTAATGTCAAAGCATTGCATGCCCTGAGAAAATAACTTTTTTGTCTTGCTCAGCACAGGCATGAAACCAGTTTTAAACAACTCAGAATCATGTGGAAAGTTAACTTAAACTGTTAACATTAGGTTTGCACACAGTAGTTTGGTGTAAAATTGAAGTGTATACTATTGGTAATGACAAAGCATGCATGTCCTGAGAAAACAACTTTTTTGTCTTGCTCAACAGAGGCATGAAATCAGTTTTTAAGAACTCAGAATCATGTGGAAAGTTAACTTAAGGTGTTTCCATTAGGTTTACACACAGTAGTTTGGTGTAAAATTGAAATGTATACTATTGGTAATGTCAAAGCATTGTATGCCCTGAGAAAACAACTTTTTTGTCTTGCTCAACAGAGGCATGAAACCAGTTTTAAACAACTCAGAATCATCTGGAAAGTTAACTTAAACTGTTAACATTAGGTTTGCACCCAGTAGTTTGGTGTAAAATTGAAATGTATACTCTTGGTAATGTCAAAGCGTTGTATGCCCTGAGAAAACAACTTTTTTGTCTTGCTCTGCAGAAGTATGAAACCAGTTTTAAACATCTCATAATCATGTGGAAAGAAACTTAAACTGTTAACATTAGGTTTGCACACAGTAGTTCGGTGTAAAATTGAAATGTATACTCTTGGTAATGTCAAAGCATTGCATGCCCTGAGAAAATAACTTTTTTGTCTTGCTCAGCACAGGCATGAAACCAGTTTTAAACAACTCAGAATCATGTGGAAAGTTAACTTAAACTGTTAACATTAGGTTTGCACACAGTAGTTTGGTGTAAAATTGAAATGTATACTATTGGTAATGTCAAAGCGTTGTATGCCCTGAGAAAACAACTTTTTTGTCTTGCTCTGCAGAAGCATGAAACCAGTTTTAAACATCTCATAATCATGTGGAAAGTTAACTTAAACTGTTAAAATTAGGTTTGCACCCTGTAGTTTGGTGTAAAATTGAAATGTATACTATTGGTAATGACAAAGCATTGTATGCCCTGAGAAAACAACTTTTTTGTCTTGCTCAACAGAAGCATGAAACAGGTGTTAAACAACTCAGAATCATGTGGGAAGTTGATTTAAGGTGTTTGCATTGGGTTTGCACACAGTAGTTTGGTGTAAAATTGAAATGTATACTATTGGTAATGTCAAAGCGTTGTATGCCCTGAGAAAACAACTTTTTTGTCTTGCTCTGCAGAAGCATGAAACCAGTTTTAAACATCTCATAATCATGTGGAAAGTTAACTTAAACTGTTAACATTAGGTTTGCACACAGCAGTTTGGTGTAAATTTGAAATGTATACTATTGGTAATGACAAAGCATTGTATGCCCTGAGAAAACAACTTTTTTGTCTTGCTCAACAGAAGCATGAAACAGGTGTTAAACAACTCAGAATCATGCAGGAAGTTGATTTAAGGTGTTTGCATTGGGTTTGCACACAGTAGTTTGGTGTAAAATTGAAATGTATACTCTTGGTAATGTCAAAGCATTGCATGCCCTGAGAAAATAACTTTTTTGTCCAGCTCAGCACAGGCATGAAACCAGTTTTAAACAACTCAGAATCATGTGGAAAGTTGATTTAAGGTGTTTCCATTAGGTTTCCACACAGTAGTTTGGTGTAAGATTGAAATGTATACGCTTGGTAATGTCAAAGCGTTGTATGCCCTGAGAAAACAACTTTTTTGTCTTGTTCTGCAGAAGCATGAAACCAGTTTTAAACATCTCATAATCATGTGGAAAGTTAACTTAAACTGTTAACATTAGGTTTGCACACAGTAGTTTGGTGTAAAATTGAAGTGGATACTATTGGTAATGTCAAAGCATGCATGTCCTGAGAAAATAACTTTTTTGTCTTGCTCAGCAGAGGCATGAAACCAGTTTTAAACAACTCAGAATCATCTGAAAAGTTAACTTAAACTGTTAACATTAGGTTTGCACCCAGTAGTTTGGTGTAAAATTGAAATGTATACTCTTGGTAATGTCAAAGCGTTGTATGCCCTGAGAAAACAACTTTTTTGTCTTGCTCTGCAGAAGCATGAAACCAGTTTTAAACATCTCATAATCATGTGGAAAGAAACTTAAACTGTTAACATTAGGTTTGCAGACAGTAGTTCGGTGTAAAATTGAAATGTATACTCTTGGTAATGTCAAAGCATTGCATGCCCTGAGAAAATAACTTTTTTGTCTTGCTCAGCACAGGCATGAAACCAGTTTTAAACAACTCAGAATCATGTGGAAAGTTAACTTAAACTGTTAACATTAGGTTTGCACACAGTAGTTTGGTGTAAAATTGAAGTGTATACTATTGGTAATGACAAAGCATGCATGTCCTGAGAAAACAACTTTTTTGTCTTGCTCAACAGAGGCATGAAATCAGTTTTTAAGAACTCAGAATCATGTGGAAAGTTAACTTAAGGTGTTTCCATTAGGTTTACACACAGTAGTTTGGTGTAAAATTGAAATGTATACTATTGGTAATGTCAAAGCGTTGTATGCCCTGAGAAAACAACTTTTTTGTCTTGCTCTGCAGAAGCATGAAACCAGTTTTGAACATCTCATAATCATGTGGAAAGTTAACTTAAACTGTTAACATTAGGTTTGCACACAGTAGTTTGCTGTAAAATTGAAATGTATACTCTCCGAAATGTCAAAGCATTGCATGCCCTGAGAAAATAACTTTTTTGTCTTGCTCAGCACAGGGTTGAAACCAGTTTTAAACAACTCAGAATCATGTGGAAAGTTAACTTAAACTGTTAACATTAGGTTTGCACACAGTAGTTTGGTGTAAAATTGAAGTCTATACTATTGGTATGTCAAAGCATGCATGTCCTGAGAAAACAACTTTTTTGTCTTGCTCTGCAGAAGCATGAAACCAGTTTTAAACATCTCATAATCATGTGGAAAGAAACTTAAACTGTTAACATTAGGTTTGCACACAGTAGTTTGGTGTAAAATTGAAATGTATACTCTTGGTAATGTCAAAGCATTGCATGCCCTGAGAAAATAACTTTTTTGTCTTGCTCAACAGAGGCATGAAATCAGTTTTTAAGAACTCAGAATCATGTGGAAAGTTATCTTAAGGTGTTTCCATTAGGTTTGCACACAGTAGTTTGGTGTAAAATTGAAGTGTATCCTATTGGTAATGACAAAGCATGCATGTCCTGAGAAAACAACTTTTTTGTCTTGCTCAACAGAGGCATGAAATCAGTTTTTAAGAACTCAGAATCATGTGGAAAGTTAACTTAAGGTGTTTCCATTAGGTTTACACACAGTAGTTTGGTGTAAAATTGAAATGTATACTATTGTTAATGTCAAAGCATTGTATGCCCTGAGAAAACAACTTTTTTGTCTTGCTCAACAGAGGCATGAAACCAGTTTTAAACAACTCAGAATCATCTGGAAAGTTAACTTAAACTGTTAACATTAGGTTTGCACCCAGTAGTTTGGTGTAAAATTGAAATGTATACTCTTGGTAATGTCAAATCGTTGTATGCCCTGAGAAAACAACTTTTTTGTCTTGCTCTGCAGAAGCATGAAACCAGTTTTAAACATCTCATAATCATGTGGAAAGAAACTTAAACTGTTAACATTAGGTTTGCACACAGTAGTTTGGTGTAAAATTGAAATGTATACTCTTGGTAATGTCAAAGCATTGCATGCCCTGAGAAAATAACTTTTTTGTCTTGCTCAGCACAGGCATGAAACCAGTTTTAAACAACTCAGAATCATGTGCAAAGTTAATTTAAGGTGTTTCCATTAGGTTTCCACACAGTAGTTTGGTGTAAAATTGAAATGTATACTATTGGTAATGTCAAAGCATTGTATGCCCTGAGAAAACAACTTTTTTCTCTTGCTCAACAGAAGCATGAAACAGGTTTTAAACAACTCAGAATCATGTGAGAAGTTGATTTAAGGTGTTTGCATTAGGTTTGCACACAGTAGTTTGGTGTAAAATTGAAATGTATACTCTTGGTAATGTCAAAGCATTGCATGCCCTGAGAAAATAACTTTTTTGTCCAGCTCAGCACAGGCATGAAACCAGTTTTAAACAACTCAGAATCATGTGGAAAGTTCATTTAAGGTGTTTCCATTAGATTTCCACACAGTAGTTTGGTGTAAGATTGAAATGTATACGCTTGGTAATGTCAAAGCGTTGTATGCCCTGAGAAAACAACTTTTTTGTCTTGCTCTGCAGAAGCATGAAACCAGTTTTAAACATCTCATAATCATGTGGAAAGTTAACTTAAACTGTTAACATTAGGTTTGCACACAGTAGTTTGGTGTAAAATTGAAGTGTATACTATTGGTAATGTCAAAGCATGCATGTCCTGAGAAAATAACTTTTTTGTCTTGCTCAGCACAGGCATGAAACCAGTTTTAAACAACTCAGAATCATCTGGAAAGTTAACTTAAACTGTTAACATTAGGTTTGCACCCAGTAGTTTGGTGTAAAATTGAAATGTATACTCTTGGTAATGTCAAAGCGTTGTATGCCCTGAGAAAACAACTTTTTTGTCTTGCTCTGCAGAAGCATGAAACCAGTTTTAAACATCTCATAATCATGTGGAAAGAAACTTAAACTGTTAACATTAGGTTTGCACACAGTAGTTTGGTGTAAAATTGAAATGTATACTCTTGGTAATGTCAAAGCATTGCATGCCCTGAGAAAATAACTTTTTTGTCTTGCTCAGCACAGGCATGAAACCAGTTTTAAACAACTCAGAATCATGTGGAAAGTTAACTTAAACTGTTAACATTAGGTTTGCACACAGTAGTTTGGTGTAAAATTGAAGTGTATACTATTGGTAATGACAAAGCATGCATGTCCTGAGAAAAAAACTTTTTTGTCTTGCTCAACAGAGGCATGAAATCAGTTTTTAAGAACTCAGAATCATGTGGAAAGTTAACTTAAGGTGTTTCCATTAGGTTTACACACAGTAGTTTGGTGTAAAATTGAAATGTATACTATTGGTAATGTCAAAGCATTGCTTGCCCTGAGAAAACAACTTTGTTTCTTGCTCAACAGAAGCATGAAACAGGTTTTAAACAACTCAGAATCATGTGAGAAGTTGATTTAAGGTGTTTGCATTAGGTTTGCACACAGTAGTTTGGTGTAAAATTGAAATATATACTCTTGGCAATGTCAAAGCATTGCATGCCCTGAGAAAATAACTTTTTTGTCTTGCTCAGCACAGGCATGAAAGCAGTTTTAAACAACTCAGAATCATGTGGAAAGTTAACTTAAACTGTTAACATTAGGTTTGCACACAGTAGTTTGCTGTAAAATTGAAATGTATACTCTCCGAAATGTCAAAGCATTGCATGCCCTGAGAAAATAACTTTTTTGTCTTGCTCAGCACAGGGTTGAAACCAGTTTTAAACAACTCAGAATCATGTGGAAAGTTAACTTAAACTGTTAACATTAGGTTTGCACACAGTAGTTTGGTGTAAAATTGAAGTCTATACTATTGGTAATGTCAAAGCATTGTATGCCCTGAGAAAACAACTTTTTTCTCTTGCTCAACAGAAGCATGAAACAGGTTTTAAACAACTCAGAATCATGTGAGAAGTTGATTTAAGGTGTTTGCATTAGGTTTGCACACAGTAGTTTGGTGTAAAATTGAAATGTATACTCTTGGTAATGTCAAAGCATTGCATGCCCTGAGAAAATAACTTTTTTGTCTTGCTCAGCACAGGCATGAAAGCAGTTTTAAACAACTCAGAATCATGTGGAAAGTTAACTTAAGCTGTTAACATTAGGTTTGCACCCAGTAGTTTGGTGTAAAATTGAAATGTATACTATTGGTAATGTCAAAGCGTTGTATGCCCTGAGAAAACAACTTTTTTGTCTTGCTCTGCAGAAGCATGAAACCAGTTTTAAACATCTCATAATCATGTGGAAAGTTAACTTAAACTGTTAACATTAGGTTTGCACCCTGTAGTTTGGTGCAAAATTGAAATGTATACTATTGGTAATGAGAAAGCATTGTATGCCCTGAGAAAATAACTTTTTTGTCTTGCTCAGCAGAGGCATGAAACCAGTTTTAAACAACTCAGAATCATCTGGAAAGTTTATCTAAACTGTTAACATTAGGTTTGCACCCAGTAGTTTGGTGTGAAATTGAAATGTATACTCTTGGTAATGTCAAAGCGTTGTATGCCCTGAGAAAACAACTTTTTTGTCTTGCTCTGCAGAAGCATGAAACCAGTTTTAAACATCTCATAATCATGTGGAAAGAAACTTAAACTGTTAACATTAGGTTTGCACACAGTAGTTTGGTGTAAAATTGAAATGTGTACTCTTGGTAATGTCAAAGCATTGCATGCCCTGAGAAAATAACTTTTTTGTCTTGCTCAGCACAGGCATGAAACCAGTTTTAAACTACTCAGAATCATGTGGAAAGTTAACTTAAGGTGTTTCCATTAGGTTTACACACAGTAGTTTGGTGTAAAATTGAAATGTATACTATTGGTAATGTCAAAGCATTGTATGCCCTGAGAAAACAACTTTTTTCTCTTGCTCAACAGAAGCATGAAACAGGTTTTAAACAACTCAGAATCATGTGAGAAGTTGATTTAAGGTGTTTGCATTAGGTTTGCACACAGTAGTTTGGTGTAAAATTGAAATGTATACTCTTGGTAATGTCAAAGCATTGCATGCCCTGAGAAAATAACTTTTTTGTCTTGCTCAGCACAGGCATGAAAGCATTTTTAAACAACTCAGAATCATGTGGAAAGTTAACTTAAGCTGTTAACATTAGGTTTGCACCCAGTAGTTTGGTGTAAAATTGAAATGTATACTATTGGTAATGTCAAAGCGTTGTATGCCCTGAGAAAACAACTTTTTTGTCTTGCTCTGCAGAAGCATGAAACCAGTTTTAAACATCTCATAATCATGTGGAAAGTTAACTTAAACTGTTAACATTAGGTTTGCACCCTGTAGTTTGGTGCAAAATTGAAATGTATACTATTGGTAATGACAAAGCATTGTACGCCCTGAGAAAACAACTTTTTTGTCTTGCTCAACAGAAGCATGAAACAGGTGTTAAACAACACAGAATCATGTGGGAAGTTGATTTAAGGTGTTTGCATTAGGTTTGCACACAGTAGTTTGGTGTAAAATTGAAGTCTATACTATTGGTAATGTCAAAGCATGCATGTCCTGAGAAAACAACTTTTTTGTCTTGCTCAACAGAGGCATGAAATCAGTTTTTAAGAACTCAGAATCATGTGGAAAGTTAACTTAAGGTGTTTCCATTAGGTTTCCACACAGTAGTTTGGTGTAAAATTGAGATGTATACTATTGGTAATGTCAAAGCATTGTATGCCCTGAGAAAACAACTTTTTTGTCTTGCTCAACAGATGCATGAAACAGGTTTTAAACAACTCAGAATCATGTGGGAAGTTAACTTAAACTGTTAACATTAGGTTTGCACACAGTAGTTTGGTGTAAAATTGAAGTGTATACTGTTGGTAATGTCAAAGCATGCATGTCCTGAGAAAACAACTTTTTTGTCTTGCTCAACAGAGGCATGAAATCAGTTTTTAAGAACTCAGAATCATGTGGAAAGTTAACTTAAACTGTTAACATTAGGTTTGCACACAGCAGTTTGGTGTAAAATTGAAATTTATAGTATTGGTAATGTCAAAGCGTTGTATGCCCTGAGAAAACAACTTTTTTGTCTTGCTCTGCAGAAGCATGAAACCAGTTTTAAACATCTCATAATCATGTGGAAAGAAACTAAAACTGTTAACATTAGGTTTGCACACAGTAGTTTGGTGTAAAATTGAAATGTACACTCTTGGTAATGTCAAAGCATTGCATGCCCTGAGAAAATAACTTTTTTGTCTTGCACAGCACAGGCATGAAACCAGTTTTAAACAACTCAGAATCATGTGGAAAGTCAACTTAAACTGTTAACATTAGGTTTGCACACAGTAGTTTGGTGTAAAATTGAAGTCTATACTATTGGTAATGTCAAAGCATGCATGTCCTGAGAAAACAACTTTTTTGTCTTGCTCAACAGAGGCATGAAATCAGTTTTTAAGAACTCAGAATCATGTGGAAAGTTAACTTAAGGTGTTTGCATTAGGTTTCCACACAGTAGTTTGGTGTAAAATTGAAATGTATACTATTGGTAATGTCAAAGCATTGTATGCCCTGAGAAAACAACTTTTTTGTCTTGCTCAACAGAAGCATGAAACAGGTTTTAAACAACTCAGAATCATGTGAGAAGTTGATTTAAGGTGTTTGCATTAGGTTTGCACACAGTAGTTTGGTGTAAAATTGAAATATATACTCTTGGTAATGTCAAAGCATTGCATGCCCTGAGAAAATAACTTTTTTGTCCAGCTCAGCACAGGCATGAAACCAGTTTTAAACAACTCAGAATCATGTGGAAAGTTGATTTAAGGTGTTTCCATTAGGTTTCCACACAGTAGTTTGGTGTAAGATTGAAATGTATACGCTTGGTAATGTCAAAGCGTTGTATGCCCTGAGAAAACAACTTTTTTGTCTTGCTCTGCAGAAGCATGAAACCAGTTTTAAACATCTCATAATCATGTGGAAAGTTAACTTAAACTGTTAACAGTAGGTTTGCACACAGTAGTTTGGTGTAAAATTGAAGTGTATACTATTGGTAATGTCAAAGCATGCATGTCCTCAGAAAATAACTTTTTTGTCTTGCTCACCAGAGGCATGAAACCAGTTTTAAACAACTCAGAATCATCTGGAAAGTTAACTTAAACTGTTAACATTAGGTTTGCACCCAGTAGTTTGGTGTAAAATTGAAATGTATACTCTTGGTAATGTCAAAGCGTTGTATGCCCTGAGAAAACAACTTTTTTGTCTTGCTCTGCAGAAGCATGAAACCAGTTTTAAACATCTCATAATCATGTGGAAAGAAACTTAAACTGTTAACATTAGGTTTGCACACAGTAGTTTGGTGTAAAATTGAAATGTATACTCTTGGTAATGTCAAAGCATTGCATGCCCCGAGAAAATAACTTTTTTGTCTTGCTCAGCACAGGCATGAAACCAGTTTTAAACAACTCAGAATCATGTGGAAAGTTAACTTAAACTGTTAACATTAGGTTTGTACACAGTAGTTTGGTGTAAAATTGAAGTGTATACTATTGGTAATGACAAAGCATGCATGTCCTGAGAAAACAACTTTTTTGTCTTGCTCAACAGAGGCATGAAATCAGTTTTTAAGAACTCAGAATCATGTGGAAAGTTAACTTAAGGTGTTTCCATTAGGTTTACACACAGTAGTTTGGTGTAAAATTGAAATGTATACTATTGGTAATGTCAAAGCATTGTATGCCCTGAGAAAACAACTTTGTTTCTTGCTCAACAGAAGCATGAAACAGGTTTCAAACAACTCGTAATCATGTGAGAAGTTGATTTAAGGTGTTTGCATTAGGTTTGCACACAGTAGTTTGGTGTAAAATTGAAATATATACTCTTGGTAATGTCAAAGCGTTGCATGCCCTGAGAAAACAACTTTTTTGTCTTGCTCAAAAGAAGCATGAAACAGGTTTTAAACAACTCAGAATCATGTGAGAAGTTGATTTAAGGTGTTTGCATTAGGTTTGCACGCAGTAGTTTGGTGTAAAATTGAAATGTATACTCTTGGTAATGTCAAAGCATTGCATGCGCTGAGAAAACAACTTTTTTGTCTTGCTCTGCAGAAGCATGAAACAGGTTTTAAACAACTCAGAATCATGTGAGAAGTTGATTTAAGGTGTTTGCATTAGGTTTGCACGCAGTAGTTTGGTGTAAAATTGAAATGTATACTCTTGGTAATGTCAAAGCATTGCATGCCCTGAGAAAATAACTTTTTTGTCTTGCTCAGCACAGGCATGAAAGCAGTTTTAAACAACTCAGAATCATGTGGAAAGTTAACTTAAGCTGTTAACATTAGGTTTGCACCCAGTAGTTTGGTGTATAATTGAAATGTATACTATTGGTAATGTCAAAGCGTTGTATGCCCTGAGAAAACAACTTTTTTGTCTTGCTCTGCAGAAGCATGAAACCAGTTTTAAACATCTCATAATCATGTGGAAAGTTAACTTAAACTGTTAACATTAGGTTTGCACCCTGTAGTTTGGTGCAAAATTGAAATGTATACTATTGGTAATGAGAAAGCATTGTATGCCCTGAGAAAATAACTTTTTTGTCTTGCTCAGCAGAGGCATGAAACCAGTTTTAAACAACTCAGAATCATCTGGAAAGTTAACCTAAACTGTTAACATTAGGTTTGCACCCAGTAGTTTGGTGTAAAATTGAAATGTATACTCTTGGTAATGTCAAAGCGTTGTATGCCCTGAGAAAACAACTTTTTTGTCTTGCTCTGCAGAAGCATGAAACCAGTTTTAAACATCTCATAATCATGTGGAAAGAAACTTAAACTGTTAACATTAGGTTTGCACACAGTAGTTTGGTGTAAAATTGAAATGTATACTCTTGGTAATGTCAAAGCATTGCATGCCCTGAGAAAATAACTTTTTTGTCTTGCTCAGCACAGGCATGAAACCAGTTTTAAACTACTCAGAATCATGTGGAAAGTTAACTTAAGGTGTTTCCATTAGGTTTCCACACAGTAGTTTGGTGTAAAATTGAAATGTATACTATTGGTAATGTCAAAGCATTGTATGCCCTGAGAAAACAACTTTTTTCTCTTGCTCAACAGAAGCATGAAACAGGTTTTAAACAACTCAGAATCATGTGAGAAGTTGATTTAAGGTGTTTGCATTAGGTTTGCACCCAGTAGTTTGGTGTAAAATTGAAATGTATACTCTTGGTAATGTCAAAGCGTTGTATGCCCTGAGAAAACAACTTTTTTGTCTTGCTCTGCAGAAGCATGAAACCAGTTTTAAACATCTCATAATCATGTGGAAAGAAACTTAAACTGTTAACATTAGGTTTGCACACAGTAGTTTGGTGTAAAATTGAAATGTATACTCTTGGTAATGTCAAAGCATTGCATGCCCCGAGAAAATAACTTTTTTGTCTTGCTCAGCACAGGCATGAAACCAGTTTTAAACAACTCAGAATCATGTGGAAAGTTAACTTAAACTGTTAACATTAGGTTTGTACACAGTAGTTTGGTGTAAAATTGAAGTGTATACTATTGGTAATGACAAAGCATGCATGTCCTGAGAAAACAACTTTTTTGTCTTGCTCAACAGAGGCATGAAATCAGTTTTTAAGAACTCAGAATCATGTGGAAAGTTAACTTAAGGTGTTTCCATTAGGTTTACACACAGTAGTTTGGTGTAAAATTGAAATGTATACTATTGGTAATGTCAAAGCATTGTATGCCCTGAGAAAACAACTTTGTTTCTTGCTCAACAGAAGCATGAAACAGGTTTCAAACAACTCGTAATCATGTGAGAAGTTGATTTAAGGTGTTTGCATTAGGTTTGCACACAGTAGTTTGGTGTAAAATTGAAATATATACTCTTGGTAATGTCAAAGCGTTGCATGCCCTGAGAAAACAACTTTTTTGTCTTGCTCAAAAGAAGCATGAAACAGGTTTTAAACAACTCAGAATCATGTGAGAAGTTGATTTAAGGTGTTTGCATTAGGTTTGCACGCAGTAGTTTGGTGTAAAATTGAAATGTATACTCTTGGTAATGTCAAAGCATTGCATGCGCTGAGAAAACAACTTTTTTGTCTTGCTCTGCAGAAGCATGAAACAGGTTTTAAACAACTCAGAATCATGTGAGAAGTTGATTTAAGGTGTTTGCATTAGGTTTGCACGCAGTAGTTTGGTGTAAAATTGAAATGTATACTCTTGGTAATGTCAAAGCATTGCATGCCCTGAGAAAATAACTTTTTTGTCTTGCTCAGCACAGGCATGAAAGCAGTTTTAAACAACTCAGAATCATGTGGAAAGTTAACTTAAGCTGTTAACATTAGGTTTGCACCCAGTAGTTTGGTGTATAATTGAAATGTATACTATTGGTAATGTCAAAGCGTTGTATGCCCTGAGAAAACAACTTTTTTGTCTTGCTCTGCAGAAGCATGAAACCAGTTTTAAACATCTCATAATCATGTGGAAAGTTAACTTAAACTGTTAACATTAGGTTTGCACCCTGTAGTTTGGTGCAAAATTGAAATGTATACTATTGGTAATGAGAAAGCATTGTATGCCCTGAGAAAATAACTTTTTTGTCTTGCTCAGCAGAGGCATGAAACCAGTTTTAAACAACTCAGAATCATCTGGAAAGTTAACCTAAACTGTTAACATTAGGTTTGCACCCAGTAGTTTGGTGTAAAATTGAAATGTATACTCTTGGTAATGTCAAAGCGTTGTATGCCCTGAGAAAACAACTTTTTTGTCTTGCTCTGCAGAAGCATGAAACCAGTTTTAAACATCTCATAATCATGTGGAAAGAAACTTAAACTGTTAACATTAGGTTTGCACACAGTAGTTTGGTGTAAAATTGAAATGTATACTCTTGGTAATGTCAAAGCATTGCATGCCCTGAGAAAATAACTTTTTTGTCTTGCTCAGCACAGGCATGAAACCAGTTTTAAACTACTCAGAATCATGTGGAAAGTTAACTTAAGGTGTTTCCATTAGGTTTCCACACAGTAGTTTGGTGTAAAATTGAAATGTATACTATTGGTAATGTCAAAGCATTGTATGCCCTGAGAAAACAACTTTTTTCTCTTGCTCAACAGAAGCATGAAACAGGTTTTAAACAACTCAGAATCATGTGAGAAGTTGATTTAAGGTGTTTGCATTAGGTTTGCACACAGTAGTTTGGTGTAAAATTGAAATGTATACTCTTGGTAATGTCAAAGCATTGCATGCCCTGAGAAAATAACTTTTTTGTCTTGCTCAGCACAGGCATGAAAGCATTTTTAAACAACTCAGAATCATGTGGAAAGTTAACTTAAGCTGTTAACATTAGGTTTGCACCCAGTAGTTTGGTGTAAAATTGAAATGTATACTATTGGTAATGTCAAAGCGTTGTATGCCCTGAGAAAACAACTTTTTTGTCTTGCTCTGCAGAAGCATGAAACCAGTTTTAAACATCTCATAATCATGTGGAAAGTTAACTTAAACTGTTAACATTAGGTTTGCACCCTGTAGTTTTGTGCAAAATTGAAATGTATACTATTGGTAATGACAAAGCATTGTACGCCCTGAGAAAACAACATTTTTGTCTTGCTCAACAGAAGCATGAAACAGGTGTTAAACAACTCAGAATCATGTGGGAAGTTGATTTAAGGTGTTTGCATTAGGTTTGCACACAGTAGTTTGGTGTAAAATTGAAGTCTATACTATTGGTAATGTCAAAGCATGCATGTCCTGAGAAAACAACTTTTTTGTCTTGCTCAACAGAGGCATGAAATCAGTTTTTAAGAACTCAGAATCATGTGGAAAGTTAACTTAAGGTGTTTCCATTAGGTTTCCACACAGTAGTTTGGTGTAAAATTGAGATGTATACTATTGGTAATGTCAAAGCATTGTATGCCCTGAGAAAACAACTTTTTTGTCTTGCTCAACAGATGCATGAAACAGGTTTTAAACAACTCAGAATCATGTGGGAAGTTAACTTAAACTGTTAACATTAGGTTTGCACACAGTAGTTTGGTGTAAAATTGAAGTGTATACTGTTGGTAATGTCAAAGCATGCATGTCCTGAGAAAACAACTTTTTTGTCTTGCTCAACAGAGGCATGAAATCAGTTTTTAAGAACTCAGAATCATGTGGAAAGTTAACTTAAACTGTTAACATTAGGTTTGCACACAGCAGTTTGGTGTAAAATTGAAATTTATTGTATTGGTAATGTCAAAGCGTTGTATGCCCTGAGAAAACAACTTTTTTGTCTTGCTCTGCAGAAGCATGAAACCAGTTTTAAACATCTCATAATCATGTGGAAAGAAACTTAAACTGTTAACATTAGGTTTGCACACAGTAGTTTGGTGTAAAATTGAAATGTATACTCTTGGTAATGTCAAAGCATTGCATGCCCTGAGAAAATAACTTTTTTGTCTTGCTCAGCACAGGCATGAAACCAGTTTTAAACAACTCAGAATCATGTGGAAAGTCAACTTAAACTGTTAACATTAGGTTTGCACACAGTAGTTTGGTGTAAAATTGAAGTCTATACTATTGGTAATGTCAAAGCATGCATGTCCTGAGAAAACAACTTTTTTGTCTTGCTCAACAGAGGCATGAAATCAGTTTTTAAGAACTCAGAATCATGTGGAAAGTTAACTTAAGGTGTTTGCATTAGGTTTCCACACAGTAGTTTGGTGTAAAATTGAAATGTATACTATTGGTAATGTCAAAGCATTGTATGCCCTGAGAAAACAACTTTTTTCTCTTGCTCAACAGAAGCATGAAACAGGTTTTAAACAACTCAGAATCATGTGAGAAGTTGATTTAAGGTGTTTGCATTAGGTTTGCACACAGTAGTTTGGTGTAAAATTGAAATGTATACTCTTGGTAATGTCAAAGCATTGCATGCCCTGAGAAAATAACTTTTTTGTCCAGCTCAGCACAGGCATGAAACCAGTTTTAAACAACTCAGAATCATGTGGAAAGTTGATTTAAGGTGTTTCCATTAGGTTTCCACACAGTAGTTTGGTGTAAGATTGAAATGTATACGCTTGGTAATGTCAAAGCGTTGTATGCCCTGAGAAAACAACTTTTTTGTCTTGCTCTGCAGAAGCATGAAACCAGTTTTAAACATCTCATAATCATGTGGAAAGTTAACTTAAACTGTTAACAGTAGGTTTGCACAGAGTAGTTTGGTGTAAAATTGAAGTGTATACTATTGGTAATGTCAAAGCATGCATGTCCTCAGAAAATAACTTTTTTGTCTTGCTCAGCAGAGGCATGAAACCAGTTTTAAACAACTCAGAATCATCTGGAAAGTTAACTTAAACTGTTAACATTAGGTTTGCACCCAGTAGTTTGGTGTAAAATTGAAATGTATACTCTTGGTAATGTCAAAGCGTTGTATGCCCTGAGAAAACAACTTTTTTGTCTTGCTCTGCAGAAGCATGAAACCAGTTTTAAACATCTCATAATCATGTGGAAAGAAACTTAAACTGTTAACATTAGGTTTGCACACAGTAGTTTGGTGTAAAATTGAAATGTATACTCTTGGTAATGTCAAAGCATTGCATGCCCCGAGAAAATAACTTTTTTGTCTTGCTCAGCACAGGCATGAAACCAGTTTTAAACAACTCAGAATCATGTGGAAAGTTAACTTAAACTGTTAACATTAGGTTTGCACACAGTAGTTTGGTGTAAAATTGAAGTGTATACTATTGGTAATGACAAAGCATGCATGTCCTGAGAAAACAACTTTTTTGTCTTGCTCAACAGAGGCATGAAATCAGTTTTTAAGAACTCAGAATCATGTGGAAAGTTAACTTAAGGTGTTTCAATTAGGTTTACACACAGTAGTTTGGTGTAAAATTGAAATGTATACTATTGGTAATGTCAAAGCATTGTATGCCCTGAGAAAACAACTTTGTTTCTTGCTCAACAGAAGCATGAAACAGGTTTCAAACAACTCGTAATCATGTGAGAAGTTGATTTAAGGTGTTTGCATTAGGTTTGCACACAGTAATTTGGTGTAAAATTGAAATATATACTCTTGGTAATGTCAAAGCGTTGCATGCCCTGAGAAAACAACTTTTTTGTCTTGCTCAACAGAAGCATGAAACAGGTTTTAAACAACTCAGAATCATGTGAGAAGTTGATTTAAGGTGTTTGCATTAGGTTTGCACGCAGTAGTTTGGTGTAAAATTGAAATGTATACTCTTGGTAATGTCAAAGCATTGCATGCGCTGAGAAAACAACTTTTTTGTCTTGCTCTGCAGAAGCATGAAACCAGTTTTAAACATCTCACAATCATGTGTAAAGTTAACTTAAACTGTTAACATTAGGTTTGCACACAGCAGTTTGGTGTAAAATTGAAATGTATACTCTTGGTAATGTCAAAGCGTTGTATGCCCTGAGAAAACAACTTTTTTGTCTTGCTCTGCAGAAGCATGAAACCAGTTTTAAACATCCCATAATCATGTGGAAAGTTAACTTAAACTGTTAACATTAGGTTTGCACACAGTAGTTTGGTGTAAAATTGAAGTGTATACTATTGGTAATGTCAAAGCATGCATGTCCTGAGAAAATAACTTTTTTGTCTTGCTAGCAGAGGCATGAAACCAGTTTTAAACAACTCAGAATCATCTGGAAAGTTAACTTAAACTGTTAACATTAGGTTTGCACCCAGTAGTTTGGTGTAAAATTGAAATGTATACCCTTGGTAATGTCAAAGCGTTGTATGCCCTGAGAAAACAACTTTTTTGTCTTGCTCTGCAGAAGCATGAAACCAGTTTTAAACAACTCAGAATCATGTGGAAAGTTACCTTAAACTGTTAACATTAGGTTTGCACACAGTAGTTTGGTGTAAAATTGAAGTGTATACTATTGGTAATGACAAAGCATGCATGTCCTGAGAAAACAACTTTTTTGTCTTGCTCAACAGAGGCATGAAATCAGTTTTTAAGAACTCAGAATCATGTGGAAAGTTAACTTAAGGTGTTTCCATTAGGTTTACACACAGTAGTTTGGTGTAAAATTGAAATGTATACTATTGGTAATGTCAAAGCATTGTATGCCCTGAGAAAACAACTTTGTTTCTTGCTCAACAGAAGCATGAAACAGGTTTCAAACAACTCGTAATCATGTGAGAAGTTGATTTAAGGTGTTTGCATTAGGTTTGCACACAGTAGTTTGGTGTAAAATTGAAATATATACTCTTGGTAATGTCAAAGCGTTGCATGCCCTGAGAAAACAACTTTTTTGTCTTGCTCTGCAGAAGCATGAAACCAGTTTTGAACATCTCATAATCATGTGGAAAGTTAACTTAAACTGTTAACATTAGCTTTGCACACAGTAGTTTGGTGTAAAATTGAAGTCTATACTATTGGTAATGTCAAAGCATGCATGTCCTGAGAAAACAACTTTTTTGTCTTGCTCAACAGAGGCATGAAATCAGTTTTTAAGAACTCAGAATCATGTGGAAAGTTAACTTAAGGTTTTTCCATTAGGTTTCCACACAGTAGTTTGGTGTAAAATTGTAATGTATACTATTGGTAATGTCAAAGCATTGTATGCCCTGAGAAAACAACTTTTTTCTCTTGCTCAACAGAAGCATGAAACAGGTTTTAAACAACTCAGAATCATGTGAGAAGTTGATTTAAGGTGTTTGCATTAGGTTTGCACACAGTAGTTTGGTGTAAAATTGAAATGTATACTCTTGGTAATGTCAAAGCATTGCATGCCCTGAGAAAATAACTTTTTTGTCCAGCTCAGCACAGGCATGAAACCAGTTTTAAACAACTCAGAATCATGTGGAAAGTTGATTTAAGGTGTTTCCATTAGGTTTCCACACAGTAGTTTGGTGTAAGATTGAAATGTACACGCTTGGTAATGTCAAAGCGTTGTATGCCCTGAGAAAACAACTTTTTTGTCTTGCTCTGCAGAAGCATGAAACCAGTTTTGAACATCTCGTAATCATGTGGAAAGTTAACTTAAACTGTTAACATTAGGTTTGCACACAGTAGTTTGGTGTAAAATTGAAATGTATACTATTGGTAATGACAAAGCATTGTATGCCCTGAGAAAACATCTTTTTTGTCTTGCTCAACAGAAGCATGAAACAGGTGTTAAACAACTGAGAATCATGTGGGAAGTTGATTTAAGGTGTTTGCATTAGGTTTGCACACAGTAGTTTGCTGTAAAATTGAAATGTATACTCTCCGAAATGTGAAAGCATTGCATGCCCTGAGAAAATAACTTTTTTGTCTTGCTCAGCACAGGGTTGAAACCAGTTTTAAACAACTCAGAATCATGTGGAAAGTTAACTTAAACTGTTAACATTAGGTTTGCACACAGTAGTTTGGTGTAAAATTGAAGTCTATACTATTGGTAATGTCAAAGCATGCATGTCCTGAGAAAACAACTTTTTTGTCTTGCTCTGCAGAAGCATGAAACCAGTTTTAAACATCTCATAATCATGTGGAAAGAAACTTAAACTGTTAACATTAGGTTTGCACACAGTAGTTTGGTGTAAAATTGAAATGTATACTCTTGGTAATGTCAAAGCATTGCATGCCCTGAGAAAATAACTTTTTTGTCTTGCTCAGCACAGGCATGAAACCAGTTTTAAACAACTCAGAATCATGTGGAAAGTTAACTTAAACTGTTAACATTAGGTTTGCACACAGTAGTTTGGTGTAAAATTGAAGTGTATACTATTGGTAATGACAAAGCATGCATGTCCTGAAAAAACAACTTTTTTGTCTTGCTCAACAGAGGCATGAAATCAGTTTTTAAGAACTCAGAATCATGTGGAAAGTTAACTTAAGGTGTTTCCATTAGGTTTACACACAGTAGTTTGGTGTAAAATTGAAATGTATACTATTGGTAATGTCAAATATTGTATGCCCTGAGAAAACAACTTTTTTGTCTTCCTCAACAGAAGCATGAAACAGGTGTTAAACAACTCAGAATCATGTGGGAAGTTGATTTAAGGTGTTTGCATTAGGTTTGCACACAGTAGTTTGGTGTAAAATTGAAATGTATACTCTTGGAAATGTCAAAGCATTGCATGCCCTGAGAAAATAACTTTTTTGTCTTGCTCAGCAGAGGCATGAAACCAGTTTTAAACAACTCAGAATCATGTGGAAAGTTAACTTAAACTGTTAACATTAGGTTTGCACACAGTAGTTTGGTGTAAAATTGAAATGTATACTCTTGGTAATGTCAAAGCATTGCATGCCCTGAGAAAATAACTTTTTTGTCTTGCTCAGCACAGGCATGAAACCAGTTTTAAACAACTCAGAATCATGTGGAAAGTTAACTTAAACTGTTAACATTAGGTTTGCACACAGTAGTTTGGTGTAAAATTGAAGTGTATACTATTGGTAATGACAAAGCATGCATGTCCTGAGAAAACAACTTTTTTGTCTTGCTCAACAGAGGCATGAAATCAGTTTTTAAGAACTCAGAATCATGTGGAAAGTTAACTTAAGGTCTTTCCATTAGGTTTACACACAGTAGTTTGGTGTAAAATTGAAATGTATACTATTGGTAATGTCAAAGCATTGTATGCCCTGAGAAAACAACTTTTTTGTCTTGCTCAACAGAGGCATGAAACCAGTTTTAAACATCTCAGAATCATCTGGAAAGTTAACTTAAACTGTTAACATTAGGTTTGCACCCAGTAGTTTGGTGTAAAATTGAAATGTATACTCTTGGTAATGTCAAAGCGTTGTATGCCCTGAGAAAACAACTTTTTTGTCTTGCTCTGCAGAAGCATGAAACCAGTTTTAAACATCTCATAATCATGTGGAAAGAAACTTAAACTGTTAACATTAGGTTTGCACACAGTAGTTTGGTGTAAAATTGAAATGTATACTCTTGGTAAGGTCAAAGCATTGCATGCCCTGAGAAAATAACTTTTTTGTCTTGCTCAGCACAGGCATGAAACCAGTTTTAAACAACTCAGAATCATGTGGAAAGTTAACTTAAACTGTTAACATTAGGTTTGCACACAGTAGTTTGGTGTAAAATTGAAGTGTATACTATTGGTAATGACAAAGCATGCATGTCCTGAGAAAACAACTTTTTTGTCTTGCTCAACAGAGGCATGAAATCAGTTTTTAAGAACTCAGAATCATGTGGAAAGTTAACTTAAGGTGTTTCCATTAGGTTTACACAGAGTAGTTTGGTGTAAAATTGAAATGTATACTATTGGTAATGTCAAAGCATTGTATGCCCTGAGAAAATAACTTTGTTGTCTTGCTCAACAGAAGCATGAAACAGGTTTTAAACAACTCGTAATCATGTGAGAAGTTGATTTAAGGTGTTTGCATTAGGTTTTCACACAGTAGTTTGGTGTAAAATTGAAATATATACTCTTGGTAATGTCAAAGCATTGCATGCCCTGAGAAAATAACTTTTTTGTCTTGCTCAGCACAGGCATGAAAGCAGTTTTAAACAACTCAGAATCATGTGGAAAGTTAACTTAAGCTGTTAACATTAGGTTTGCACCCAGTAGTTTGGTGTAAAATTGAAATGTATACTATTGGTAATGTCAAAGCGTTGTATGCCCTGAGAAAACAACTTTTTTGTCTTGCTCTGCAGAAGCATGAAACCAGTTTTAAACATCTCATAATCATGTGGAAAGTTAACTTAAACTGTTAACATTAGGTTTGCACCCTGTAGTTTGGTGTAAAATTGAAATGTATACTATTGGTAATGACAAAGCATTGTATGCCCTGAGAAAACAACTTTTTTGTCTTGCTCTGCAGAAGCATGAAACCAGTTTTGAACATCTCATAATCATGTGGAAAGTTAACTTAAACTGTTAACATTAGGTTTGCACACAGTAGTTTGGTGTAAAATTGAAATGTATACTATTGGTAATGACAAAGCATTGTATGCCCTGAGAAAACATCTTTTTTGTCTTGCTCAACAGAGGCATGAAATCAGTTTTTAAGAACTCAGAATCATGTGGAAAGTTAACTTAAGGTGTTTCCATTAGGTTTCCACACAGTAGTTTGGTGTAAAATTGTAATGTATACTATTGGTAATGTCAAAGCATTGTATGCCCTGAGAAAACAACTTTTTTCTCTTGCTCAACAGAAGCATGAAACAGGTTTTAAACAACTCAGAATCATGTGAGAAGTTGATTTAAGGTGTTTGCATTAGGTTTGCACACAGTAGTTTGGTGTAAAATTGAAATGTATACTCTTGGTAATGTCAAAGCATTGCATGCCCTGAGAAAATAACTTTTTTGTCCAGCTCAGCACAGGCATGAAACCAGTTTTAAACAACTCAGAATCATGTGGAAAGTTGATTTAAGGTGTTTCCATTAGGTTTCCACACAGTAGTTTGGTGTAAGATTGAAATGTACACGCTTGGTAATGTCAAAGCGTTGTATGCCCTGAGAAAACAACTTTTTTGTCTTGCTCTGCAGAAGCATGAAACCAGTTTTGAACATCTCGTAATCATGTGGAAAGTTAACTTAAACTGTTAACATTAGGTTTGCACACAGTAGTTTGGTGTAAAATTGAAATGTATACTATTGGTAATGACAAAGCATTGTATGCCCTGAGAAAACATCTTTTTTGTCTTGCTCAACAGAAGCATGAAACAGGTGTTAAACAACTGAGAATCATGTGGGAAGTTGATTTAAGGTGTTTGCATTAGGTTTGCACACAGTAGTTTGCTGTAAAATTGAAATGTATACTCTCCGAAATGTGAAAGCATTGCATGCCCTGAGAAAATAACTTTTTTGTCTTGCTCAGCACAGGGTTGAAACCAGTTTTAAACAACTCAGAATCATGTGGAAAGTTAACTTAAACTGTTAACATTAGGTTTGCACACAGTAGTTTGGTGTAAAATTGAAGTCTATACTATTGGTAATGTCAAAGCATGCATGTCCTGAGAAAACAACTTTTTTGTCTTGCTCTGCAGAAGCATGAAACCAGTTTTAAACATCTCATAATCATGTGGAAAGAAACTTAAACTGTTAACATTAGGTTTGCACACAGTAGTTTGGTGTAAAATTGAAATGTATACTCTTGGTAATGTCAAAGCATTGCATGCCCTGAGAAAATAACTTTTTTGTCTTGCTCAGCACAGGCATGAAACCAGTTTTAAACAACTCAGAATCATGTGGAAAGTTAACTTAAACTGTTAACATTAGGTTTGCACACAGTAGTTTGGTGTAAAATTGAAGTGTATACTATTGGTAATGACAAAGCATGCATGTCCTGAGAAAACAACTTTTTTGTCTTGCTCAACAGAGGCATGAAATCAGTTTTTAAGAACTCAGAATCATGTGGAAAGTTAACTTAAGGTGTTTCCATTAGGTTTACACACAGTAGTTTGGTGTAAAATTGAAATGTATACTATTGGTAATGTCAAATATTGTATGCCCTGAGAAAACAACTTTTTTGTCTTCCTCAACAGAAGCATGAAACAGGTGTTAAACAACTCAGAATCATGTGGGAAGTTGATTTAAGGTGTTTGCATTAGGTTTGCACACAGTAGTTTGGTGTAAAATTGAAATGTATACTCTTGGAAATGTCAAAGCATTGCATGCCCTGAGAAAATAACTTTTTTGTCTTGCTCAGCAGAGGCATGAAACCAGTTTTAAACAACTGAGAATCATGTGGAAAGTTAACTTAAACTGTTAACATTAGGTTTGCACACAGTAGTTTGGTGTAAAATTGAAATGTATACTCTTGGTAATGTCAAAGCATTGCATGCCCTGAGAAAATAACTTTTTTGTCTTGCTCAGCACAGGCATGAAACCAGTTTTAAACAGCTCAGAATCATGTGGAAAGTTAACTTAAACTGTTAACATTAGGTTTGCACACAGTAGTTTGGTGTAAAATTGAAGTGTATACTATTGGTAATGACAAAGCATGCATGTCCTGAGAAAACAACTTTTTTGTCTTGCTCAACAGAGGCATGAAATCAGTTTTTAAGAACTCAGAATCATGTGGAAAGTTAACTTAAGGTGTTTCCATTAGGTTTACACACAGTAGTTTGGTGTAAAATTGAAATGTATACTATTGGTAATGTCAAAGCATTGTATGCCCTGAGAAAACAACTTTTTTGTCTTGCTCAACAGAGGCATGAAACCAGTTTTAAACAACTCAGAATCATCTGGAAAGTTAACTTAAACTGTTAACATTAGGTTTGCACCCAGTAGTTTGGTGTAAAATTGAAATGTATACTCTTGGTAATGTCAAAGCGTTGTATGCCCTGAGAAAACAACTTTTTTGTCTTGCTCTGCAGAAGCATGAAACCAGTTTTAAACATCTCATAATCATGTGGAAAGAAACTTAAACTGTTAACATTAGGTTTGCACACAGTAGTTTGGTGTAAAATTGAAATGTATACTCTTGGTAAGGTCAAAGCATTGCATGCCCTGAGAAAATAACTTTTTTGTCTTGCTCAGCACAGGCATGAAACCAGTTTTAAACAACTCAGAATCATGTGGAAAGTTAACTTAAACTGTTAACATTAGGTTTGCACACAGTAGTTTGGTGTAAAATTGAAGTGTATACTATTGGTAATGACAAAGCATGCATGTCCTGAGAAAACAACTTTTTTGTCTTGCTCAACAGAGGCATGAAATCAGTTTTTAAGAACTCAGAATCATGTGGAAAGTTAACTTAAGGTGTTTCCATTAGGTTTACACAGAGTAGTTTGGTGTAAAATTGAAATGTATACTATTGGTAATGTCAAAGCATTGTATGCCCTGAGAAAACAACTTTGTTGTCTTGCTCAACAGAAGCATGAAACAGGTTTTAAACAACTCGTAATCATGTGAGAAGTTGATTTAAGGTGTTTGCATTAGGTTTGCACACAGTAGTTTGGTGTAAAATTGAAATATATACTCTTGGTAATGTCAAAGCATTGCATGCCCTGAGAAAATAACTTTTTTGTCTTGCTCAGCACAGGCATGAAAGCAGTTTTAAACAACTCAGAATCATGTGGAAAGTTAACTTAAGCTGTTAACATTAGGTTTGCACCCAGTAGTTTGGTGTAAAATTGAAATGTATACTATTGGTAATGTCAAAGCGTTGTATGCCCTGAGAAAACAACTTTTTTGTCTTGCTCTGCAGAAGCATGAAACCAGTTTTGAACATCTCATAATCATGTGGAAAGTTAACTTAAACTGTTAACATTAGGTTTGCACACAGTAGTTTGGTGTAAAATTGAAATGTATACTATTGGTAATGACAAAGCATTGTATGCCCTGAGAAAACAACTTTTTTGTCTTGCTCAACAGAAGCATGAAACAGGTGTTAAACAACTCAGAATCATGTGGGAAGTTGATTTAAGGTGTTTGCATTAGGTTTGCACACAGTAGTTTGGTGTAAAATTGAAATGTATACTCTTGGAAATGTCAAAGCATTGCATGCCCTGAGAAAATAACTTTTTTGTCTTGCTCAGCACAGGCATGAAACCAGTTTTAAACAACTCAGAATCATGTGGAAAGTTAACTTAAACTGTTAACATTAGGTTTGCACACAGTAGTTTGGTGTAAAATTGAAATGTATACTATTGGTAATGTCAAAGCATTGTATGCCCTGAGAAAACAACTTTGTTTCTTGCTCAACAGAAGCATGAAACAGGTTTCAAACAACTCGTAATCATGTGAGAAGTTGATTTAAGGTGTTTGCATTAGGTTTGCACACAGTAGTTTGGTGTAAAATTGAAATATATACTCTTGGTAATGTCAAAGCGTTGCATGCCCTGAGAAAACAACTTTTTTGTCTTGCTCAACAGAAGCATGAAACAGGTTTTAAACAACTCAGAATCATGTGAGAGGTTGATTTAAGGTGTTTGCATTAGGTTTGCACACAGTAGTTTGGTGTAAAATTGAAATGTATACTCTTGGTAATGTCAAAGCATTGCATGCGCTGAGAAAACAACTTTTTTGTCTTGCTCTGCAGAAGCATGAAACCAGTTTTAAACATCTCACAATCATGTGGAAAGTTAACTTAAACTGTTAACATTAGGTTTCCACACAGTAGTTTGGTGTAAAATTGAAATGTATACTCTTGGTAATGTCAAAGCGTTGTATGCCCTGAGAAAACAACTTTTTTGTCTTGCTCTGCAGAAGCATGAAACCAGTTTTAAACATCCCATAATCATGTGGAAAGTTAACTTAAACTGTTAACATTAGGTTTGCACACAGTAGTTTGGTGTAAAATTGAAGTGTATACTATTGGTAATGTCAAAGCATGCATGTCCTGAGAAAATAACTTTTTTGTCTTGCTCAGCAGAGGCATGAAACCAGTTTTAAACAACTCAGAATCATCTGGAAAGTTAACTTAAACTGTTAACATTAGGTTTGCACCCAGTAGTTTGGTGTAAAATTGAAATGTATACTCTTGGTAATGTCAAAGCGTTGTATGCCCTGAGAAAACAACTTTTTTGTCTTGCTCTGCAGAAGCATGAAACCAGTTTTAAACATCTCATAATCATGTGGAAAGAAACTTAAACTGTTAACATTAGGTTTGCACACAGTAGTTTGGTGTAAAATTGAAATGTATACTCTTGGTAATGTCAAAGCATTGCATGCCCTGAGAAAATAACTATTTTGTCTTGCTCAGCACAGGCATGAAACCAGTTTTAAACAACTCAGAATCATGTGGAAAGTTAACTTAAACTGTTAACATTAGGTTTGCACACAGTAGTTTGGTGTAAAATTGAAATGTATACTATTGGTAATGTCAAAGCATTGTATGCCCTGAGAAAACTACTTTGTTTCTTGCTCAACAGAAGCATGAAACAGGTTTCAAACAACTCGTAATCATGTGAGAAGTTGATTTAAGGTGTTTGCATTAGGTTTGCACACAGTAGTTTGGTGTAAAATTGAAATATATACTCTTGGTAATGTCAAAGCGTTGCATGCCCTGAGAAAACAACTTTTTTGTCTTGCTCTGCAGAAGCATGAAACCAGTTTTGAACATCTCATAATCATGTGGAAAGTTAACTTAAACTGTTAACATTAGGTTTGCACACAGTAGTTTGGTGTAAAATTGAAATGTATACTATTGGTAATGACAAAGCATTGTATGCCCTGAGAAAACATCTTTTTTGTCTTGCTCAACAGAAGCATGAAACAGGTGTTAAACAACTCAGAATCATGTGGGAAGTTGATTTAAGGTGTTTGCATTAGGTTTGCACACAGTAGTTTGGTGTAAAATTGAAATGTATACTCTCCGAAATGTCAAAGCATTGCATGCCCTGAGAAAATAACTTTTTTGTCTTGCTCAGCACAGGGTTGAAACCAGTTTTAAACAACTCAGAATCATGTGGAAAGTTAACTTAAACTGTTAACATTAGGTTTGCACACAGTAGTTTGGTGTAAAATTGAAGTCGAGACTATTGGTAATGTCAAAGCATGCATGTCCTGAGAAAACAACTTTTTTTGTCTTGCTCAACAGAGGCATGAAATCAGTTTTTAAGAACTCAGAATCATGTGGAAAGTTAACTTAAGGTGTTTCCATTAGGTTTCCACAAAGTAGTTTGGTGTAAAATTGAAATGTATACTATTGGTAATGACAAAGCATTGTATGCCCTGAGAAAACATCTTTTTTGTCTTGCTCAACAGAAGCATGAAACAGGTGTTAAACAACTCAGAATCATGTGGGAAGTTGATTTAAGGTGTTTGCATTAGGTTTGCACACAGTAGTTTGCTGTAAAATTGAAATGTATACTCTCCGAAATGTCAAAGATTTGCATGCCCTGAGAAAATAACTTTTTTGTCTTGCTCAGCACAGGGTTGAAACCAGTTTTAAACAACTCAGAATCATGTGGAAAGTTAACTTAAACTGTTAACATTAGGTTTGCACACAGTAGTTTGGTGTAAAATTGAAGTCTATACTATTGGTAATGTCAAAGCATGCATGTCCTGAGAAAACAAGTTTTTTGTCTTGCTCTGAAGAAGCATGAAACCAGTTTTAAACATCTCATAATCATGTGGAAAGAAACTTAAACTGTTAACATTAGGTTTGCACACAGTAGTTTGGTGTAAAATTGAAATGTATACTCTTGGTAATGTCAAAGCATTGCATGCCCTGAGAAAATAACTTTTTTGTCTTGCTCAGCACAGGCATGAAACCAGTTTTAAACAACTCAGAATCATGTGGAAAGATAACTTAAACTGTTAACATTAGGTTTGCACACAGTAGTTTGGTGTAAAATTGAAGTGTATACTACTGGTAATGACAAAGCATGCATGTCCTGAGAAAACAACTTTTTTGTCTTGCTCAACAGAGGCATGAAATCAGTTTTTAAGAACTCAGAATCATGTGGAAAGTTAACTTAAGGTGTTTCCATTAGGTTTACACACTGTAGTTTGGTGTAAAATTGAAATGTATACTATTGGTAATGTCAAATATTGTATGCCCTGAGAAAACAACTTTTTTGTCTTCCTCAACAGAAGCATGAAACAGGTGTTAAACAACTCAGAATCATGTGGGAAGTTGATTTAAGGTGTTTGCATTAGGTTTGCACACAGTAGTTTGGTGTAAAATTGAAATGTATACTCTTGGAAATGTCAAAGCATTGCATGCCCTGAGAAAATAACTTTTTTGTCTTGCTCAGCACAGGCATGAAACCAGTTTTAAACAACTCAGAATCATGTGGAAAGTTAACTTAAACTGTTAACATTAGGTTTGCACACAGTAGTTTGGTGTAAAATTGAAATGTATACTCTTGGTAATGTCAAAGCATTGCATGCCCTGAGAAAATAACTTTTTTGTCTTGCTCAGCACAGGCATGAAACCAGTTTTAAACAACTCAGAATCATGTGGAAAGTTAACTTAAACTGTTAACATTAGGTTTGCACACAGTAGTTTGGTGTAAAATTGAAGTGTATACTATTGGTAATGACAAAGCATGCATGTCCTGAGAAAACAACTTTTTTGTCTTGCTCAACAGAGGCATGAAATCAGTTTTTAAGAACTCAGAAACATGTGGAAAGTTAACTTAAGGTGTTTCCATTAGGTTTACACACAGTAGTTTGGTGTAAAATTGAAATGTATACTATTGGTAATGTCAAAGCATTGTATGCCCTGAGAAAACAACTTTTTTGTCTTGCTCAACAGAGGCATGAAACCAGTTTTAAACAACTCAGAATCATCTGGAAAGTTAACTTAAACTGTTAACATTAGGTTTGCACCCAGTAGTTTCGTGTAAAATTGAAATGTATACTCTTGGTAATGTCAAAGCGTTGTATGCCCTGAGAAAACAACTTTTTTGTCTTGCTCTGCAGAAGCATGAAACCAGTTTTAAACATCTCATAATCATGTGGAAAGAAACTTAAACTGTTAACATTAGGTTTGCACACAGTAGTTTGGTGTAAAATTGAAATGTATACTCTTGGTAAGGTCAAAGCATTGCATGCCCTGAGAAAATAACTTTTTTGTCTTGCTCAGCACAGGCATGAAACCAGTTTTAAACAACTCAGAATCATGTGGAAAGTTAACTTAAACTGTTAACATTAGGTTTGCACACAGTAGTTTGGTGTAAAATTGAAGTGTATACTATTGGTAATGACAAAGCATGCATGTCCTGAGAAAACAACTTTTTTGTCTTGCTCAACAGAGGCATGAAATCAGTTTTTAAGAACTCAGAATCATGTGGAAAGTTAACTTAAGGTGTTTCCATTAGGTTTACACAGAGTAGTTTGGTGTAAAATTGAAATGTATACTATTGGTAATGTCAAAGCATTGTATGCCCTGAGAAAACAACTTTGTTGTCTTGCTCAACAGAAGCATGAATCAGGTTTTAAACAACTCGTAATCATGTGAGAAGTTGATTTAAGGTGTTTGCATTAGGTTTGCACACAGTAGTTTGGTGTAAAATTGAAATATATACTCTTGGTAATGTCAAAGCATTGCATGCCCTGAGAAAATAACTTTTTTGTCTTGCTCAGCACAGGCATGAAAGCAGTTTTAAACAACTCAGAATCATGTGGAAAGTTAACTTAAGCTGTTAACATTAGGTTTGCACCCAGTAGTTTGGTGTAAAATTGAAATGTATACTATTGGTAATGTCAAAGCGTTGTATGCCCTGAGAAAACAACTTTTTTGTCTTGCTCTGCAGAAGCATGAAACCAGTTTTAAACATCTCATAATCATGTGGAAAGTTAACTTAAACTGTTAACATTAGGTTTGCACCCTGTAGTTTGGTGTAAAATTGAAATGTATACTATTGGTAATGACAAAGCATTGTATGCCCTGAGAAAACATCTTTTTTGTCTTGCTCAACAGAAGCATGAAACAGGTGTTAAACAACTCAGAATCATGTGGGAAGTTGATTTAAGGTGTTTGCATTAGGTTTGCACACAGTAGTTTGCTGTAAAATTGAAATGTATACTCTTGGTAATGTCAAAGCATTGCATGCCCTGAGAAAATAGCTTTTTTGTCTTGCTCAGCACAGGCATGAAACCAGTTTTAAACAACTCAGAATCATGTGGAAAGTTAACTTAAACTGTTAACATTAGGTTTGCACACAGTAGTTTGGTGTAAAATTGAAGTGTATACTATTGGTAATGACAAAGCATGCATGTCCTGAGAAAACAACTTTTTTGTCTTGCTCAACAGAGGCATGAAATCAGTTTATAAGAACTCAGAATCATGTGGAAAATTAACTTAAGGTGTTTCCATTAGGTTTACACACAGTAGTTTGGTGTAAAATTGAAATGTATACTATTGGTAATGACAAAGCATTGTATGCCCTGAGAAAACATCTTTTTTGTCTTGCTCTGCAGAAGCATGAAACCAGTTTTAAACATCTCATAATCATGTGGAAAGAAACTTAAACTGTTAACATTAGGTTTGCACACAGTAGTTTGGTGTAAAATTGAAATGTATACTCTTGGTAAGGTCAAAGCATTGCATGCCCTGAGAAAATAACTTTTTTGTCTTGCTCAGCACAGGCATGAAACCAGTTTTAAACAACTCAGAATCATGTGGAAAGTTAACTTAAACTGTTAACATTAGGTTTGCACACAGTAGTTTGGTGTAAAATTGAAGTGTATACTATTGGTAATGACAAAGCATGCATGTCCTGAGAAAACAACTTTTTTGTCTTGCTCAACAGAGGCATGAAATCAGTTTTTAAGAACTCAGAATCATGTGGAAAGTTAACTTAAGGTGTTTCCATTAGGTTTACACAGAGTAGTTTGGTGTAAAATTGAAATGTATACTATTGGTAATGTCAAAGCATTGTATGCCCTGAGAAAACAACTTTGTTGTCTTGCTCAACAGAAGCATGAAACAGGTTTTAAACAACTCGTAATCATGTGAGAAGTTGATTTAAGGTGTTTGCATTAGGTTTGCACACAGTAGTTTGGTGTAAAATTGAAATATATACTCTTGGTAATGTCAAAGCATTGCATGCCCTGAGAAAATAACTTTTTTGTCTTGCTCAGCACAGGCATGAAAGCAGTTTTAAACAACTCAGAATCATGTGGAAAGTTAACTTAAGCTGTTAACATTAGGTTTGCACCCAGTAGTTTGGTGTAAAATTGAAATGTATACTATTGGTAATGTCAAAGCGTTGTATGCCCTGAGAAAACAACTTTTTTGTCTTGCTCTGCAGAAGCATGAAACCAGTTTTGAACATCTCATAATCATGTGGAAAGTTAACTTAAACTGTTAACATTAGGTTTGCACACAGTAGTTTGGTGTAAAATTGAAATGTATACTATTGGTAATGACAAAGCATTGTATGCCCTGAGAAAACAACTTTTTTGTCTTGCTCAACAGAAGCATGAAACAGGTGTTAAACAACTCAGAATCATGTGGGAAGTTGATTTAAGGTGTTTGCATTAGGTTTGCACACAGTAGTTTGGTGTAAAATTGAAATGTATACTCTTGGAAATGTCAAAGCATTGCATGCCCTGAGAAAATAACTTTTTTGTCTTGCTCAGCACAGGCATGAAACCAGTTTTAAACAACTCAGAATCATGTGGAAAGTTAACTTAAACTGTTAACATTAGGTTTGCACACAGTAGTTTGGTGTAAAATTGAAATGTATACTATTGGTAATGTCAAAGCATTGTATGCCCTGAGAAAACAACTTTGTTTCTTGCTCAACAGAAGCATGAAACAGGTTTCAAACAACTCGTAATCATGTGAGAAGTTGATTTAAGGTGTTTGCATTAGGTTTGCACACAGTAGTTTGGTGTAAAATTGAAATATATACTCTTGGTAATGTCAAAGCGTTGCATGCCCTGAGAAAACAACTTTTTTGTCTTGCTCAACAGAAGCATGAAACAGGTTTTAAACAACTCAGAATCATGTGAGAGGTTGATTTAAGGTGTTTGCATTAGGTTTGCACACAGTAGTTTGGTGTAAAATTGAAATGTATACTCTTGGTAATGTCAAAGCATTGCATGCGCTGAGAAAACAACTTTTTTGTCTTGCTCTGCAGAAGCATGAAACCAGTTTTAAACATCTCACAATCATGTGGAAAGTTAACTTAAACTGTTAACATTAGGTTTCCACACAGTAGTTTGGTGTAAAATTGAAATGTATACTCTTGGTAATGTCAAAGCGTTGTATGCCCTGAGAAAACAACTTTTTTGTCTTGCTCTGCAGAAGCATGAAACCAGTTTTAAACATCCCATAATCATGTGGAAAGTTAACTTAAACTGTTAACATTAGGTTTGCACACAGTAGTTTGGTGTAAAATTGAAGTGTATACTATTGGTAATGTCAAAGCATGCATGTCCTGAGAAAATAACTTTTTTGTCTTGCTCAGCAGAGGCATGAAACCAGTTTTAAACAACTCAGAATCATCTGGAAAGTTAACTTAAACTGTTAACATTAGGTTTGCACCCAGTAGTTTGGTGTAAAATTGAAATGTATACTCTTGGTAATGTCAAAGCGTTGTATGCCCTGAGAAAACAACTTTTTTGTCTTGCTCTGCAGAAGCATGAAACCAGTTTTAAACATCTCATAATCATGTGGAAAGAAACTTAAACTGTTAACATTAGGTTTGCACACAGTAGTTTGGTGTAAAATTGAAATGTATACTCTTGGTAATGTCAAAGCATTGCATGCCCTGAGAAAATAACTATTTTGTCTTGCTCAGCACAGGCATGAAACCAGTTTTAAACAACTCAGAATCATGTGGAAAGTTAACTTAAACTGTTAACATTAGGTTTGCACACAGTAGTTTGGTGTAAAATTGAAATGTATACTATTGGTAATGTCAAAGCATTGTATGCCCTGAGAAAACTACTTTGTTTCTTGCTCAACAGAAGCATGAAACAGGTTTCAAACAACTCGTAATCATGTGAGAAGTTGATTTAAGGTGTTTGCATTAGGTTTGCACACAGTAGTTTGGTGTAAAATTGAAATATATACTCTTGGTAATGTCAAAGCGTTGCATGCCCTGAGAAAACAACTTTTTTGTCTTGCTCTGCAGAAGCATGAAACCAGTTTTGAACATCTCATAATCATGTGGAAAGTTAACTTAAACTGTTAACATTAGGTTTGCACACAGTAGTTTGGTGTAAAATTGAAATGTATACTATTGGTAATGACAAAGCATTGTATGCCCTGAGAAAACATCTTTTTTGTCTTGCTCAACAGAAGCATGAAACAGGTGTTAAACAACTCAGAATCATGTGGGAAGTTGATTTAAGGTGTTTGCATTAGGTTTGCACACAGTAGTTTGGTGTAAAATTGAAATGTATACTCTCCGAAATGTCAAAGCATTGCATGCCCTGAGAAAATAACTTTTTTGTCTTGCTCAGCACAGGGTTGAAACCAGTTTTAAACAACTCAGAATCATGTGGAAAGTTAACTTAAACTGTTAACATTAGGTTTGCACACAGTAGTTTGGTGTAAAATTGAAGTCTATACTATTGGTAATGTCAAAGCATGCATGTCCTGAGAAAACAACTTTTTTTGTCTTGCTCAACAGAGGCATGAAATCAGTTTTTAAGAACTCAGAATCATGTGGAAAGTTAACTTAAGGTGTTTCCATTAGGTTTCCACAAAGTAGTTTGGTGTAAAATTGAAATGTATACTATTGGTAATGACAAAGCATTGTATGCCCTGAGAAAACATCTTTTTTGTCTTGCTCAACAGAAGCATGAAACAGGTGTTAAACAACTCAGAATCATGTGGGAAGTTGATTTAAGGTGTTTGCATTAGGTTTGCACACAGTAGTTTGCTGTAAAATTGAAATGTATACTCTCCGAAATGTCAAAGATTTGCATGCCCTGAGAAAATAACTTTTTTGTCTTGCTCAGCACAGGGTTGAAACCAGTTTTAAACAACTCAGAATCATGTGGAAAGTTAACTTAAACTGTTAACATTAGGTTTGCACACAGTAGTTTGGTGTAAAATTGAAGTCTATACTATTGGTAATGTCAAAGCATGCATGTCCTGAGAAAACAAGTTTTTTGTCTTGCTCTGAAGAAGCATGAAACCAGTTTTAAACATCTCATAATCATGTGGAAAGAAACTTAAACTGTTAACATTAGGTTTGCACACAGTAGTTTGGTGTAAAATTGAAATGTATACTCTTGGTAATGTCAAAGCATTGCATGCCCTGAGAAAATAACTTTTTTGTCTTGCTCAGCACAGGCATGAAACCAGTTTTAAACAACTCAGAATCATGTGGAAAGATAACTTAAACTGTTAACATTAGGTTTGCACACAGTAGTTTGGTGTAAAATTGAAGTGTATACTACTGGTAATGACAAAGCATGCATGTCCTGAGAAAACAACTTTTTTGTCTTGCTCAACAGAGGCATGAAATCAGTTTTTAAGAACTCAGAATCATGTGGAAAGTTAACTTAAGGTGTTTCCATTAGGTTTACACACTGTAGTTTGGTGTAAAATTGAAATGTATACTATTGGTAATGTCAAATATTGTATGCCCTGAGAAAACAACTTTTTTGTCTTCCTCAACAGAAGCATGAAACAGGTGTTAAACAACTCAGAATCATGTGGGAAGTTGATTTAAGGTGTTTGCATTAGGTTTGCACACAGTAGTTTGGTGTAAAATTGAAATGTATACTCTTGGAAATGTCAAAGCATTGCATGCCCTGAGAAAATAACTTTTTTGTCTTGCTCAGCACAGGCATGAAACCAGTTTTAAACAACTCAGAATCATGTGGAAAGTTAACTTAAACTGTTAACATTAGGTTTGCACACAGTAGTTTGGTGTAAAATTGAAATGTATACTCTTGGTAATGTCAAAGCATTGCATGCCCTGAGAAAATAACTTTTTTGTCTTGCTCAGCACAGGCATGAAACCAGTTTTAAACAACTCAGAATCATGTGGAAAGTTAACTTAAACTGTTAACATTAGGTTTGCACACAGTAGTTTGGTGTAAAATTGAAGTGTATACTATTGGTAATGACAAAGCATGCATGTCCTGAGAAAACAACTTTTTTGTCTTGCTCAACAGAGGCATGAAATCAGTTTTTAAGAACTCAGAAACATGTGGAAAGTTAACTTAAGGTGTTTCCATTAGGTTTACACACAGTAGTTTGGTGTAAAATTGAAATGTATACTATTGGTAATGTCAAAGCATTGTATGCCCTGAGAAAACAACTTTTTTGTCTTGCTCAACAGAGGCATGAAACCAGTTTTAAACAACTCAGAATCATCTGGAAAGTTAACTTAAACTGTTAACATTAGGTTTGCACCCAGTAGTTTCGTGTAAAATTGAAATGTATACTCTTGGTAATGTCAAAGCGTTGTATGCCCTGAGAAAACAACTTTTTTGTCTTGCTCTGCAGAAGCATGAAACCAGTTTTAAACATCTCATAATCATGTGGAAAGAAACTTAAACTGTTAACATTAGGTTTGCACACAGTAGTTTGGTGTAAAATTGAAATGTATACTCTTGGTAAGGTCAAAGCATTGCATGCCCTGAGAAAATAACTTTTTTGTCTTGCTCAGCACAGGCATGAAACCAGTTTTAAACAACTCAGAATCATGTGGAAAGTTAACTTAAACTGTTAACATTAGGTTTGCACACAGTAGTTTGGTGTAAAATTGAAGTGTATACTATTGGTAATGACAAAGCATGCATGTCCTGAGAAAACAACTTTTTTGTCTTGCTCAACAGAGGCATGAAATCAGTTTTTAAGAACTCAGAATCATGTGGAAAGTTAACTTAAGGTGTTTCCATTAGGTTTACACAGAGTAGTTTGGTGTAAAATTGAAATGTATACTATTGGTAATGTCAAAGCATTGTATGCCCTGAGAAAACAACTTTGTTGTCTTGCTCAACAGAAGCATGAATCAGGTTTTAAACAACTCGTAATCATGTGAGAAGTTGATTTAAGGTGTTTGCATTAGGTTTGCACACAGTAGTTTGGTGTAAAATTGAAATATATACTCTTGGTAATGTCAAAGCATTGCATGCCCTGAGAAAATAACTTTTTTGTCTTGCTCAGCACAGGCATGAAAGCAGTTTTAAACAACTCAGAATCATGTGGAAAGTTAACTTAAGCTGTTAACATTAGGTTTGCACCCAGTAGTTTGGTGTAAAATTGAAATGTATACTATTGGTAATGTCAAAGCGTTGTATGCCCTGAGAAAACAACTTTTTTGTCTTGCTCTGCAGAAGCATGAAACCAGTTTTAAACATCTCATAATCATGTGGAAAGTTAACTTAAACTGTTAACATTAGGTTTGCACCCTGTAGTTTGGTGTAAAATTGAAATGTATACTATTGGTAATGACAAAGCATTGTATGCCCTGAGAAAACATCTTTTTTGTCTTGCTCAACAGAAGCATGAAACAGGTGTTAAACAACTCAGAATCATGTGGGAAGTTGATTTAAGGTGTTTGCATTAGGTTTGCACACAGTAGTTTGCTGTAAAATTGAAATGTATACTCTTGGTAATGTCAAAGCATTGCATGCCCTGAGAAAATAGCTTTTTTGTCTTGCTCAGCACAGGCATGAAACCAGTTTTAAACAACTCAGAATCATGTGGAAAGTTAACTTAAACTGTTAACATTAGGTTTGCACACAGTAGTTTGGTGTAAAATTGAAGTGTATACTATTGGTAATGACAAAGCATGCATGTCCTGAGAAAACAACTTTTTTGTCTTGCTCAACAGAGGCATGAAATCAGTTTATAAGAACTCAGAATCATGTGGAAAATTAACTTAAGGTGTTTCCATTAGGTTTACACACAGTAGTTTGGTGTAAAATTGAAATGTATACTATTGGTAATGACAAAGCATTGTATGCCCTGAGAAAACATCTTTTTTGTCTTGCTCAACAGAAGCATGAAACAGGTGTTAAACAACTCAGAATCATGTGGGAAGTTGATTTAAGGTGTTTGCATTAGGTTTGCACACAGTAGTTTGGTGTAAAATTGAAATGTATACTCTTGGAAATGTCAAAGCATTGCATGCCCTGAGAAAATAACTTTTTTGTCTTGCTCAGCACAGGCATGAAACCAGTTTTAAACAACTCAGAATCATGTGGAAAGTTAACTTAAACTGTTAACATTAGGTTTGCACACAGTAGTTTGGTGTAAAATTGAAATGTATACTCTTGGTAATGTCAAAGCATTGCATGCCCTGAGAAAACAACTTTTTTGTCTTGCTCTGCAGAAGCATGAAACCAGTTTTAAACATCTCATAATCATGTGGAAAGAAACTTAAACTGTTAACATTAGGTTTGCACACAGTAGTTTGGTGTAAAATTGAAATGTATACTCTTGGTAATGTCAAAGCATTGCATGCCCTGAGAAAATAACTTTTTTGTCTTGCTCAACAGAGGCATGAAATCAGTTTTTAAGAACTCAGAATCATGTGGAAAGTTAACTTAAGGTGTTTCCATTAGGTTTGCACACAGTAGTTTGGTGTAAAATTGAAGTGTATCCTATTGGTAATGACAAAGCATGCATGTCCTGAGAAAACAACTTTTTTGTCTTGCTCAACAGAGGCATGAAATCAGTTTTTAAGAACTCAGAATCATGTGGAAAGTTAGCTTAAGGTGTTTCCATTAGGTTTACACACAGTAGTTTGGTGTAAAATTGAAATGTATACTATTGTTAATGTCAAAGCATTGTATGCCCTGAGAAAACAACTTTTTTGTCTTGCTCAACAGAGGCATGAAACCAGTTTTAAACAACTCAGAATCATCTGGAAAGTTAACTTAAACTGTTAACATTAGGTTTGCACCCAGTAGTTTGGTGTAAAATTGAAATGTATACTCTTGGTAATGTCAAAGCGTTGTATGCCCTGAGAAAACAACTTTTTTGTCTTGCTCTGCAGAAGCATGAAACCAGTTTTAAACATCTCATAATCATGTGGAAAGAAACTTAAACTGTTAACATTAGGTTTGCACACAGTAGTTTGGTGTAAAATTGAAATGTATACTCTTGGTAATGTCAAAGCATTGCATGCCCTGAGAAAATAACTTTTTTGTCCAGCTCAGCACAGGCATGAAACCAGTTTTAAACAACTCAGAATCATGTGGAAAGTTCATTTAAGGTGTTTCCATTAGATTTCCACACAGTAGTTTGGTGTAAGATTGAAATGTATACGCTTGGTAATGTCAAAGCGTTGTATGCCCTGAGAAAACAACTTTTTTGTCTTGCTCTGCAGAAGCATGAAACCAGTTTTAAACATCTCATAATCATGTGGAAAGTTAACTTAAACTGTTAACATTAGGTTTGCACACAGTAGTTTGGTGTAAAATTGAAGTGTATACTATTGGTAATGTCAAAGCATGCATGTCCTGAGAAAATAACTTTTTTGTCTTGCTCAGCAGAGGCATGAAACCAGTTTTAAACAACTCAGAATCATCTGGAAAGTTAACCTAAACTGTTAACATTAGGTTTGCACCCAGTAGTTTGTTGTAAAATTGAAATGTATACTCTTGGTAATGTCAAAGCGTTGTATGCCCTGAGAAAACAACTTTTTTGTCTTGCTCTGCAGAAGCATGAAACCAGTTTTAAACATCTCATAATCATGTGGAAAGAAACTTAAACTGTTAACATTAGGTTTGCACACAGTAGTTTGGTGTAAAATTGAAATGTATACTCTTGGTAATGTCAAAGCATTGCATGCCCTGAGAAAATAACTTTTTTGTCTTGCTCAGCACAGGCATGAAACCAGTTTTAAACAACTCAGAATCATGTGGAAAGTTAACTTAAGGTGTTTCCATTAGGTTTCCACACAGTAGTTTGGTGTAAAATTGAAATGTATACTATTGGTAATGTCAAAGCATTGTATGCCCTGAGAAAACAACTTTTTTCTCTTGCTCAACAGAAGCATGAAACAGGTTTTAAACAACTCAGAATCATGTGAGAAGTTGATTTAAGGTGTTTGCATTAGGTTTGCACACAGTAGTTTGGTGTAAAATTGAAATGTATACTCTTGGTAATGTCAAAGCATTGCATGCCCTGAGAAAATAACTTTTTTGTCTTGCTCAGCACAGGCATGAAAGCAGTTTTAAACAACTCAGAATCATGTGGAAAGTTAACTTAAGCTGTTAACATTAGGTTTGCACCCAGTAGTTTGGTGTAAAATTGAAATGTATACTATTGGTAATGTCAAAGCGTTGTATGCCCTGAGAAAACAACTTTTTTGTCTTGCTCTGCAGAAGCATGAAACCAGTTTTAAACATCTCATAATCATGTGGAAAGAAACTTAAACTGTTAACATTAGGTTTGCACACAGTAGTTTGGTGTAAAATTGAAATGTACACTCTTGGTAATGTCAAAGCATTGCATGCCCTGAGAAAATAACTTTTTTGTCTTGCTCAGCACAGGCATGAAACCAGTTTTAAACAACTCAGAATCATGTGGAAAGTCAACTTAAACTGTTAACATTAGGTTTGCACACAGTAGTTTGGTGTAAAATTGAAGTCTATACTATTGGTAATGTCAAAGCATGCATGTCCTGAGAAAACAACTTTTTTGTCTTGCTCAACAGAGGCATGAAATCAGTTTTTAAGAACTCAGAATCATGTGGAAAGTTAACTTAAGGTGTTTGCATTAGGTTTCCACACAGTAGTTTGGTGTAAAATTGAAATGTATACTATTGGTAATGTCAAAGCATTGTATGCCCTGAGAAAACAACTTTTTTCTCTTGCTCAACAGAAGCATGAAACAGGTTTTAAGCAACTCAGAATCATGTGAGAAGTTGATTTAAGGTGTTTGCATTAGGTTTGCACACAGTAGTTTGGTGTAAAATTGAAATGTATACTCTTGGTAATGTCAAAGCATTGCATGCCCTGAGAAAATAACTTTTTTGTCCAGCTCAGCACAGGCATGAAACCAGTTTTAAACAACTCAGAATCATGTGGAAAGTTGATTTAAGGTGTTTCCATTAGGTTTCCACACAGTAGTTTGGTGTAAGATTGAAATGTATACGCTTGGTAATGTCAAAGCGTTGTATGCCCTGAGAAAACAACTTTTTTGTCTTGCTCTGCAGAAGCATGAAACCAGTTTTAAACATCTCATAATCATGTGGAAAGTTAACTTAAACTGTTAACAGTAGGTTTGCACACAGTAGTTTGGTGTAAAATTGAAGTGTATACTATTGGTAATGTCAAAGCATGCATGTCCTCAGAAAATAACTTTTTTGTCTTGCTCAGCAGAGGCATGAAACCAGTTTTAAACAACTCAGAATCATCTGGAAAGTTAACTTAAACTGTTAACATTAGGTTTGCACCCAGTAGTTTGGTGTAAAATTGAAATGTATACTCTTGGTAATGTCAAAGCGTTGTATGCCCTGAGAAAACAACTTTTTTGTCTTGCTCTGCAGAAGCATGAAACCAGTTTTAAACATCTCATAATCATGTGGAAAGAAACTTAAACTGTTAACATTAGGTTTGCACACAGTAGTTTGGTGTAAAATTGAAATGTATACTCTTGGTAATGTCAAAGCATTGCATGCCCCGAGAAAATAACTTTTTTGTCTTGCTCAGCACAGGCATGAAACCAGTTTTAAACAACTCAGAATCATGTGGAAAGTTAACTTAAACTGTTAACATTAGGTTTGCACACAGTAGTTTGGTGTAAAATTGAAGTGTATACTATTGGTAATGACAAAGCATGCATGTCCTGAGAAAACAACTTTTTTGTCTTGCTCAACAGAGGCATGAAATCAGTTTTTAAGAACTCAGAATCATGTGGAAAGTTAACTTAAGGTGTTTCCATTAGGTTTACACACAGTAGTTTGGTGTAAAATTGAAATGTATACTATTGGTAATGTCAAAGCATTGTATGCCCTGAGAAAACAACTTTGTTTCTTGCTCAACAGAAGCATGAAACAGGTTTCAAACAACTCGTAATCATGTGAGAAGTTGATTTAAGGTGTTTGCATTAGGTTTGCACACAGTAGTTTGGTGTAAAATTGAAATATATACTCTTGGTAATGTCAAAGCGTTGCATGCCCTGAGAAAACAACTTTTTTGTCTTGCTCAACAGAAGCATGAAACAGGTTTTAAACAACTCAGAATCATGTGAGAAGTTGATTTAAGGTGTTTGCATTAGGTTTGCACGCAGTAGTTTGGTGTAAAATTGAAATGTATACTCTTGGTAATGTCAAAGCATTGCATGCCCTGAGAAAATAACTTTTTTGTCTTGCTCAGCACAGGCATGAAAGCAGTTTTAAACAACTCAGAATCATGTGGAAAGTTAACTTAAGCTGTTAACATTAGGTTTGCACCCAGTAGTTTGGTGTAAAATTGAAATGTATACTATTGGTAATGTCAAAGCGTTGTATGCCCTGAGAAAACAACTTTTTTGTCTTGCTCTGCAGAAGCATGAAACCAGTTTTAAACATCTCATAATCATGTGGAAAGTTAACTTAAACTGTTAACATTAGGTTTGCACCCTGTAGTTTGGTGCAAAATTGAAATGTATACTATTGGTAATGAGAAAGCATTGTATGCCCTGAGAAAATAACTTTTTTGTCTTGCTCAGCAGAGGCATGAAACCAGTTTTAAACAACTCAGAATCATCTGGAAAGTTAACCTAAACTGTTAACATTAGGTTTTCACCCAGTAGTTTGGTGTAAAATTGAAATGTATACTCTTGGTAATGTCAAAGCGTTGTATGCCCTGAGAAAACAACTTTTTTGTCTTGCTCTGCAGAAGCATGAAACCAGTTTTAAACATCTCATAATCATGTGGAAAGAAACTTAAACTGTTAACATTAGGTTTGCACACAGTAGTTTGGTGTGAAATTGAAATGTATACTCTTGGTAATGTCAAAGCATTGCATGCCCTGAGAAAATAACTTTTTTGTCTTGCTCAGCACAGGCATGAAACCAGTTTTAAACTACTCAGAATCATGTGGAAAGTTAACTTAAGGTGTTTCCATTAGGTTTACACACAGTAGTTTGGTGTAAAATTGAAATGTATACTATTGGTAATGTCAAAGCATTGTATGCCCTGAGAAAACAACTTTGTTTCTTGCTCAACAGAAGCATGAAACAGGTTTTAAACAACTCAGAATCATGTGAGAAGTTGATTTAAGGTGTTTGCATTAGGTTTGCACACAGTAGTTTGGTGTAAAATTGAAATATATACTCTTGGCAATGTCAAAGCATTGCATGCCCTGAGAAAATAACTTTTTTGTCTTGCTCAGCACAGGCATGAAAGCAGTTTTAAACAACTCAGAATCATGTGGAAAGTTAACTTAAACTGTTAACATTAGGTTTGCACCCAGTAGTTTGGTGTAAAATTGAAATGTATACTATTGGTAATGTCAAAGCGTTGTATGCCCTGAGAAAACAACTTTTTTGTCTTGCTCTGCAGAAGCATGAAACCAGTTTTGAACATCTCATAATCATGTGGAAAGTTAACTTAAACTGTTAACATTAGGTTTGCACACAGTAGTTTGGTGTAAAATTGAAATGTATACTATTGGTAATGACAAAGCATTGTATGCCCTGAGAAAACATCTTTTTTGTCTTGCTCAACAGAAGCATGAAACAGGTGTTAAACAACTCAGAATCATGTGGGAAGTTGATTTAAGGTGTTTGCATTAGGTTTGCACACAGTAGTTTGCTGTAAAATTGAAATGTATACTCTCCGAAATGTCAAAGCATTGCATGCCCTGAGAAAATAACTTTTTTGTCTTGCTCAGCACAGGGTTGAAACCAGTTTTAAACAACTCAGAATCATGTGGAAAGTTAACTTAAACTGTTAACATTAGGTTTGCACACAGTAGTTTGGTGTAAAATTGAAGTCTATACTATTGGTATGTCAAAGCATGCATGTCCTGAGAAAACAACTTCTTTGTCTTGCTCTGCAGAAGCATGAAACCAGTTTTAAACATCTCATAATCATGTGGAAAGAAACTTAAACTGTTAACATTAGGTTTGCACACAGCAGTTTGGTGTAAAATTGAAATGTATACTCTTGGTAATGTCAAAGCATTGCATGCCCTGAGAAAATAACTTTTTTGTCTTGCTCAGCACAGGCATGAAACCAGTTTTAAACAACTCAGAATCATGTGGAAAGTTAACTTAAACTGTTAACATTAGGTTTGCACACAGTAGTTTGGTGTAAAATTGAAGTGTATACTATTGGTAATGACAAAGCATGCATGTCCTGAGAAAACAACTTTTTTGTCTTGCTCAACAGAGGCATGAAATCAGTTTTTAAGAACTCAGAATCATGTGGAAAGTTAACTTAAGGTGTTTCCATTAGGTTTACACACAGTAGTTTGGTGTAAAATTGAAATGTATACTATTGGTAATGTCAAAGCATTGTATGCCCTGAGAAAACAACTTTTTTGTCTTGCTCAAAAGAGGCATGAAACCAGTTTTAAACAACTCAGAATCATCTGGAAAGTTAACTTAAGCTGTTAACATTAGGTTTGCACCCAGTAGTTTGGTGTAAAATTGAAATGTATACTCTTGGTAATGTCAAAGCGTTGTATGCCCTGAGAAAACAACTTTTTTGTCTTGCTCTGCAGAAGCATGAAACCAGTTTTAAACATCTCATAATCATGTGGAAAGAAACTTAAACTGTTAACATTAGGTTTGCACACAGTAGTTTGGTGTGAAATTGAAATGTATACTCTTGGTAATGTCAAAGCATTGCATGCCCTGAGAAAATAACTTTTTTGTCTTGCTCAGCACAGGCATGAAACCAGTTTTAAACTACTCAGAATCATGTGGAAAGTTAACTTAAGGTGTTTCCATTAGGTTTACACACAGTAGTTTGGTGTAAAATTGAAATGTATACTATTGGTAATGTCAAAGCATTGTATGCCCTGAGAAAACAACTTTGTTTCTTGCTCAACAGAAGCATGAAACAGGTTTTAAACAACTCAGAATCATGTGAGAAGTTGATTTAAGGTGTTTGCATTAGGTTTGCACACAGTAGTTTGGTGTAAAATTGAAATATATACTCTTGGCAATGTCAAAGCATTGCATGCCCTGAGAAAATAACTTTTTTGTCTTGCTCAGCACAGGCATGAAAGCAGTTTTAAACAACTCAGAATCATGTGGAAAGTTAACTTAAACTGTTAACATTAGGTTTGCACCCAGTAGTTTGGTGTAAAATTGAAATGTATACTATTGGTAATGTCAAAGCGTTGTATGCCCTGAGAAAACAACTTTTTTGTCTTGCTCTGCAGAAGCATGAAACCAGTTTTGAACATCTCATAATCATGTGGAAAGTTAACTTAAACTGTTAACATTAGGTTTGCACACAGTAGTTTGGTGTAAAATTGAAATGTATACTATTGGTAATGACAAAGCATTGTATGCCCTGAGAAAACATCTTTTTTGTCTTGCTCAACAGAAGCATGAAACAGGTGTTAAACAACTCAGAATCATGTGGGAAGTTGATTTAAGGTGTTTGCATTAGGTTTGCACACAGTAGTTTGCTGTAAAATTGAAATGTATACTCTCCGAAATGTCAAAGCATTGCATGCCCTGAGAAAATAACTTTTTTGTCTTGCTCAGCACAGGGTTGAAACCAGTTTTAAACAACTCAGAATCATGTGGAAAGTTAACTTAAACTGTTAACATTAGGTTTGCACACAGTAGTTTGGTGTAAAATTGAAGTCTATACTATTGGTATGTCAAAGCATGCATGTCCTGAGAAAACAACTTCTTTGTCTTGCTCTGCAGAAGCATGAAACCAGTTTTAAACATCTCATAATCATGTGGAAAGAAACTTAAACTGTTAACATTAGGTTTGCACACAGCAGTTTGGTGTAAAATTGAAATGTATACTCTTGGTAATGTCAAAGCATTGCATGCCCTGAGAAAATAACTTTTTTGTCTTGCTCAGCACAGGCATGAAACCAGTTTTAAACAACTCAGAATCATGTGGAAAGTTAACTTAAACTGTTAACATTAGGTTTGCACACAGTAGTTTGGTGTAAAATTGAAGTGTATACTATTGGTAATGACAAAGCATGCATGTCCTGAGAAAACAACTTTTTTGTCTTGCTCAACAGAGGCATGAAATCAGTTTTTAAGAACTCAGAATCATGTGGAAAGTTAACTTAAGGTGTTTCCATTAGGTTTACACACAGTAGTTTGGTGTAAAATTGAAATGTATACTATTGGTAATGTCAAAGCATTGTATGCCCTGAGAAAACAACTTTTTTGTCTTGCTCAAAAGAGGCATGAAACCAGTTTTAAACAACTCAGAATCATCTGGAAAGTTAACTTAAACTGTTAACATTAGGTTTGCACCCAGTAGTTTGGTGTAAAATTGAAATGTATACTCTTGGTAATGTCAAAGCGTTGTATGCCCTGAGAAAACAACTTTTTTGTCTTGCTCTGCAGAAGTATGAAACCAGTTTTAAACATCTCATAATCATGTGGAAAGAAACTTAAACTGTTAACATTAGGTTTGCACACAGTAGTTTGGTGTAAAATTGAAATGTATACTCTTGGTAATGTCAAAGCATTGCATGCCCTGAGAAAATAACTTTTTTGTCTTGCTCAGCACAGGCATGAAACCAGTTTTAAACAACTCAGAATCATGTGGAAAGTTAACTTAAACTGTTAACATTAGGTTTGCACACAGTAGTTTGGTGTAAAATTGAAATGTATACTATTGGTAATGTCAAAGCGTTGTATGCCCTGAGAAAACAACTTTTTTGTCTTGCTCTGCAGAAGCATGAAACCAGTTTTAAACATCTCATAATCATGTGGAAAGTTAACTTAAACTGTTAACATTAGGTTTGCACCCTGTAGTTTGGTGTAAAATTGAAATGTATACTATTGGTAATGACAAAGCATTGTATGCCCTGAGAAAACAACTTTTTTGTCTTGCTCAACAGAAGCATGAAACAGGTGTTAAACAACTCAGAATCATGTGGGAAGTTGATTTAAGGTGTTTGCATTGGGTTTGCACACAGTAGTTTGGTGTAAAATTGAAATGTATACTATTGGTAATGTCAAAGCGTTGTATGCCCTGAGAAAACAACTTTTTTGTCTTGCTCTGCAGAAGCATGAAACCAGTTTTAAACATCTCATAATCATGTGGAAAGTTAACTTAAACTGTTAACATTAGGTTTGCACACAGCAGTTTGGTGTAAAATTGAAATGTATACTATTGGTAATGACAAAGCATTGTATGCCCTGAGAAAACAACTTTTTTGTCTTGCTCAACAGAAGCATGAAACAGGTGTTAAACAACTCAGAATCATGCAGGAAGTTGATTTAAGGTGTTTGCATTGGGTTTGCACACAGTAGTTTGGTGTAAAATTGAAATGTATACTCTTGGTAATGTCAAAGCATTGCATGCCCTGAGAAAATAACTTTTTTGTCCAGCTCAGCACAGGCATGAAACCAGTTTTAAACAACTCAGAATCATGTGGAAAGTTGATTTAAGGTGTTTCCATTAGGTTTCCACACAGTAGTTTGGTGTAAGATTGAAATGTATACGCTTGGTAATGTCAAAGCGTTGTATGCCCTGAGAAAACAACTTTTTTGTCTTGTTCTGCAGAAGCATGAAACCAGTTTTAAACATCTCATAATCATGTGGAAAGTTAACTTAAACTGTTAACATTAGGTTTGCACACAGTAGTTTGGTGTAAAATTGAAGTGGATACTATTGGTAATGTCAAAGCATGCATGTCCTGAGAAAATAACTTTTTTGTCTTGCTCAGCAGAGGCATGAAACCAGTTTTAAACAACTCAGAATCATCTGAAAAGTTAACTTAAACTGTTAACATTAGGTTTGCACCCAGTAGTTTGGTGTAAAATTGAAATGTATACTCTTGGTAATGTCAAAGCGTTGTATGCCCTGAGAAAACAACTTTTTTGTCTTGCTCTGCAGAAGCATGAAACCAGTTTTAAACATCTCATAATCATGTGGAAAGAAACTTAAACTGTTAACATTAGGTTTGCACACAGTAGTTTGGTGTAAAATTGAAATGTATACTCTTGGTAATGTCAAAGCATTGCATGCCCTGAGAAAATAACTTTTTTGTCTTGCTCAGCACAGGCATGAAACCAGTTTTAAACAACTCAGAATCATGTGGAAAGTTAACTTAAACTGTTAACATTAGGTTTGCACACAGTAGTTTGGTGTAAAATTGAAGTGTATACTATTGGTAATGACAAAGCATGCATGTCATGAGAAAACAACTTTTTTGTCTTGCTCAACAGAGGCATGAAATCAGTTTTTAAGAACTCAGAATCATGTGGAAAGTTAACTTAAGGTGTTTCCATTAGGTTTACACACAGTAGTTTGGTGTAAAATTGAAATGTATACTATTGGTAATGTCAAAGCGTTGTATGCCCTGAGAAAACAACTTTTTTGTCTTGCTCTGCAGAAGCATGAAACCAGTTTTGAACATCTCATAATCATGTGGAAAGTTAACTTAAACTGTTAACATTAGGTTTGCACACAGTAGTTTGCTGTAAAATTGAAATGTATACTCTCCGAAATGTCAAAGCATTGCATGCCCTGAGAAAATAACTTTTTTGTCTTGCTCAGCACAGGGTTGAAACCAGTTTTAAACAACTCAGAATCATGTGGAAAGTTAACTTAAACTGTTAACATTAGGTTTGCACACAGTAGTTTGGTGTAAAATTGAAGTCTATACTATTGGTATGTCAAAGCATGCATGTCCTGAGAAAACAACTTTTTTGTCTTGCTCTGCAGAAGCATGAAACCAGTTTTAAACATCTCATAATCATGTGGAAAGAAACTTAAACTGTTAACATTAGGTTTGCACACAGTAGTTTGGTGTAAAATTGAAATGTATACTCTTGGTAATGTCAAAGCATTGCATGCCCTGAGAAAATAACTTTTTTGTCTTGCTCAACAGAGGCATGAAGTCAGTTTTTAAGAACTCAGAATCATGTGGAAAGTTAACTTAAGGTGTTTCCATTAGGTTTGCACACAGTAGTTTGGTGTAAAATTGAAGTGTATCCTATTGGTAATGACAAAGCATGCATGTCCTGAGAAAACAACTTTTTTGTCTTGCTCAACAGAGGCATGAAATCAGTTTTTAAGAACTCAGAATCATGTGGAAAGTTAACTTAAGGTGTTTCCATTAGGTTTACACACAGTAGTTTGGTGTAAAATTGAAATGTATACTACTGTTAATGTCAAAGCATTGTATGCCCTGAGAAAACAACTTTTTTGTCTTGCTCAACAGAGGCATGAAACCAGTTTTAAACAACTCAGAATCATCTGGAAAGTTAACTTAAACTGTTAACATTAGGTTTGCACCCAGTAGTTTGGTGTAAAATTGAAATGTATACTCTTGGTAATGTCAAAGCGTTGTATGCCCTGAGAAAACAACTTTTTTGTCTTGCTCTGCAGAAGCATGAAACCAGTTTTAAACATCTCATAATCATGTGGAAAGAAACTTAAACTGTTAACATTAGGTTTGCACACAGTAGTTTGGTGTAAAATTGAAATTTATACTCTTGGTAATGTCAAAGCATTGCATGCCCTGAGAAAATAACTTTTTTGTCTTGCTCAGCACAGGCATGAAACCAGTTTTAAACAACTCAGAATCATGTGCAAAGTTAACTTAAGGTGTTTCCATTAGGTTTCCACACAGTAGTTTGGTGTAAAATTGAAATGTATACTATTGGTAATGTCAAAGCATTGTATGCCCTGAGAAAACAACTTTTTTCTCTTGCTCAACAGAAGCATGAAACAGGTTTTAAACAACTCAGAATCATGTGAGAAGTTGATTTAAGGTGTTTGCATTAGGTTTGCACACAGTAGTTTGGTGTAAAATTGAAATGTATACTCTTGGTAATGTCAAAGCATTGCATGCCCTGAGAAAATAACTTTTTTGTCCAGCTCAGCACAGGCATGAAACCAGTTTTAAACAACTCAGAATCATGTGGAAAGTTCATTTAAGGTGTTTCCATTAGATTTCCACACAGTAGTTTGGTGTAAGATTGAAATGTATACGCTTGGTAATGTCAAAGCGTTGTATGCCCTGAGAAAACAACTTTTTTGTCTTGCTCTGCAGAAGCATGAAACCAGTTTTAAACATCTCATAATCATGTGGAAAGTTAACTTAAACTGTTAACATTAGGTTTGCACCCTGTAGTTTGGTGCAAAATTGAAATGTATACTATTGGTAATGAGAAAGCATTGTATGCCCTGAGAAAATAACTTTTTTGCCTTGCTCAGCAGAGGCATGAAACCAGTTTTAAACAACTCAGAATCATCTGAAAAGTTAACCTAAACTGTTAACATTAGGTTTGCACCCAGTAGTTTGGTGTAAAATTGAAATGTATACTCTTGGTAATGTCAAAGCGTTGTATGCCCTGAGAAAACAACTTTTTTGTCTTGCTCTGCAGAAGCATGAAACCAGTTTTAAACATCTCATAATCATGTGGAAAGAAACTTAAACTGTTAACATTAGGTTTGCACACAGTAGTTTGGTGTAAAATTGAAATGTATACTCTTGGTAATGTCAAAGCATTGCATGCCCTGAGAAAATAACTTTTTTGTCTTGCTCAGCACAGGCATGAAACCAGTTTTAAACTACTCAGAATCATGTGGAAAGTTAACTTAAGGTGTTTCCATTAGGTTTCCACACAGTAGTTTGGTGTAAAATTGAAATGTATACTATTGGTAATGTCAAAGCATTGTATGCCCTGAGAAAACAACTTTTTTCTCTTGCTCAACAGAAGCATGAAACAGGTTTTAAACAACTCAGAATCATGTGAGAAGTTGATTTAAGGTGTTTGCATTAGGTTTGCACACAGTAGTTTGGTGTAAAATTGAAATGTATACTCTTGGTAATGTCAAAGCATTGCATGCCCTGAGAAAATAACTTTTTTGTCTTGCTCAGCACAGGCATGAAAGCATTTTTAAACAACTCAGAATCATGTGGAAAGTTAACTTAAGCTGTTAACATTAGGTTTGCACCCAGTAGTTTGGTGTAAAATTGAAATGTATACTATTGGTAATGTCAAAGCGTTGTATGCCCTGAGAAAACAACTTTTTTGTCTTGCTCTGCAGAAGCATGAAACCAGTTTTAAACATCTCATAATCATGTGGAAAGTTAACTTAAACTGTTAACATTAGGTTTGCACCCTGTAGTTTGGTGCAAAATTGAAATGTATACTATTGGTAATGACAAAGCATTGTACGCCCTGAGAAAACAACTTTTTTGTCTTGCTCAACAGAAGCATGAAACAGGTGTTAAACAACTCAGAATCATGTGGGAAGTTGATTTAAGGTGTTTGCATTAGGTTTGCACACAGTAGTTTGGTGTAAAATTGAAGTCTATACTATTGGTAATGTCAAAGCATGCATGTCCTGAGAAAACAACTTTTTTGTCTTGCTCAACAGAGGCATGAAATCAGTTTTTAAGAACTCAGAATCATGTGGAAAGTTAACTTAAGGTGTTTCCATTAGGTTTCCACACAGTAGTTTGGTGTAAAATTGAGATGTATACTATTGGTAATGTCAAAGCATTGTATGCCCTGAGAAAACAACTTTTTTGTCTTGCTCAACAGATGCATGAAACAGGTTTTAAACAACTCAGAATCATGTGGGAAGTTAACTTAAACTGTTAACATTAGGTTTGCACACAGTAGTTTGGTGTAAAATTGAAGTGTATACTGTTGGTAATGTCAAAGCATGCATGTCCTGAGAAAACAACTTTTTTGTCTTGCTCAACAGAGGCATGAAATCAGTTTTTAAGAACTCAGAATCATGTGGAAAGTTAACTTAAACTGTTAACATTAGGTTTGCACACAGCAGTTTGGTGTAAAATTGAAATTTATAGTATTGGTAATGTCAAAGCGTTGTATGCCCTGAGAAAACAACTTTTTTGTCTTGCTCTGCAGAAGCATGAAACCAGTTTTAAACATCTCATAATCATGTGGAAAGAAACTTAAACTGTTAACATTAGGTTTGCACACAGTAGTTTGGTGTAAAATTGAAATGTATACTCTTGGTAATGTCAAAGCATTGCATGCCCTGAGAAAATAACTTTTTTGTCTTGCTCAGCACAGGCATGAAACCAGTTTTAAACAACTCAGAATCATGTGGAAAGTCAACTTAAACTGTTAACATTAGGTTTGCACACAGTAGTTTGGTGTAAAATTGAAGTCTATACTATTGGTAATGTCAAAGCATGCATGTCCTGAGAAAACAACTTTTTTGTCTTGCTCAACAGAGGCATGAAATCAGTTTTTAAGAACTCAGAATCATGTGGAAAGTTAACTTAAGGTGTTTGCATTAGGTTTCCACACAGTAGTTTGGTGTAAAATTGGAATGTATACTATTGGTAATGTCAAAGCATTCTATGCCCTGAGAAAACAACTTTTTTCTCTTGCTCAACAGAAGCATGAAACAGGTTTTAAACAACTCAGAATCATGTGAGAAGTTGATTTAAGGTGTTTGCATTAGGTTTGCACACAGTAGTTTGGTGTAAAATTGAAATGTATACTCTTGGTAATGTCAAAGCATTGCATGCCCTGAGAAAATAACTTTTTTGTCCAGCTCAGCACAGGCATGAAACCAGTTTTAAACAACTCAGAATCATGTGGAAAGTTGATTTAAGGTGTTTCCATTAGGTTTCCACACAGTAGTTTGGTGTAAAATTGAGATGTATACTATTGGTAATGTCAAAGCGTTGTATGCCCTGAGAAAACAACTTTTTTGTCTTGCTCTGCAGAAGCATGAAACCAGTTTTAAACATCTCATAATCATGTGGAAAGTTAACTTAAACTGTTAACAGTAGGTTTGCACACAGTAGTTTGGTGTAAAATTGAAGTGTATACTATTGGTAATGTCAAAGCATGCATGTCCTCAGAAAATAACTTTTTTGTCTTGCTCAGCAGAGGCATGAAACCAGTTTTAAACAACTCAGAATCATCTGGAAAGTTAACTTAAACTGTTAACATTAGGTTTGCACCCAGTAGTTTGGTGTAAAATTGAAATGTATACTCTTGGTAATGTCAAAGCGTTGTATGCCCTGAGAAAACAACTTTTTTGTCTTGCTCTGCAGAAGCATGAAACCAGTTTTAAACATCTCATAATCATGTGGAAAGAAACTTAAACTGTTAACATTAGGTTTGCACACAGTAGTTTGGTGTAAAATTGAAATGTATACTCTTGGTAATGTCAAAGCATTGCATGCCCCGAGAAAATAACTTTTTTGTCTTGCTCAGCACAGGCATGAAACCAGTTTTAAACAACTCAGAATCATGTGGAAAGTTAACTTAAACTGTTAACATTAGGTTTGCACACAGTAGTTTGGTGTAAAATTGAAGTGTATACTATTGGTAATGACAAAGCATGCATGTCCTGAGAAAACAACTTTTTTGTCTTGCTCAACAGAGGCATGAAATCAGTTTTTAAGAACTCAGAATCATGTGGAAAGTTAACTTAAGGTGTTTCCATTAGGTTTACACACAGTAGTTTGGTGTAAAATTGAAATGTATACTATTGGTAATGTCAAAGCATTGTATGCCCTGAGAAAACAACTTTGTTTCTTGCTCAACAGAAGCATGAAACAGGTTTCAAACAACTCGTAATCATGTGAGAAGTTGATTTAAGGTGTTTGCATTAGGTTTGCACACAGTAGTTTGGTGTAAAATTGAAATATATACTCTTGGTAATGTCAAAGCGTTGCATGCCCTGAGAAAACAACTTTTTTGTCTTGCTCAACAGAAGCATGAAACAGGTTTTAAACAACTCAGAATCATGTGAGAAGTTGATTTAAGGTGTTTGCATTAGGTTTGCACGCAGTAGTTTGGTGTAAAATTGAAATGTATACTCTTGGTAATGTCAAAGCATTGCATGCGCTGAGAAAACAACTTTTTTGTCTTGCTCTGCAGAAGCATGAAACCAGTTTTAAACATCTCACAATCATGTGTAAAGTTAACTTAAACTGTTAACATTAGGTTTGCACACAGCAGTTTGGTGTAAAATTGAAATGTATACTCTTGGTAATGTCAAAGCGTTGTATGCCCTGAGAAAACAACTTTTTTGTCTTGCTCTGCAGAAGCATGAAACCAGTTTTAAACATCCCATAATCATGTGGAAAGTTCACTTAAACTGTTAACATTAGGTTTGCACACAGTAGTTTGGTGTAAAATTGAAGTGTATACTATTGGTAATGTCAAAGCATGCATGTCCTGAGAAAATAACTTTTTTGTCTTGCTAGCAGAGGCATGAAACCAGTTTTAAACAACTCAGAATCATCTGGAAAGTTAACTTAAACTGTTAACATTAGGTTTGCACCCAGTAGTTTGGTGTAAAATTGAAATGTATACTCTTGGTAATGTCAAAGCGTTGTATGCCCTGAGAAAACAACTTTTTTGTCTTGCTCTGCAGAAGCATGAAACCAGTTTAAAACAACTCAGAATCATGTGGAAAGTTACCTTAAACTGTTAACATTAGGTTTGCACACAGTAGTTTGGTGTAAAATTGAAGTGTATACTATTGGTAATGACAAAGCATGCATGTCCTGAGAAAACAACTTTTTTGTCTTGCTCAACAGAGGCATGAAATCAGTTTTTAAGAACTCAGAATCATGTGGAAAGTTAACTTAAGGTGTTTCCATTAGGTTTACACACAGTAGTTTGGTGTAAAATTGAAATGTATACTATTGGTAATGTCAAAGCATTGTATGCCCTGAGAAAACAACTTTGTTTCTTGCTCAACAGAAGCATGAAACAGGTTTCAAACAACTCGTAATCATGTGAGAAGTTGATTTAAGGTGTTTGCATTAGGTTTGCACACAGTAGTTTGGTGTAAAATTGAAATATATACTCTTGGTAATGTCAAAGCGTTGCATGCCCTGAGAAAACAACTTTTTTGTCTTGCTCTGCAGAAGCATGAAACCAGTTTTGAACATCTCATAATCATGTGGAAAGTTAACTTAAACTGTTAACATTAGCTTTGCACACAGTAGTTTGGTGTAAAATTGAAGTCTATACTATTGGTAATGTCAAAGCATGCATGTCCTGAGAAAACAACTTTTTTGTCTTGCTCAACAGAGGCATGAAATCAGTTTTTAAGAACTCAGAATCATGTGGAAAGTTAACTTAAGGTGTTTCCATTAGGTTTCCACACAGTAGTTTGGTGTAAAATTGTAATGTATACTATTGGTAATGTCAAAGCATTGTATGCCCTGAGAAAACAACTTTTTTCTCTTGCTCAACAGAAGCATGAAACAGGTTTTAAACAACTCAGAATCATGTGAGAAGTTGATTTAAGGTGTTTGCATTAGGTTTGCACACAGTAGTTTGGTGTAAAATTGAAATGTATACTCTTGGTAATGTCAAAGCATTGCATGCCCTGAGAAAATAACTTTTTTGTCCAGCTCAGCACAGGCATGAAACCAGTTTTAAACAACTCAGAATCATGTGGAAAGTTGATTTAAGGTGTTTCCATTAGGTTTCCACACAGTAGTTTGGTGTAAGATTGAAATGTACACGCTTGGTAATGTCAAAGCGTTGTATGCCCTGAGAAAACAACTTTTTTGTCTTGCTCTGCAGAAGCATGAAACCAGTTTTGAACATCTCGTAATCATGTGGAAAGTTAACTTAAACTGTTAACATTATGTTTGCACACAGTAGTTTGGTGTAAAATTGAAATGTATACTATTGGTAATGACAAAGCATTGTATGCCCTGAGAAAACATCTTTTTTGTCTTGCTCAACAGAAGCATGAAACAGGTGTTAAACAACTGAGAATCATGTGGGAAGTTGATTTAAGGTGTTTGCATTAGGTTTGCACACAGTAGTTTGCTGTAAAATTGAAATGTATACTCTCCGAAATGTGAAAGCATTGCATGCCCTGAGAAAATAACTTTTTTGTCTTGCTCAGCACAGGGTTGAAACCAGTTTTAAACAACTCAGAATCATGTGGAAAGTTAACTTAAACTGTTAACATTAGGTTTGCACACAGTAGTTTGGTGTAAAATTGAAGTCTATACTATTGGTAATGTCAAAGCATGCATGTCCTGAGAAAACAACTTTTTTGTCTTGCTCTGCAGAAGCATGAAACCAGTTTTAAACATCTCATAATCATGTGGAAAGAAACTTAAACTGTTAACATTAGGTTTGCACACAGTAGTTTGGTGTAAAATTGAAATGTATACTCTTGGTAATGTCAAAGCATTGCATGCCCTGAGAAAATAACTTTTTTGTCTTGCTCAGCACAGGCATGAAACCAGTTTTAAACAACTCAGAATCATGTGGAAAGTTAACTTAAACTGTTAACATTAGGTTTGCACACAGTAGTTTGGTGTAAAATTGAAGTGTATACTATTGGTAATGACAAAGCATGCATGTCCTGAGAAAACAACTTTTTTGTCTTGCTCAACAGAGGCATGAAATCAGTTTTTAAGAACTCAGAATCATGTGGAAAGTTAACTTAAGGTGTTTCCATTAGGTTTACACACAGTAGTTTGGTGTAAAATTGAAATGTATACTATTGGTAATGTCAAATATTGTATGCCCTAAGAAAACAACTTTTTTGTCTTCCTCAACAGAAGCATGAAACAGGTGTTAAACAACTCAGAATCATGTGGGAAGTTGATTTAAGGTGTTTGCATTAGGTTTGCACACAGTAGTTTGGTGTAAAATTGAAATGTATACTCTTGGAAATGTCAAAGCATTGCATGCCCTGAGAAAATAACTTTTTTGTCTTGCTCAGCAGAGGCATGAAACCAGTTTTAAACAACTCAGAATCATGTGGAAAGTTAATTTAAACTGTTAACATTAGGTTTGCACACAGTAGTTTGGTGTAAAATTGAAATGTATACTCTTGGCAATGTCAAAGCATTGCATGCCCTGAGAAAATAACTTTTTTGTCTTGCTCAGCACAGGCATGAAACCAGTTTTAAACAACTCAGAATCATGTGGAAAGTTAACTTAAACTGTTAACATTAGGTTTGCACACAGTAGTTTGGTGTAAAATTGAAGTGTATACTATTGGTAATGACAAAGCATGCATGTCCTGAGAAAACAACTTTTTTGTCTTGCTCAACAGAGGCATGAAATCAGTTTTTAAGAACTCAGAATCATGTGGAAAGTTAACTTAAGGTCTTTCCATTAGGTTTACACACAGTAGTTTGGTGTAAAATTGAAATGTATACTATTGGTAATGTCAAAGCATTGTATGCCCTGAGAAAACAACTTTTTTGTCTTGCTCAACAGAGGCATGAAACCAGTTTTAAACAACTCAGAATCATCTGGAAAGTTAACTTAAACTGTTAACATTAGGTTTGCACCCAGTAGTTTGGTGTAAAATTGAAATGTATACTCTTGGTAATGTCAAAGCGTTGTATGCCCTGAGAAAACAACTTTTTTGTCTTGCTCTGCAGAAGCATGAAACCAGTTTTAAACATCTCATAATCATGTGGAAAGAAACTTAAACTGTTAACATTAGGTTTGCACACAGTAGTTTGGTGTAAAATTGAAATGTATACTCTTGGTAAGGTCAAAGCATTGCATGCCCTGAGAAAATAACTTTTTTGTCTTGCTCAGCACAGGCATGAAACCAGTTTTAAACAACTCAGAATCATGTGGAAAGTTAACTTAAACTGTTAACATTAGGTTTGCACACAGTAGTTTGGTGTAAAATTGAAGTGTATACTATTGGTAATGACAAAGCATGCATGTCCTGAGAAAACAACTTTTTTGTCTTGCTCAACAGAGGCATGAAATCAGTTTTTAAGAACTCAGAATCATGTGGAAAGTTAACTTAAGGTGTTTCCATTAGGTTTACACAGAGTAGTTTGGTGTAAAATTGAAATGTATACTATTGGTAATGTCAAAGCATTGTATGCCCTGAGAAAACAACTTTGTTGTCTTGCTCAACAGAAGCATGAAACAGGTTTTAAACAACTCGTAATCATGTGAGAAGTTGATTTAAGGTGTTTGCATTAGGTTTGCACACAGTAGTTTGGTGTAAAATTGAAATATATACTCTTGGTAATGTCAAAGCATTGCATGCCCTGAGAAAATAACTTTTTTGTCTTGCTCAGCACAGGCATGAAAGCAGTTTTAAACAACTCAGAATCATGTGGAAAGTTAACTTAAGCTGTTAACATTAGGTTTGCACCCAGTAGTTTGGTGTAAAATTGAAATGTATACTATTGGTAATGACAAAGCATTGTATGCCCTGAGAAAACAACTTTTTTGTCTTGCTCTGCAGAAGCATGAAACCAGTTTTGAACATCTCATAATCATGTGGAAAGTTAACTTAAACTGTTAACATTAGGTTTGCACACAGTAGTTTGGTGTAAAATTGAAATGTATACTATTGGTAATGACAAAGCATTGTATGCCCTGAGAAAACATCTTTTTTGTCTTGCTCAACAGAGGCATGAAATCAGTTTTTAAGAACTCAGAATCATGTGGAAAGTTAACTTAAGGTGTTTCCATTAGGTTTCCACACAGTAGTTTGGTGTAAAATTGTAATGTATACTATTGGTCATGTCAAAGCATTGTATGCCCTGAGAAAATAACTTTTTTGTCCAGCTCAGCACAGGCATGAAACCAGTTTTAAACAACTCAGAATCATATGGAAAGTTGATTTAAGGTGTTTCCATTAGGTTTCCACACAGTAGTTTGGTGTAAGATTGAAATGTACACGCTTGGTAATGTCAAAGCGTTGTATGCCCTGAGAAAACAACTTTTTTGTCTTGCTCTGCAGAAGCATGAAACAGTTTTAAACATCTCATAATCATGTGGAAAGAAACTTAAACTGTTAACATTAGGTTTGCACACAGTAGTTTGGTGTAAAATTGAAATGTATACTCTTGGTAATGTCAAAGCATTGCATGCCCTGAGAAAATAACTTTTTTGTCTTGCTCAGCACAGGCATGAAACCAGTTTTAAACAACTCAGAATCATGTGGAAAGTTAACTTAAACTGTTAACATTAGGTTTGCACACAGTAGTTTGGTGTAAAATTGAAGTGTATACTATTGGTAATGACAAAGCATGCATGTCCTGAGAAAACAACTTTTTTGTCTTGCTCAACAGAGGCATGAAATCAGTTTTTAAGAACTCAGAATCATGTGGAAAGTTAACTTAAGGTGTTTCCATTAGGTTTCCACACAGTAGTTTGGTGTAAAATTGTAATGTATACTATTGGTCATGTCAAAGCATTGTATGCCCTGAGAAAATAACTTTTTTGTCCAGCTCAGCACAGGCATGAAACCAGTTTTAAACAACTCAGAATCATATGGAAAGTTGATTTAAGGTGTTTCCATTAGGTTTCCACACAGTAGTTTGGTGTAAGATTGAAATGTACACGCTTGGTAATGTCAAAGCATGCATGTCCTGAGAAAACAACTTTTTTGTCTTGCTCTGCAGAAGCATGAAACCAGTTTTAAACATCTCATAATCATGTGGAAAGAAACTTAAACTGTTAACATTAGGTTTGCACACAGTAGTTTGGTGTAAAATTGAAATGTATACTCTTGGTAATGTCAAAGCATTGCATGCCCTGAGAAAATAACTTTTTTGTCTTGCTCAGCACAGGCATGAAACCAGTTTTAAACAACTCAGAATCATGTGGAAAGTTAACTTAAACTGTTAACATTAGGTTTGCACACAGTAGTTTGGTGTAAAATTGAAGTGTATACTATTGGTAATGACAAAGCATGCATGTCCTGAGAAAACAACTTTTTTGTCTTGCTCAACAGAGGCATGAAATCAGTTTTTAAGAACTCAGAATCATGTGGAAAGTTAACTTAAGGTGTTTCCATTAGGTTTACACACAGTAGTTTGGTGTAAAATTGAAATGTATACTATTGGTAATGTCAAATATTGTATGCCCTAAGAAAACAACTTTTTTGTCTTCCTCAACAGAAGCATGAAACAGGTGTTAAACAACTCAGAATCATGTGGGAAGTTGATTTAAGGTGTTTGCATTAGGTTTGCACACAGTAGTTTGGTGTAAAATTGAAATGTATACTCTTGGAAATGTCAAAGCATTGCATGCCCTGAGAAAATAACTTTTTTGTCTTGCTCAGCAGAGGCATGAAACCAGTTTTAAACAACTCAGAATCATGTGGAAAGTTAATTTAAACTGTTAACATTAGGTTTGCACACAGTAGTTTGGTGTAAAATTGAAATGTATACTCTTGGCAATGTCAAAGCATTGCATGCCCTGAGAAAATAACTTTTTTGTCTTGCTCAGCACAGGCATGAAACCTGTTTTAAACAACTCAGAATCATGTGGAAAGTTAACTTAAACTGTTAACATTAGGTTTGCACACAGTAGTTTGGTGTAAAATTGAAGTGTATACTATTGGTAATGACAAAGCATGCATGTCCTGAGAAAACAACTTTTTTGTCTTGCTCAACAGAGGCATGAAATCAGTTTTTAAGAACTCAGAATCATGTGGAAAGTTAACTTAAGGTCTTTCCATTAGGTTTACACACAGTAGTTTGGTGTAAAATTGAAATGTATACTATTGGTAATGTCAAAGCATTGTATGCCCTGAGAAAACAACTTTTTTGTCTTGCTCAACAGAGGCATGAAACCAGTTTTAAACAACTCAGAATCATCTGGAAAGTTAACTTAAACTGTTAACATTAGGTTTGCACCCAGTAGTTTGGTGTAAAATTGAAATGTATACTCTTGGTAATGTCAAAGCGTTGTATGCCCTGAGAAAACAACTTTTTTGTCTTGCTCTGCAGAAGCATGAAACCAGTTTTAAACATCTCATAATCATGTGGAAAGAAACTTAAACTGTTAACATTAGGTTTGCACACAGTAGTTTGGTGTAAAATTGAAATGTATACTCTTGGTAAGGTCAAAGCATTGCATGCCCTGAGAAAATAACTTTTTTGTCTTGCTCAGCACAGGCATGAAACCAGTTTTAAACAACTCAGAATCATGTGGAAAGTTAACTTAAACTGTTAACATTAGGTTTGCACACAGTAGTTTGGTGTAAAATTGAAGTGTATACTATTGGTAATGACAAAGCATGCATGTCCTGAGAAAACAACTTTTTTGTCTTGCTCAACAGAGGCATGAAATCAGTTTTTAAGAACTCAGAATCATGTGGAAAGTTAACTTAAGGTGTTTCCATTAGGTTTACACAGAGTAGTTTGGTGTAAAATTGAAATGTATACTATTGGTAATGTCAAAGCATTGTATGCCCTGAGAAAACAACTTTGTTGTCTTGCTCAACAGAAGCATGAAACAGGTTTTAAACAACTCGTAATCATGTGAGAAGTTGATTTAAGGTGTTTGCATTAGGTTTGCACACAGTAGTTTGGTGTAAAATTGAAATATATACTCTTGGTAATGTCAAAGCATTGCATGCCCTGAGAAAATAACTTTTTTGTCTTGCTCAGCACAGGCATGAAAGCAGTTTTAAACAACTCAGAATCATGTGGAAAGTTAACTTAAGCTGTTAACATTAGGTTTGCACCCAGTAGTTTGGTGTAAAATTGAAATGTATACTATTGGTAATGACAAAGCATTGTATGCCCTGAGAAAACAACTTTTTTGTCTTGCTCTGCAGAAGCATGAAACCAGTTTTGAACATCTCATAATCATGTGGAAAGTTAACTTAAACTGTTAACATTAGGTTTGCACACAGTAGTTTGGTGTAAAATTGAAATGTATACTATTGGTAATGACAAAGCATTGTATGCCCTGAGAAAACATCTTTTTTGTCTTGCTCAACAGAGGCATGAAATCAGTTTTTAAGAACTCAGAATCATGTGGAAAGTTAACTTAAGGTGTTTCCATTAGGTTTCCACACAGTAGTTTGGTGTAAAATTGTAATGTATACTATTGGTCATGTCAAAGCATTGTATGCCCTGAGAAAATAACTTTTTTGTCCAGCTCAGCACAGGCATGAAACCAGTTTTAAACAACTCAGAATCATATGGAAAGTTGATTTAAGGTGTTTCCATTAGGTTTCCACACAGTAGTTTGGTGTAAGATTGAAATGTACACGCTTGGTAATGTCAAAGCGTTGTATGCCCTGAGAAAACAACTTTTTTGTCTTGCTCTGCAGAAGCATGAAACCAGTTTTGAACATCTCGTAATCATGTGGAAAGTTAACTTAAACTGTTAACATTAGGTTTGCACACAGTAGTTTGGTGTAAAATTGAAATGTATACTATTGGTAATGACAAAGCATTGTATGCCCTGAGAAAACATCTTTTTTGTCTTGCTCAACAGAAGCATGAAACAGGTGTTAAACAACTGAGAATCATGTGGGAAGTTGATTTAAGGTGTTTGCATTAGGTTTGCACACAGTAGTTTGCTGTAAAATTGAAATGTATACTCTCCGAAATGTGAAAGCATTGCATGCCCTGAGAAAATAACTTTTTTGTCTTGCTCAGCACAGGGTTGAAACCAGTTTTAAACAACTCAGAATCATGTGGAAAGTTAACTTAAACTGTTAACATTAGGTTTGCACACAGTAGTTTGGTGTAAAATTGAAGTCTATACTATTGGTAATGTCAAAGCATGCATGTCCTGAGAAAACAACTTTTTTGTCTTGCTCTGCAGAAGCATGAAACCAGTTTTAAACATCTCATAATCATGTGGAAAGAAACTTAAACTGTTAACATTAGGTTTGCACACAGTAGTTTGGTGTAAAATTGAAATGTATACTCTTGGTAATGTCAAAGCATTGCATGCCCTGAGAAAATAACTTTTTTGTCTTGCTCAGCACAGGCATGAAACCAGTTTTAAACAACTCAGAATCATGTGGAAAGTTAACTTAAACTGTTAACATTAGGTTTGCACACAGTAGTTTGGTGTAAAATTGAAGTGTATACTATTGGTAATGACAAAGCATGCATGTCCTGAGAAAACAACTTTTTTGTCTTGCTCAACAGAGGCATGAAATCAGTTTTTAAGAACTCAGAATCATGTGGAAAGTTAACTTAAGGTGTTTCCATTAGGTTTACACACAGTAGTTTGGTGTAAAATTGAAATGTATACTATTGGTAATGTCAAATATTGTATGCCCTGAGAAAACAACTTTTTTGTCTTCCTCAACAGAAGCATGAAACAGGTGTTAAACAACTCAGAATCATGTGGGAAGTTGATTTAAGGTGTTTGCATTAGGTTTGCACACAGTAGTTTGGTGTAAAATTGAAATGTATACTCTTGGAAATGTCAAAGCATTGCATGCCCTGAGAAAATAACTTTTTTGTCTTGCTCAGCAGAGGCATGAAACCAGTTTTAAACAACTCAGAATCATGTGGAAAGTTAACTTAAACTGTTAACATTAGGTTTGCACACAGTAGTTTGGTGTAAAATTGAAATGTATACTCTTGGTAATGTCAAAGCATTGCATGCCCTGAGAAAATAACTTTTTTGTCTTGCTCAGCACAGGCATGAAACCAGTTTTAAACAACTCAGAATCATGTGGAAAGTTAACTTAAACTGTTAACATTAGGTTTGCACACAGTAGTTTGGTGTAAAATTGAAGTGTATACTATTGGTAATGACAAAGCATGCATGTCCTGAGAAAACAACTTTTTTGTCTTGCTCAACAGAGGCATGAAATCAGTTTTTAAGAACTCAGAATCATGTGGAAAGTTAACTTAAGGTCTTTCCATTAGGTTTACACACAGTAGTTTGGTGTAAAATTGAAATGTATACTATTGGTAATGTCAAAGCATTGTATGCCCTGAGAAAACAACTTTTTTGTCTTGCTCAACAGAGGCATGAAACCAGTTTTAAACAACTCAGAATCATCTGGAAAGTTAACTTAAACTGTTAACATTAGGTTTGCACCCAGTAGTTTGGTGTAAAATTGAAATGTATACTCTTGGTAATGTCAAAGCGTTGTATGCCCTGAGAAAACAACTTTTTTGTCTTGCTCTGCAGAAGCATGAAACCAGTTTTAAACATCTCATAATCATGTGGAAAGAAACTTAAACTGTTAACATTAGGTTTGCACACAGTAGTTTGGTGTAAAATTGAAATGTATACTCTTGGTAAGGTCAAAGCATTACATGCCCTGAGAAAATAACTTTTTTGTCTTGCTCAGCACAGGCATGAAACCAGTTTTAAACAACTCAGAATCATGTGGAAAGTTAACTTAAACTGTTAACATTAGGTTTGCACACAGTAGTTTGGTGTAAAATTGAAGTGTATACTATTGGTAATATCAAAGCATTGTATGCCCTGAGAAAACAACTTTGTTTCTTGCTCAACAGAAGCATGAAACAGGTTTCAAACAACTCGTAATCATGTGAGAAGTTGATTTAAGGTGTTTGCATTAGGTTTGCACACAGTAGTTTGGTGTAAAATTGAAATATATACTCTTGGTAATGTCAAAGCATTGCATGCGCTGAGAAAACAACTTTTTTTTCTTGCTCTGCAGAAGCATGAAACCAGTTTTAAACATCTCACAATCATGTGGAAAGTTAACTTAAACTGTTAACATTAGGTTTCCACACAGTAGTTTGGTGTAAAATTGAAATGTATACTCTTGGTAATGTCAAAGCGTTGTATGCCCTGAGAAAACAACTTTTTTGTCTTGCTCTGCAGAAGCATGAAACCAGTTTTAAACATCCCATAATCATGTGGAAAGTTAACTTAAACTGTTAACATTAGGTTTGCACACAGTAGTTTGGTGTAAAATTGAAGTGTATACTATTGGTAATGTCAAAGCATGCATGTCCTGAGAAAATAACTTTTTTGTCTTGCTCAGCAGAGGCATGAAACCAGTTTTAAACAACTCAGAATCATCTGGAAAGTTAACTTAAACTGTTAACATTAGGTTTGCACACAGTAGTTTGGTGTAAAATTGAAATGTATACTATTGGTAATGTCAAAGCGTTGTATGCCCGGAGAAAACAACTTTTTTGTCTTGCTCTGCAGAAGCATGAAACCAGTTTTAAACAACTCAGAATCATGTGGAAAGTTAACTTAAACTGTTAACATTAGGTTTGCACACAGTAGTTTGGTGTAAAATTGAAATGTATACTCTTGGTAATGTCAAAGCATTGCATGCCCTGAGAAAATAACTTTTTTGTCTTGCTCAGCACAGGCATGAAACCAGTTTTAAACAACTCAGAATCATCTGGAAAGTTAACTTAAACTGTTAACATTAGGTTTGCACACAGTAGTTTGGTGTAAAATTGAAATGTATACTCTTGGTAATGTCAAAGCGTTGTATGCCCTGAGAAAACAACTTTTTTGTCTTGCTCTGCAGAAGCATGAAACCAGTTTTAAACAACTCAGAATCATGTGGAAAGTTAACTTAAACTGTTAACATTAGGTTTGCACAAAGTAGTTTGGTGTAAAATTGAAGTGTATACTATTGGTAATGACAAAGCATGCATGTCCTGAGAAAACAACTTTTTTGTCTTGCTCAACAGAGGCATGAAATCAGTTTTTAAGAACTCAGAATCATGTGGAAAGTTAACTTAAGGTGTTTCCATTAGGTTTACACACAGTAGTTTGGTGTAAAATTGAAATGTATACTATTGGTAATGTCAAAGCATTGTATGCCCTGAGAAAACAACTTTGTTTCTTGCTCAACAGAAGCATGAAACAGGTTTCAAACAACTCGTAATCATGTGAGAAGTTGATTTAAGGTGTTTGCATTAGGTTTGCACACAGTAGTTTGGTGTAAAATTGAAATATATACTCTTGGTAATGTCAAAGCGTTGCATGCCCTGAGAAAACAACTTTTTTGTCTTGCTCTGCAGAAGCATGAAACCAGTTTTGAACATCTCATAATCATGTGGAAAGTTAACTTAAACTGTTAACATTAGGTTTGCACACAGTAGTTTGGTGTAAAATTGAAATGTATACTATTGGTAATGACAAAGCATTGTATGCCCTGAGAAAACATCTTTTTTGTCTTGCTCAACAGAAGCATGAAACAGGTGTTAAACAACTCAGAATCATGTGGGAAGTTGATTTAAGGTGTTTGCATTAGGTTTGCACACAGTAGTTTGCTGTAAAATTGAAATGTATACTCTCCGAAATGTCAAAGCATTGCATGCCCTGAGAAAATAACTTTTTTGTCTTGCTCAGCACAGGGTTGAAACCAGTTTTAAACAACTCAGAATCATGTGGAAAGTTAACTTAAACTGTTAACATTAGCTTTGCACACAGTAGTTTGGTGTAAAATTGAAGTCTATACTATTGGTAATGTCAAAGCATGCATGTCCTGAGAAAACAACTTTTTTGTCTTGCTCAACAGAGGCATGAAATCAGTTTTTAAGAACTCAGAATCATGTGGAAAGTTAACTTAAGGTGTTTCCATTAGGTTTCCACACAGTAGTTTGGTGTAAAATTGTAATGTATACTATTGGTAATGTCAAAGCATTGTATGCCCTGAGAAAACAACTTTTTTGTCTTGCTCAACAGAAGCATGAAACAGGTTTTAAACAACTCAGAATCATGTGAGAAGTTGATTTAAGGTGTTTGCATTAGGTTTGCACACAGTAGTTTGGTGTAAAATTGAAATGTATACTCTTGGTAATGTCAAAGCATTGCATGCCCTGAGAAAATAACTTTTTTGTCCAGCTCAGCACAGGCATGAAACCAGTTTTAAACAACTCAGAATCATGTGGAAAGTTGATTTAAGGTGTTTCCATTAGGTTTCCACACAGTAGTTTGGTGTAAGATTGAAATGTACACGCTTGGTAATGTCAAAGCGTTGTATGCCCTGAGAAAACAACTTTTTTGTCTTGCTCTGCAGAAGCATGAAACCAGTTTTGAACATCTCGTAATCATGTGGAAAGTTAACTTAAACTGTTAACATTAGGTTTGCACACAGTAGTTTGGTGTAAAATTGAAATGTATACTATTGGTAATGACAAAGCATTGTATGCCCTGAGAAAACATCTTTTTTGTCTTGCTCAACAGAAGCATGAAACAGGTGTTAAACAACTGAGAATCATGTGGGAAGTTGATTTAAGGTGTTTGCATTAGGTTTGCACACAGTAGTTTGCTGTAAAATTGAAATGTATACTCTCCGAAATGTCAAAGCATTGCATGCCCTGAGAAAATAACTTTTTTGTCTTGCTCAGCACAGGGTTGAAACCAGTTTTAAACAACTCAGAATCATGTGGAAAGTTAACTTAAACTGTTAACATTAGGTTTGCACACAGTAGTTTGGTGTAAAATTGAAGTCTATACTATTGGTAATGTCAAAGCATGCATGTCCTGAGAAAACAACTTTTTTGTCTTGCTCTGCAGAAGCATGAAACCAGTTTTAAACATCTCATAATCATGTGGAAAGAAACTTAAACTGTTAACATTAGGTTTGCACACAGTAGTTTGGTGTAAAATTGAAATGTATACTCTTGGTAATGTCAAAGCATTGCATGCCCTGAGAAAATAACTTTTTTGTCTTGCTCAGCACAGGCATGAAACCAGTTTTAAACAACTCAGAATCATGTGGAAAGTTAACTTAAACTGTTAACATTAGGTTTGCACACAGTAGTTTGGTGTAAAATTGAAGTGTATACTATTGGTAATGACAAAGCATGCATGTCCTGAGAAAACAACTTTTTTGTCTTGCTCAACAGAGGCATGAAATCAGTTTTTAAGAACTCAGAATCATGTGGAAAGTTAACTTAAGGTGTTTCCATTAGGTTTACACACAGTAGTTTGGTGTAAAATTGAAATGTATACTATTGGTAATGTCAAATATTGTATGCCCTGAGAAAACAACTTTTCTGTCTTCCTCAACAGAAGCATGAAACAGGTGTTAAACAACTCAGAATCATGTGGGAAGTTGATTTAAGGTGTTTGCATTAGGTTTGCACACAGTAGTTTGGTGTAAAATTGAAATGTATACTCTTGGAAATGTCAAAGCATTGCATGCCCTGAGAAAATAACTTTTTTGTCTTGCTCAGCAGAGGCATGAAACCAGTTTTAAACAACTGAGAATCATGTGGAAAGTTAACTTAAACTGTTAACATTAGGTTTGCACACAGTAGTTTGGTGTAAAATTGAAATGTATACTCTTGGTAATGTCAAAGCATTGCATGCCCTGAGAAAATAACTTTTTTGTCTTGCTCAGCACAGGCATGAAAGCAGTTTTAAACAACTCAGAATCATGTGGAAAGTTAACTTAAACTGTTAACATTAGGTTTGCACACAGTAGTTTGGTGTAAAATTGAAGTGTATACTATTGGTAATGACAAAGCATGCATGTCCTGAGAAAACAACTTTTTTGTCTTGCTCAACAGAGGCATGAAATCAGTTTTTAAGAACTCAGAATCATGTGGAAAGTTAACTTAAGGTGTTTCCATTAGGTTTACACACAGTAGTTTGGTGTAAAATTGAAATGTATACTATTGGTAATGTCAAAGCATTGTATGCCCTGAGAAAACAACTTTTTTGTCTTGCTCAACAGAGGCATGAAACCAGTTTTAAACAACTCAGAATCATCTGGAAAGTTAACTTAAACTGTTAACATTAGGTTTGCACCCAGTACTTTGGTGTAAAATTGAAATGTATACTCTTGGTAATGTCAAAGCGTTGTATGCCCTGAGAAAACAACTTTTTTGTCTTGCTCTGCAGAAGCATGAAACCAGTTTTAAACATCTCATAATCATGTGGAAAGAAACTTAAACTGTTAACATTAGGTTTGCACACAGTAGTTTGGTGTAAAATTGAAATGTATACTCTTGGTAAGGTCAAAGCATTGCATGCCCTGAGAAAATAACTTTTTTGTCTTGCTCAGCACAGGCATGAAACCAGTTTTAAACAACTCAGAATCATGTGGAAAGTTAACTTAAACTGTTAACATTAGGTTTGCACACAGTAGTTTGGTGTAAAATTGAAATGTATACTATTGGTAATGTCAAAGCATTGTATGCCCTGAGAAAACAACTTTGTTGTCTTGCTCAACAGAAGCATGAAACAGGTTTTAAACAACTCGTAATCATGTGAGAAGTTGATTTAAGGTGCTTGCATTAGGTTTGCACACAGTAGTTTGGTGTAAAATTGAAATATATACTCTTGGTAATGTCAAAGCATTGCATGCCCTGAGAAAATAACTTTTTTGTCTTGCTCAGCACAGGCATGAAAGCAGTTTTAAACAACTCAGAATCATGTGGAAAGTTAACTTAAACTGTTAACATTAGGTTTGCACACAGTAGTTTGGTGTAAAATTGAAGTGTATACTATTGGTAATGACAAAGCATGCATGTCCTGAGAAAACAACTTTTTTGTCTTGCTCAACAGAGGCATGAAATCAGTTTTTAAGAACTCAGAATCATGTGGAAAGTTAACTTAAGGTGTTTCCATTAGGTTTACACACAGTAGTTTGGTGTAAAATTGAAATGTATACTATTGGTAATGTCAAATATTGTATGCCCTGAGAAAACAACTTTTTTCTCTTCCTCAACAGAAGCATGAAACAGGTGTTAAACAACTCAGAATCATGTGGGAAGTTGATTTAAGGTGTTTGCATTAGGTTTGCACACAGTAGTTTGGTGTAAAATTGAAATGTATACTCTTGGAAATGTCAAAGCATTGCATGCCCTGAGAAAATAACTTTTTTGTCTTGCTCAGCAGAGGCATGAAACCAGTTTTAAACAACTCAGAATCATGTGGAAAGTTAACTTAAACTGTTAACATTAGGTTTGCACACAGTAGTTTGGTGTAAAATTGAAATGTATACTCTTGGTAATGTCAAAGCATTGCATGCCCTGAGAAAATAACTTTTTTGTCTTGCTCAGCACAGGCATGAAACCAGTTTTAAACAACTCAGAATCATGTGGAAAGTTAACTTAAACTGTTAACATTAGGTTTGCACACAGTAGTTTGGTGTAAAATTGAAGTGTATACTATTGGTAATGACAAAGCATGCATGTCCTGAGAAAACAACTTTTTTGTCTTGCTCAACAGAGGCATGAAATCAGTTTTTAAGAACTCAGAATCATGTGGAAAGTTAACTTAAGGTCTTTCCATTAGGTTTACACACAGTAGTTTGGTGTAAAATTGAAATGTATACTATTGGTAATGTCAAAGCATTGTATGCCCTGAGAAAACAACTTTTTTGTCTTGCTCAACAGAGGCATGAAACCAGTTTTAAACAACTCAGAATCATCTGGAAAGTTAACTTAAACTGTTAACATTAGGTTTGCACCCAGTAGTTTGGTGTAAAATTGAAATGTATACTCTTGGTAATGTCAAAGCGTTGTATGCCCTGAGAAAACAACTTTTTTGTCTTGCTCTGCAGAAGCATGAAACCAGTTTTAAACATCTCATAATCATGTGGAAAGAAACTTAAACTGTTAACATTAGGTTTGCACACAGTAGTTTGGTGTAAAATTGAAATGTATACTCTTGGTAAGGTCAAAGCATTGCATGCCCTGAGAAAATAACTTTTTTGTCTTGCTCAGCACAGGCATGAAACCAGTTTTAAACAACTCAGAATCATGTGGAAAGTTAACTTAAACTGTTAACATTAGGTTTGCACACAGTAGTTTGGTGTAAAATTGAAGTGTATACTATTGGTAATGTCAAAGCATTGTATGCCCTGAGAAAACAACTTTGTTTCTTGCTCAACAGAAGCATGAAACAGGTTTCAAACAACTCGTAATCATGTGAGAAGTTGATTTAAGGTGTTTGCATTAGGTTTGCACACAGTAGTTTGGTGTAAAATTGAAATATATACTCTTGGTAATGTCAAAGCATTGCATGCGCTGAGAAAACAACTTTTTTGTCTTGCTCTGCAGAAGCATGAAACCAGTTTTAAACATCTCACAATCATGTGGAAAGTTAACTTAAACTGTTAACATTAGGTTTGCACACAGTAGTTTGGTGTAAAATTGAAGTGTATACTATTGGTAATGTCAAAGCATGCATGTCCTGAGAAAATAACTTTTTTGTCTTGCTCAGCAGAGGCATGAAACCAGTTTTAAACAACTCAGAATCATCTGGAAAGTTAACTTAAACTGTTAACATTAGGTTTGCACACAGTAGTTTGGTGTAAAATTGAAATGTATACTATTGGTAATGTCAAAGCGTTGTATGCCCTGAGAAAACAACTTTTTTGTCTTGCTCTGCAGAAGCATGAAACCAGTTTTAAACAACTCAGAATCATGTGGAAAGTTAACTTAAACTGTTAACATTAGGTTTGCACACAATAGTTTGGTGTAAAATTGAAATGTATACTCTTGGTAATGTCAAAGCATTGCATGCCCTGAGAAAATAACTTTTTTGTCTTGCTCAGCACAGGCATGAAACCAGTTTTAAACAACTCAGAATCATCTGGAAAGTTAACTTAAACTGTTAACATTAGGTTTGCACACAGTAGTTTGGTGTAAAATTGAAATGTATACTCTTGGTAATGTCAAAGCGTTGTATGCCCTGAGAAAACAACTTTTTTGTCTTGCTCTGCAGAAGCATGAAACCAGTTTTAAACAACTCAGAATCATGTGGAAAGTTAACATAAACTGTTAACATTAGGTTTGCACACAGTAGTTTGGTGTAAAATTGAAGTGTATACTATTGGTAATGACAAAGCATGCATGTCCTGAGAAAACAACTTTTTTGTCTTGCTCAACAGAGGCATGAAATCAGTTTTTAAGAACTCAGAATCATGTGGAAAGTTAACTTAAGGTGTTTCCATTAGGTTTACACACAGTAGTTTGGTGTAAAATTGAAATGTATACTCTTGGTAATGTCAAAGCATTGCATGCCCTGAGAAAATAACTTTTTTGTCTTGCTCAGCACAGGCATGAAAGCAGTTTTAAACAACTCAGAATCATGTGGAAAGTTAACTTAAACTGTTAACATTAGGTTTGCACACAGTAGTTTGGTGTAAAATTGAAGTGTATACTATTGGTAATGACAAAGCATGCATGTCCTGAGAAAACAACTTTTTTGTCTTGCTCAACAGAGGCATGAAATCAGTTTTTAAGAACTCAGAATCATGTGGAAAGTTAACTTAAGGTGTTTCCATTAGGTTTACACACAGTAGTTTGGTGTAAAATTGAAATGTATACTATTGGTAATGTCAAATATTGTATGCCCTGAGAAAACAACTTTTTTGTCTTCCTCAACAGAAGCATGAAACAGGTGTTAAACAACTCAGAATCATGTGGGAAGTTGATTTAAGGTGTTTGCATTAGGTTTGCACACAGTAGTTTGGTGTAAAATTGAAATGTATACTCTTGGAAATGTCAAAGCATTGCATGCCCTGAGAAAATAACTTTTTTGTCTTGCTCAGCAGAGGCATGAAACCAGTTTTAAACAACTCAGAATCATGTGGAAAGTTAACTTAAACTGTTAACATTAGGTTTGCACACAGTAGTTTGGTGTAAAATTGAAATGTATACTCTTGGTAATGTCAAAGCATTGCATGCCCTGAGAAAATAACTTTTTTGTCTTGCTCAGCACAGGCATGAAACCAGTTTTAAACAACTCAGAATCATGTGGAAAGTTAACTTAAACTGTTAACATTAGGTTTGCACACAGTAGTTTGGTGTAAAATTGAAGTGTATACTATTGGTAATGACAAAGCATGCATGTCCTGAGAAAACAACTTTTTTGTCTTGCTCAACAGAGGCATGAAATCAGTTTTTAAGAACTCAGAATCATGTGGAAAGTTAACTTAAGGTCTTTCCATTAGGTTTACACACAGTAGTTTGGTGTAAAATTGAAATGTATACTATTGGTAATGTCAAAGCATTGTATGCCCTGAGAAAACAACTTTTTTGTCTTGCTCAACAGAGGCATGAAACCAGTTTTAAACAACTCAGAATCATCTGGAAAGTTAACTTAAACTGTTAACATTAGGTTTGCACCCAGTAGTTTGGTGTAAAATTGAAATGTATACTCTTGGTAATGTCAAAGCGTTGTATGCCCTGAGAAAACAACTTTTTTGTCTTGCTCTGCAGAAGCATGAAACCAGTTTTAAACATCTCATAATCATGTGGAAAGAAACTTAAACTGTTAACATTAGGTTTGCACACAGTAGTTTGGTGTAAAATTGAAATGTATACTCTTGGTAAGGTCAAAGCATTGCATGCCCTGAGAAAATAACTTTTTTGCCTTGCTCAGCACAGGCATGAAACCAGTTTTAAACAACTCAGAATCATGTGGAAAGTTAACTTAAACTGTTAACATTAGGTTTGCACACAGTAGTTTGGTGTAAAATTGAAGTGTATACTATTGGTAATGTCAAAGCATTGTATGCCCTGAGAAAACAACTTTGTTTCTTGCTCAACAGAAGCATGAAACAGGTTTCAAACAACTCGTAATCATGTGAGAAGTTGATTTAAGGTGTTTGCATTAGGTTTGCACACAGTAGTTTGGTGTAAAATTGAAATATATACTCTTGGTAATGTCAAAGCATTGCATGCGCTGAGAAAACAACTTTTTTGTCTTGCTCTGCAGAAGCATGAAACCAGTTTTAAACATCTCACAATCATGTGGAAAGTTAACTTAAACTGTTAACATTAGGTTTGCACACAGTAGTTTGGTGTAAAATTGAAGTGTATACTATTGGTAATGTCAAAGCATGCATGTCCTGAGAAAATAACTTTTTTGTCTTGCTCAGCAGAGGCATGAAACCAGTTTTAAACAACTCAGAATCATCTGGAAAGTTAACTTAAACTGTTAACATTAGGTTTGCACACAGTAGTTTGGTGTAAAATTGAAATGTATACTATTGGTAATGTCAAAGCGTTGTATGCCCTGAGAAAACAACTTTTTTGTCTTGCTCTGCAGAAGCATGAAACCAGTTTTAAACAACTCAGAATCATGTGGAAAGTTAACTTAAACTGTTAACATTAGGTTTGCACACAATAGTTTGGTGTAAAATTGAAATGTATACTCTTGGTAATGTCAAAGCATTGCATGCCCTGAGAAAATAACTTTTTTGTCTTGCTCAGCACAGGCATGAAACCAGTTTTAAACAACTCAGAATCATCTGGAAAGTTAACTTAAACTGTTAACATTAGGTTTGCACACAGTAGTTTGGTGTAAAATTGAAATGTATACTCTTGGTAATGTCAAAGCGTTGTATGCCCTGAGAAAACAACTTTTTTGTCTTGCTCTGCTGAAGCATGAAACCAGTTGTAAACAACTCAGAATCATGTGGAAAGTTAACATAAACTGTTAACATTAGGTTTGCACACAGTAGTTTGGTGTAAAATTGAAGTGTATACTATTGGTAATGACAAAGCATGCATGTCCTGAGAAAACAACTTTTTTGTCTTGCTCAACAGAGGCATGAAATCAGTTTTTAAGAACTCAGAATCATGTGGAAAGTTAACTTAAGGTGTTTCCATTAGGTTTACACACAGTAGTTTGGTGTAAAATTGAAATGTATACTATTGGTAATGTCAAAGCATTGTATGCCCTGAGAAAACAACTTTGTTTCTTGCTCAACAGAAGCATGAAACAGGTTTCAAACAACTCGTAATCATGTGAGAAGTTGATTTAAGGTGTTTGCATTAGGTTTGCACACAGTAGTTTGGTGTAAAATTGAAATATATACTCTTGGTAATGTCAAAGCGTTGCATGCCCTGAGAAAACAACTTTTTTGTCTTGCTCTGCAGAAGCATGAAACCAGTTTTGAACATCTCATAATCATGTGGAAAGTTAACTTAAACTGTTAACATTAGGTTTGCACACAGTAGTTTGGTGTAAAATTGAAATGTATACTATTGGTAATGACAAAGCATTGTATGCCCTGAGAAAACATCTTTTTTGTCTTGCTCAACAGAAGCATGAAACAGGTGTTAAACAACTCAGAATCATGTGGGAAGTTGATTTAAGGTGTTTGCATTAGGTTTGCACACAGTAGTTTGCTGTAAAATTGAAATGTATACTCTCCGAAATGTCAAAGCATTGCATGCCCTGAGAAAATAACTTTTTTGTCTTGCTCAGCACAGGGTTGAAACCAGTTTTAAACAACTCAGAATCATGTGGAAAGTTAACTTAAACTGTTAACATTAGCTTTGCACACAGTAGTTTGGTGTAAAATTGAAGTCTATACTATTGGTAATGTCAAAGCATGCATGTCCTGAGAAAACAACTTTTTTGTCTTGCTCAACAGAGGCATGAAATCAGTTTTTAAGAACTCAGAATCATGTGGAAAGTTAACTTAAGGTGTTTCCATTAGGTTTCCACACAGTAGTTTGGTGTAAAATTGTAATGTATACTATTGGTAATGTCAAAGCATTGTATGCCCTGAGAAAACAACTTTTTTCTCTTGCTCAACAGAAGCATGAAACAGGTTTTAAACAACTCAGAATCATGTGAGAAGTTGATTTAAGGTGTTTGCATTAGGTTTGCACACAGTAGTTTGGTGTAAAATTGAAATGTATACTCTTGGTAATGTCAAAGCATTGCATGCCCTGAGAAAATAACTTTTTTGTCCAGCTCAGCACAGGCATGAAACCAGTTTTAAACAACTCAGAATCATGTGGAAAGTTGATTTAAGGTGTTTCCATTAGGTTTCCACACAGTAGTTTGGTGTAAGATTGAAATGTACACGCTTGGTAATGTCAAAGCGTTGTATGCCCTGAGAAAACAACTTTTTTGTCTTGCTCTGCAGAAGCATGAAACCAGTTTTGAACATCTCGTAATCATGTGGAAAGTTAACTTAAACTGTTAACATTAGGTTTGCACACAGTAGTTTGGTGTAAAATTGAAATGTATACTATTGGTAATGACAAAGCATTGTATGCCCTGAGAAAACATCTTTTTTGTCTTGCTCAACAGAAGCATGAAACAGGTGTTAAACAACTGAGAATCATGTGGGAAGTTGATTTAAGGTGTTTGCATTAGGTTTGCACACAGTAGTTTGCTGTAAAATTGAAATGTATACTCTCCGAAATGTCAAAGCATTGCATGCCCTGAGAAAATAACTTTTTTGTCTTGCTCAGCACAGGGTTGAAACCAGTTTTAAACAACTCAGAATCATGTGGAAAGTTAACTTAAACTGTTAACATTAGGTTTGCACACAGTAGTTTGGTGTAAAATTGAAGTGTATACTATTGGTAATGACAAAGCATGCATGTCCTGAGAAAACAACTTTTTTGTCTTGCTCAACAGAGGCATGAAATCAGTTTTTAAGAACTCAGAATCATGTGGAAAGTTAACTTAAGGTGTTTCCATTAGGTTTACACACAGTAGTTTGGTGTAAAATTGAAATGTATACTATTGGTAATGTCAAATATTGTATGCCCTGAGAAAACAACTTTTTTGTCTTCCTCAACAGAAGCATGAAACAGGTGTTAAACAACTCAGAATCATGTGGGAAGTTGATTTAAGGTGTTTGCATTAGGTTTGCACACAGTAGTTTGGTGTAAAATTGAAATGTATACTCTTGGAAATGTCAAAGCATTGCATGCCCTGAGAAAATAACTTTTTTGTCTTGCTCAGCAGAGGCATGAAACCAGTTTTAAACAACTGAGAATCATGTGGAAAGTTAACTTAAACTGTTAACATTAGGTTTGCACACAGTAGTTTGGTGTAAAATTGAAATGTATACTCTTGGTAATGTCAAAGCATTGCATGCCCTGAGAAAATAACTTTTTTGTCTTGCTCAGCACAGGCATGAAACCAGTTTTAAACAACTCAGAATCATGTGGAAAGTTAACTTAAACTGTTAACATTAGGTTTGCACACAGTAGTTTGGTGTAAAATTGAAGTGTATACTATTGGTAATGACAAAGCATGCATGTCCTGAGAAAACAACTTTTTTGTCTTGCTCAACAGAGGCATGAAATCAGTTTTTAAGAACTCAGAATCATGTGGAAAGTTAACTTAAGGTGTTTCCATTAGGTTTACACACAGTAGTTTGGTGTAAAATTGAAATGTATACTATTGGTAATGTCAAAGCATTGTATGCCCTGAGAAAACAACTTTTTTGTCTTGCTCAACAGAGGCATGAAACCAGTTTTAAACAACTCAGAATCATCTGGAAAGTTAACTTAAACTGTTAACATTAGGTTTGCACCCAGTAGTTTGGTGTAAAATTGAAATGTATACTCTTGGTAATGTCAAAGCGTTGTATGCCCTGAGAAAACAACTTTTTTGTCTTGCTCTGCAGAAGCATGAAACCAGTTTTAAACATCTCATAATCATGTGGAAAGAAACTTAAACTGTTACCATTAGGTTTGCACACAGTAGTTTGGTGTAAAATTGAAATATATACTCTTGGTAAGGTCAAAGCATTGCATGCCCTGAGAAAATAACTTTTTTGTCTTGCTCAGCACAGGCATGAAACCAGTTTTAAACAACTCAGAATCATGTGGAAAGTTAACTTAAACTGTTAACATTAGGTTTGCACACAGTAGTTTGGTGTAAAATTGAAGTGTATACTATTGGTAATGACAAAGCATGCATGTCCTGAGAAAACAACTTTTTTGTCTTGCTCAACAGAGGCATGAAATCAGTTTTTAAGAACTCAGAATCAAGTGGAAAGTTAACTTAAGGTGTTTCCATTAGGTTTACACAGAGTAGTTTGGTGTAAAATTGAAATGTATACTATTGGTAATGTCAAAGCATTGTATGCCCTGAGAAAACAACTTTGTTGTCTTGCTCAACAGAAGCATGAAACAGGTTTTAAACAACTCGTAATCATGTGAGAAGTTGATTTAAGGTGTTTGCATTAGGTTTGCACACAGTAGTTTGGTGTAAAATTGAAATATATACTCTTGGTAATGTCAAAGCATTGCATGCCCTGAGAAAATAACTTTTTTGTCTTGCTCAGCACAGGCATGAAAGCAGTTTTAAACAACTCAGAATCATGTGGAAAGTTAACTTAAGCTGTTAACATTAGGTTTGCACCCAGTAGTTTGGTGTAAAATTGAAATGTATACTATTGGTAATGTCAAAGCGTTGTATGCCCTGAGAAAACAACTTTTTTGTCTTGCTCTGCAGAAGCATGAAACCAGTTTTGAACATCTCATAATCATGTGGAAAGTTAACTTAAACTGTTAACATTAGGTTTGCACACAGTAGTTTGGTGTAAAATTGAAATGTATACTATTGGTAATGACAAAGCATTGTATGCCCTGAGAAAACATCTTTTTTGTCTTGCTCAACAGAAGCATGAAACAGGTGTTAAACAACTCAGAATCATGTGGGAAGTTGATTTAAGGTGTTGGCATTAGGTTTGCACACAGTAGTTTGGTGTAAAATTGAAATGTATACTCTTGGAAATGTCAAAGCATTGCATGCCCTGAGAAAATAACTTTTTTGTCTTGCTCAGCACAGGCATGAAACCAGTTTTAAACAACTCAGAATCATGTGGAAAGTTAACTTAAACTGTTAACATTAGGTTTGCACACAGTAGTTTGGTGTAAAATTGAAATGTATACTATTGGTAATGTCAAATCATTGTATGCCCTGAGAAAACAACTTTGTTTCTTGCTCAACAGAAGCATGAAACAGGTTTCAAACAACTCGTAATCATGTGAGAAGTTGATTTAAGGTGTTTGCATTAGGTTTGCACACAGTAGTTTGGTGTAAAATTGAAATATATACTCTTGGTAATGTCAAAGCGTTGCATGCCCTGAGAAAACAACTTTTTTGTCTTGCTCAACAGAAGCATGAAACAGGTTTTAAACAACTCAGAATCATGTGAGAGGTTGATTTAAGGTGTTTGCATTAGGTTTGCACACAGTAGTTTGCTGTAAAATTGAAATGTATACTCTTGGTAATGTCAAAGCATTGCATGCCCTGAGAAAATAACTTTTTTGTCTTGCTCAGCACAGGCATGAAACCAGTTTTAAACAACTCAGAATCATGTGGAAAGTTAACTTAAACTGTTAACATTAGGTTTGCACACAGTAGTTTGGTGTAAAATTGAAGTGTATACTATTGGTAATGACAAAGCATGCATGTCCTGAGAAAACAACTTTTTTGTCTTGCTCAACAGAGGCATGAAATCAGTTTATAAGAACTCAGAATCATGTGGAAAATTAACTTAAGGTGTTTCCATTAGGTTTACACACAGTAGTTTGGTGTAAAATTGAAATGTATACTATTGGTAATGTCAAATATTGTATGCCCTGAGAAAACAACTTTTTTGTCTTCCTCAACAGAAGCATGAAACAGGTGTTAAACAACTCAGAATCATGTGGGAAGTTGATTTAAGGTGTTTGCATTAGGTTTGCACACAGTAGTTTGGTGTAAAATTGAAATGTATACTCTTGGAAATGTCAAAGCATTGCATGCCCTGAGAAAATAACTTTTTTGTCTTGCTCAGCACAGGCATGAAACCAGTTTTAAACAACTCAGAATCATGTGGAAAGTTAACTTAAACTGTTAACATTAGGTTTGCACACAGTAGTTTGGTGTAAAATTGAAATGTATACTCTTGGTAATGTCAAAGCATTGCATGCCCTGAGAAAATAACTTTTTTGTCTTGCTCAGCACAGGCATGAAACCAGTTTTAAACAACTCAGAATCATGTGGAAAGTTAACTTAAACTGTTAACATTAGGTTTGCACACAGTAGTTTGGTGTAAAATTGAAGTGTATACTATTGGTAATGACAAAGCATGCATGTCCTGAGAAAACAACTTTTTTGTCTTGCTCAACAGAGGCATGAAATCAGTTTTTAAGAACTCAGAAGCATATGGAAAGTTAACTTAAGGTGTTTCCATTAGGTTTACACACAGTAGTTTGGTGTAAAATTGAAATGTATACTATTGGTAATGTCAAAGCATTGTATGCCCTGAGAAAACAACTTTTTTGTCTTGCTCAACAGAGGCATGAAACCAGTTTTAAACAACTCAGAATCATCTGGAAAGTTAACTTAAACTGTTAACATTAGGTTTGCACCCAGTAGTTTGGTGTAAAATTGAAATGTATACTCTTGGTAATGTCAAAGCGTTGTATGCCCTGAGAAAACAACTTTTTTGTCTTGCTCTGCAGAAGCATGAAACCAGTTTTAAACATCTCATAATCATGTGGAAAGAAACTTAAACTGTTAACATTAGGTTTGCACACAGTAGTTTGGTGTAAAATTGAAATGTATACTCTTGGTAAAGTCAAAGCATTGCATGCCCTGAGAAAATAACTTTTTTGTCTTGCTCAGCACAGGCATGAAACCAGTTTTAAACAACTCAGAATCATGTGGAAAGTTAACTTAAACTGTTAACATTAGGTTTGCACACAGTAGTTTGGTGTAAAATTGAAGTGTATACTATTGGTAATGACAAAGCATGCATGTCCTGAGAAAACAACTTTTTTGTCTTGCTCAACAGAGGCATGAAATCAGTTTTTAAGAACTCAGAATCATGTGGAAAGTTAACTTAAGGTGTTTCCATTAGGTTTACACAGAGTAGTTTGGTGTAAAATTGAAATGTATACTATTGGTAATGTCAAAGCATTGTATGCCCTGAGAAAACAACTTTGTTGTCTTGCTCAACAGAAGCATGAAACAGGTTTTAAACAACTCGTAATCATGTGAGAAGTTGATTTAAGGTGTTTGCATTAGGTTTGCACACAGTAGTTTGGTGTAAAATTGAAATATATACTCTTGGTAATGTCAAAGCATTGCATGCCCTGAGAAAATAACTTTTTTGTCTTGCTCAGCACAGGCATGAAAGCAGTTTTAAACAACTCAGAATCATGTGGAAAGTTAACTTAAGCTGTTAACATTAGGTTTGCACCCAGTAGTTTGGTGTAAAATTGAAATGTATACTATAGGTAATGACAAAGCATTGTATGCCCTGAGAAAACAACTTTTTTGTCTTGCTCTGCAGAAGCATGAAACCAGTTTTGAACATCTCATAATCATGTGGAAAGTTAACTTAAACTTTTAACATTAGGTTTGCACAGAGTAGTTTGGTGTAAAATTGAAATGTATACTCTTGGTAATGTCAAAGCATTGCATGCCCTGAGAAAATAACTTTTTTGTCTTGCTCAGCACAGGCATGAAACCAGTTTTAAACAACTCAGAATCATGTGGAAAGTCAACTTAAACTGTTAACATTAGGTTTGCACACAGTAGTTTGGTGTAAAATTGAAGTCTATACTATTGGTAATGTCAAAGCATGCATGTCCTGAGAAAACAACTTTTTTGTCTTGCTCAACAGAGGCATGAAATCAGTTTTTAAGAACTCAGAATCATGTGGAAAGTTAACTTAAGGTGTTTGCATTAGGTTTCCACACAGTAGTTTGGTGTAAAATTGAAATGTATACTATTGGTAATGTCAAAGCATTGTATGCCCTGAGAAAACAACTTTTTTCTCTTGCTCAACAGAAGCATGAAACAGGTTTTAAACAACTCAGAATCATGTGAGAAGTTGATTTAAGGTGTTTGCATTAGGTTTGCACACAGTAGTTTGGTGTAAAATTGAAATGTATACTCTTGGTAATGTCAAAGCATTGCATGCCCTGAGAAAATAACTTTTTTGTCCAGCTCAGCACAGGCATGAAACCACTTTTAAACAACTCAGAATCATGTGGAAAGTTGATTTAAGGTGTTTCCATTAGGTTTCCACACAGTAGTTTGGTGTAAGATTGAAATGTATACGCTTGGTAATGTCAAAGAGTTGTATGCCCTGAGAAAACAACTTTTTTGTCTTGCTCTGCAGAAGCATGAAACCAGTTTTAAACATCTCATAATCATGTGGAAAGTTAACTTAAACTGTTAACAGTAGGTTTGCACACAGTAGTTTGGTGTAAAATTGAAATATATACTCTTGGTAATGTCAAAGCGTTGCATGCCCTGAGAAAACAACTTTTTTGTCTTGCTCAACAGAAGCATGAAACAGGTTTTAAACAACTCAGAATCATGTGAGAAGTTGATTTAAGGTGTTTGCATTAGGTTTGCACGCAGTAGTTTGGTGTAAAATTGAAATGTATACTCTTGGTAATGTCAAAGCATTGCATGCGCTGAGAAAACAACTTTTTTGTCCTGCTCTGCAGAAGCATGAAACCAGTTTTAAACTACTCAGAATCATGTGTAAAGTTAACTTAAACTGTTAACATTAGGTTTGCACACAGCAGTTTGGTGTAAAATTGAAATGTATACTCTTGGTAATGTCAAAGCGTTGTATGCCCTGAGAAAACAACTTTTTTGTCTTGCTCTGCAGAAGCATGAAACCAGTTTTAAACATCCCATAATCATGTGGAAAGTTAACTTAAACAGTTAACATTAGGTTTGCACACAGTAGTTTGGTGTAAAATTGAAGTGTATACTATTGGTAATGTCAAAGCATGCATGTCCTGAGAAAATAACTTTTTTGTCTTGCTCAGCAGAGGCATGAAACCAGTTTTAAACAACTCAGAATCATCTGGAAAGTTAACTTAAACTGTTAACATTAGGTTTGCACCCAGTAGTTTGGTGTAAAATTGAAATGTATACTCTTGGTAATGTCAAAGCGTTGTATGCCCTGAGAAAACAACTTTTTTGTCTTGCTCTGCAGAAGCATGAAACCAGTTTTAAACAACTCAGAATCATGTGGAAAGTTAACTTAAACTGTTAACATTAGGTTTGCACACAGTAGTTTGGTGTAAAATTGAAGTGTATACTATTGGTAATGACAAAGCATGCATGTCCTGAGAAAACAACTTTTTTGTCTTGCTCAACAGAGGCATGAAATCAGTTTTTAAGAACTCAGAATCATGTGGAAAGTTAACTTAAGGTGTTTCCATTAGGTTTACACACAGTAGTTTGGTGTAAAATTGAAATGTATACTATTGGTAATGTCAAAGCATTGTATGCCCTGAGAAAACAACTTTGTTTCTTGCTCAACAGAAGCATGAAACAGGTTTCAAACAACTCGTAATCATGTGAGAAGTTGATTTAAGGTGTTTGCATTAGGTTTGCACACAGTAGTTTGGTGTAAAATTGAAATATATACTCTTGGTAATGTCAAAGCATTGCATGCCCTGAGAAAACAACTTTTTTGTCTTGCTCTGCAGAAGCATGAAACCAGTTTTGAACATCTCATAATCATGTGGAAAGTTAACTTAAACTGTTAACATTAGGTTTGCACACAGTAGTTTGGTGTAAAATTGAAATGTATACTATTGGTAATGACAAAGCATTGTATGCCCTGAGAAAACATCTTTTTTGTCTTGCTCAACAGAAGCATGAAACAGGTGTTAAACAACTCAGAATCATGTGGGAAGTTGTTTTAAGGTGTTTGCATTAGGTTTGCACACAGTAGTTTGCTGTAAAATTGAAATGTATACTCTCCGAAATGTCAAAGCATTGCATGCCCTGAGAAAATAACTTTTTTGTCTTGCTCAGCACAGGGTTGAAACCAGTTTTAAACAACTCAGAATCATGTGGAAAGTTAACTTAAACTGTTAACATTAGCTTTGCACACAGTAGTTTGGTGTAAAATTGAAGTCTATACTATTGGTAATGTCAAAGCATGCATGTCCTGAGAAAACAACTTTTTTGTCTTGCTCAACAGAGGCATGAAATCAGTTTTTAAGAACTCAGAATCATGTGGAAAGTTAACTTAAGGTGTTTCCATTAGGTTTCCACACAGTAGTTTGGTGTAAAATTGTAATGTATACTATTGGTAATGTCAAAGCATTGTATGCCCTGAGAAAACAACTTTTTTCTCTTGCTCAACAGAAGCATGAAACAGGTTTTAAACAACTCAGAATCATGTGAGAAGTTGATTTAAGGTGTTTGCATTAGGTTTGCACACAGTAGTTTGGTGTAAAATTGAAATGTATACTCTTGGTAATGTCAAAGCATTGCATGCCCTGAGAAAATAACTTTTTTGTCCAGCTCAGCACAGGCATGAAACCAGTTTTAAACAACTCAGAATCATGTGGAAAGTTGATTTAAGGTGTTTCCATTAGGTTTCCACACAGTAGTTTGGTGTAAGATTGAAATGTACACGCTTGGTAATGTCAAAGCGTTGTATGCCCTGAGAAAACAACTTTTTTGTCTTGCTCTGCAGAAGCATGAAACCAGTTTTGAACATCTCGTAATCATGTGGAAAGTTAACTTAAACTGTTAACATTAGGTTTGCACACAGTAGTTTGGTGTAAAATTGAAATGTATACTATTGGTAATGACAAAGCATTGTATGCCCTGAGAAAACATCTTTTTTGTCTTGCTCAACAGAAGCATGAAACAGGTGTTAAACAACTGAGAATCATGTGGGAAGTTGATTTAAGGTGTTTGCATTAGGTTTGCACACAGTAGTTTGCTGTAAAATTGAAATGTATACTCTCCGAAATGTCAAAGCATTGCATGCCCTGAGAAAATAACTTTTTTGTCTTGCTCAGCACAGGGTTGAAACCAGTTTTAAACAACTCAGAATCATGTGGAAAGTTAACTTAAACTGTTAACATTAGGTTTGCACACAGTACTTTGGTGTAAAATTGAAGTCTATACTATTGGTAATGTCAAAGCATTGCATGCCCTGAGAAAATAACTTTTTTGTCTTGCTCAGCACAGGCATGAAACCAGTTTTAAACAACTCAGAATCATGTGGAAAGTTAACTTAAACTGTTAACATTAGGTTTGCACACAGTAGTTTGGTGTAAAATTGAAGTGTATACTATTGGTAATGACAAAGCATGCATGTCCTGAGAAAACAACTTTTTTGTCTTGCTCAACAGAGGCATGAAATCAGTTTTTAAGAACTCAGAATCATGTGGAAAGTTAACTTAAGGTGTTTCCATTAGGTTTACACACAGTAGTTTGGTGTAAAATTGAAATGTATACTATTGGTAATGTCAAATATTGTATGCCCTGAGAAAACAACTTTTTTGTCTTCCTCAACAGAAGCATGAAACAGGTGTTAAACAACTCAGAATCATGTGGGAAGTTGATTTAAGGTGTTTGCATTAGGTTTGCACACAGTAGTTTGGTGTAAAATTGAAATGTATACTCTTGGAAATGTCAAAGCATTGCATGCCCTGAGAAAATAACTTTTTTGTCTTGCTCAGCAGAGGCATGAAACCAGTTTTAAACAACTCAGAATCATGTGGAAAGTTAACTTAAACTGTTAACATTAGGTTTGCACACAGTAGTTTGGTGTAAAATTGAAATGTATACTCTTGGTAATGTCAAAGCATTGCATGCCCTGAGAAAATAACTTTTTTGTCTTGCTCAGCACAGGCATGAAACCAGTTTTAAACAACTCAGAATCATGTGGAAAGTTAACTTAAACTGTTAACATTAGGTTTGCACACAGTAGTTTGGTGTAAAATTGAAGTGTATACTATTGGTAATGACAAAGCATGCATGTCCTGAGAAAACAACTTTTTTGTCTTGCTCAACAGAGGCATGAAATCAGTTTTTAAGAACTCAGAATCATGTGGAAAGTTGATTTAAGGTGTTTGCATTAGGTTTGCACACAGTAGTTTGGTGTAAAATTGAAATATATACTCTTGGTAATGTCAAAGCATTGCATGCCCTGAGAAAATAACTTTTTTGTCTTGCTCAACAGAGGCATGAAACCAGTTTTAAACAACTCAGAATCATCTGGAAAGTTAACTTAAACTGTTAACATTAGGTTTGCACCCAGTAGTTTGGTGTAAAATTGAAATGTATACTCTTGGTAATGTCAAAGCGTTGTATGCCCTGAGAAAACAACTTTTTTGTCTTGCTCTGCAGAAGCATGAAACCAGTTTTAAACATCTCATAATCATGTGGAAAGAAACTTAAACTGTTAACATTAGGTTTGCACACAGTAGTTTGGTGTAAAATTGAAATGTATACTCTTGGTAAGGTCAAAGCATTGCATGCCCTGAGAAAATAACTTTTTTGTCTTGCTCAGCACAGGCATGAAACCAGTTTTAAACAACTCAGAATCATGTGGAAAGTTAACTTAAACTGTTAACATTAGGTTTGCACCCTGTAGTTTGGTGTAAAATTGAAGTGTATACTATTGGTAATGACAAAGCATGCATGTCCTGAGAAAACAACTTTTTTGTCTTGCTCAACAGAGGCATGAAATCAGTTTTTAAGAACTCAGAATCATGTGGAAAGTTAACTTAAGGTGTTTCCATTAGGTTTACACAGAGTAGTTTGGTGTAAAATTGAAATGTATAATATTGGTAATGTCAAAGCATTGTATGCCCTGAGAAAACAACTTTGTTGTCTTGCTCAACAGAAGCATGAAACAGGTTTTAAACAACTCGTAATCATGTGAGAAGTTGATTTAAGGTGTTTGCATTAGGTTTGCACACAGTAGTTTGGTGTAAAATTGAAATATATACTCTTGGTAATGTCAAAGCATTGCATGCCCTGAGAAAATAACTTTTTTGTCTTGCTCAACAGAGGCATGAAATCAGTTTTTAAGAACTCAGAATCATGTGGAAAGTTAACTTAAGGTGTTTCCATTAGGTTTACACACAGTAGTTTGGTGTAAAATTGAAATGTATACTATTGGTAATGTCAAATCATTGTATGCCCTGAGAAAACAACTTTTTTGTCTTGCTCAACAGAGGCATGAAACCAGTTTTAAACAACTCAGAATCATCTGGAAAGTTAACTTAAACTGTTAACATTAGGTTTGCACCCAGTAGTTTGGTGTAAAATTGAAATGTATACTCTTGGTAATGTCAAAGCGTTGTATGCCCTGAGAAAACAACTTTTTTGTCTTGCTCTGCAGAAGCATGAAACCAGTTTTAAACATCTCATAATCATGTGGAAAGAAACTTAAACTGTTAACATTAGGTTTGCACACAGTAGTTTGGTGTAAAATTGAAATGTATACTCTTGGTAAGCTCAAAGCATTGCATGCCCTGAGAAAATAACTTTTTTGTCTTGCTCAGCACAGGCATGAAACCAGTTTTAAACAACTCAGAATCATGTGGAAAGTTAACTTAAACTGTTAACATTAGGTTTGCACACAGTAGTTTGGTGTAAAATTGAAGTGTATACTATTGGTAATGACAAAGCATGCATGTCCTGAGAAAACAACTTTTTTGTCTTGCTCAACAGAGGCATGAAATCAGTTTTTAAGAACTCAGAATCATGTGGAAAGTTAACTTAAGGTGTTTCCATTAGGTTTACACAGAGTAGTTTGGTGTAAAATTGAAATGTATACTATTGGTAATGTCAAAGCATTGTATGCCCTGAGAAAACAACTTTGTTGTCTTGCTCAACAGAAGCATGAAACAGGTTTTAAACAACTCGTAATCATGTGAGAAGTTGATTTAAGGTGTTTGCATTAGGTTTGCACACAGTAGTTTGGTGTAAAATTGAAATATATACTCTTGGTAATGTCAAAGCATTGCATGCCCTGAGAAAATAACTTTTTTGTCTTGCTCAGCACAGGCATGAAAGCAGTTTTAAACAACTCAGAATCATGTGGAAAGTTAACTTAAGCTGTTAACATTAGGTTTGCACCCAGTAGTTTGGTGTAAAATTGAAATGTATACTATTGGTAATGTCAAAGCGTTGTATGCCCTGAGAAAACAACTTTTTTGTCTTGCTCTGCAGAAGCATGAAACCAGTTTTAAACATCTCATAATCATGTGGAAAGTTAACTTAAACTGTTAACATTAGGTTTGCACCCTGTAGTTTGGTGTAAAATTGAAATGTATACTATTGGTAATGACAAAGCATTGTATGCCCTGAGAAAACAACTTTTTTGTCTTGCTCTGCAGAAGCATGAAACCAGTTTTGAACATCTCATAATCATGTGGAAAGTTAACTTAAACTGTTAAAATTAGGTTTGCACACAGTAGTTTGGTGTAAAATTGAAATGTATACTATTGGTAATGACAAAGCATTGTATGCCCTGAGAAAACATCTTTTTTGTCTTGCTCAACAGAAGCATGAAACAGGTGTTAAACAACTCAGAATCATGTGGGAAGTTGATTTAAGGTGTTTGCATTAGGTTTGCACACAGTAGTTTGGTGTAAAATTGAAATGTATACTCTTGGAAATGTCAAAGCATTGCATGCCCTGAGAAAACAACTTTTTTGTCTTGCTCAGCACAGGCATGAAACCAGTTTTAAACAACTCAGAATCATGTGGAAAGTTAACTTAAACTGTTAACATTAGGTTTGCACACAGTAGTTTGGTGTAAAATTGAAATGTATACTATTGGTAATGTCAAAGCATTGTATGCCCTGAGAAAACAACTTTGTTTCTTGCTCAACAGAAGCATGAAACAGGTTTCAAACAACTCGTAATCATGTGAGAAGTTGATTTAAGGTGTTTGCATTAGGTTTGCACACAGTAGTTTGGTGTAAAATTGAAATATATACTCTTGGTAATGTCAAAGCGTTGCATGCCCTGAGAAAACAACTTTTTTGTCTTGCTCAACAGAAGCATGAAACAGGTTTTAAACAACTCAGAATCATGTGAGAGGTTGATTTAAGGTGTTTGCATTAGGTTTGCACACAGTAGTTTGGTGTAAAATTGAAATGTATACTCTTGGTAATGTCAAAGCATTGCATGCGCTGAGAAAACAACTTTTTTGTCTTGCTCTGCAGAAGCATGAACCCAGTTTTAAACATCTCACAATCATGTGGAAAGTTAACTTAAACTGTTAACATTAGGTTTCCACACAGTAGTTTGGTGTAAAATTGAAATGTATACTCTTGGTAATGTCAAAGCGTTGTATGCCCTGAGAAAACAACTTTTTTGTCTTGCTCTGCAGAAGCATGAAACCAGTTTTAAACATCCCATAATCATGTGGAAAGTTAACTTAAACTGTTAACATTAGGTTTGCACACAGTAGTTTGGTGTAAAATTGAAGTGTATACTATTGGTAATGTCAAAGCATGCATGTCCTGAGAAAATAACTTTTTTGTCTTGCTCAGCAGAGGCATGAAACCAGTTTTAAACAACTCAGAATCATCTGGAAAGTTAACTTAAACTGTTAACATTAGGTTTGCACCCAGTAGTTTGGTGTAAAATTGAAATGTATACTCTTGGTAATGTCAAAGCGTTGTATGCCCTGAGAAAACAACTTTTTTGTCTTGCTCTGCAGAAGCATGAAACCAGTTTTAAACATCTCATAATCATGTGGAAAGAAACTTAAACTGTTAACATTAGGTTTGCACACAGTAGTTTAGTGTAAAATTGAAATGTATACTCTTGGTAATGTCAAAGCATTGCATGCCCTGAGAAAATAACTTTTTTGTCTTGCTCAGCACAGGCATGAAACCAGTTTTAAACAACTCAGAATCATGTGGAAAGTTAACTTAAACTGTTAACATTAGGGTTGCACACAGTAGTTTGGTGTAAAATTGAAATGTATACTCTTGGTAATGTCAAAGCGTTGCATGCCCTGAGAAAACAACTTTTTTGTCTTGCTCTGCAGAAGCATGAAACCAGTTTTGAACATCTCATAATCATGTGGAAAGTTAACTTAAACTGTTAACATTAGGTTTGCACACAGTAGTTTGGTGTAAAATTGAAATGTATACTATTGGTAATGACAAAGCATTGTATGCCCTGAGAAAACATCTTTTTTGTCTTGCTCAACAGAAGCATGAAACAGGTGTTAAACAACTCAGAATCATGTGGGAAGTTGATTTAAGGTGTTTGCATTAGGTTTGCACACAGTAGTTTGGTGTAAAATTGAAATGTATACTCTCCGAAATGTCAAAGCATTGCATGCCCTGAGAAAATAACTTTTTTGTCTTGCTCAGCACAGGGTTGAAACCAGTTTTAAACAACTCAGAATCATGTGGAAAGTTAACTTAAACTGTTAACATTAGGTTTGCACACAGTAGTTTGGTGTAAAATTGAAGTCTATACTATTGGTAATGTCAAAGCATGCATGTCCTGAGAAAACAACTTTTTTGTCTTGCTCAACAGAGGCATGAAATCAGTTTTTAAGAACTCAGAATCATGTGGAAAGTTAACTTAAGGTGTTTCCATTAGGTTTCCACAAAGTAGTTTGGTGTAAAATTGAAATGTATACTATTGGTAATGACAAAGCATTGTATGCCCTGAGAAAACATCTTTTTTGTCTTGCTCAACAGAAGCATGAAACAGGTGTTAAACAACTCAGAATCATGTGGGAAGTTGATTTAAGGTGTTTGCATTAGGTTTGCACACAGTAGTTTGCTGTAAAATTGAAATGTATACTCTCCGAAATGTCAAAGCATTGCATGCCCTGAGAAAATAACTTTTTTGTCTTGCTCAGCACAGGGTTGAAACCAGTTTTAAACAACTCAGAATCATGTGGAAAGTTAACTTAAACTGTTAACATTAGGTTTGCACACAGTAGTTTGGTGTAAAATTGAAGTCTATACTATTGGTAATGTCAAAGCATGCATGTCCTGAGAAAACAACTTTTTTGTCTTGCTCTGCAGAAGCATGAAACCAGTTTTAAACATCTCATAATCATGTGGAAAGAAACTTAAACTGTTAACATTAGGTTTGCACACAGTAGTTTGGTGTAAAATTGAAATGTATACTCTTGGTAATGTCAAAGCATTGCATGCCCTGAGAAAATAACTTTTTTGTCTTGCTCAGCACAGGCATGAAACCAGTTTTAAACAACTCAGAATCATGTGGAAAGATAACTTAAACTGTTAACATTAGGTTTGCACACAGTAGTTTGGTGTAAAATTGAAGTGTATACTATTGGTAATGACAAAGCATGCATGTCCTGAGAAAACAACTTTTTTGTCTTGCTCAACAGAGGCATGAAATCAGTTTTTAAGAACTCAGAATCATGTGGAAAGTTAACTTAAGGTGTTTCCATTAGGTTTACACACTGTAGTTTGGTGTAAAATTGAAATGTATACTATTGGTAATGTCAAATATTGTATGCCCTGAGAAAACAACTTTTTTGTCTTCCTCAACAGAAGCATGAAACAGGTGTTAAACAACTCAGAATCATGTGGGAAGTTGATTTAAGGTGTTTGCATTAGGTTTGCACACAGTAGTTTGGTGTAAAATTGAAATGTATACTCTTGGAAATGTCAAAGCATTGCATGCCCTGAGAAAATAACTTTTTTGTCTTGCTCAGCACAGGCATGAAACCAGTTTTAAACAACTCAGAATCATGTGGAAAGTTAACTTAAACTGTTAACATTAGGTTTGCACACAGTAGTTTGGTGTAAAATTGAAATGTATACTCTTGGTAATGTCAAAGCATTGCATGCCCTGAGAAAATAACTTTTTTGTCTTGCTCAGCACAGGCATGAAACCAGTTTTAAACAACTCAGAATCATGTGGAAAGTTAACTTAAACTGTTAACATTAGGTTTGCACACAGTAGTTTGGTGTAAAATTGAAGTGTATACTATTGGTAATGACAAAGCATGCATGTCCTGAGAAAACAACTTTTTTGTCTTGCTCAACAGAGGCATGAAATCAGTTTTTAAGAACTCAGAATCATGTGGAAAGTTAACTTAAGGTGTTTCCATTAGGTTTACACACAGTAGTTTGGTGTAAAATTGAAATGTATACTATTGGTAATGTCAAAGCATTGTATGCCCTGAGAAAACAACTTTTTTGTCTTGCTCAACAGAGGCATGAAACCAGTTTTAAACAACTCAGAATCATCTGGAAAGTTAACTTAAACTGTTAACATTAGGTTTGCACCCAGTAGTTTGGTGTAAAATTGAAATGTATACTCTTGGTAATGTCAAAGCATTGCATGCCCTGAGAAAATAACTTTTTTGTCTTGCTCAGCACAGGCATGAAACCAGTTTTAAACAACTCAGAATCATGTGGAAAGTTAACTTAAACTGTTAACATTAGGTTTGCACACAGTAGTTTGGTGTAAAATTGAAGTGTATACTATTGGTAATGACAAAGCATGCATGTCCTGAGAAAACAACTTTTTTGTCTTGCTCAACAGAGGCATGAAATCAGTTTTTAAGAACTCAGAATCATGTGGAAAGTTAACTTAAGGTGTTTCCATTAGGTTTACACAGAGTAGTTTGGTGTAAAATTGAAATGTATACTATTGGAAATGTCAAAGCATTGTATGCCCTGAGAAAACAACTTTGTTGTCTTGCTCAACAGAAGCATGAAACAGGTTTTAAACAACTCGTAATCATGTGAGAAGTTGATTTAAGGTGTTTGCATTAGGTTTGCACACAGTAGTTTGGTGTAAAATTGAAATATATACTCTTGGTAATGTCAAAGCATTGCATGCCCTGAGAAAATAACTTTTTTGTCTTGCTCAGCACAGGCATGAAAGCAGTTTTAAACAACTCAGAATCATGTGGAAAGTTAACTTAAGCTGTTAACATTAGGTTTGCACCCAGTAGTTTGGTGTAAAATTGAAATGTATACTATTGGTAATGTCAAAGCGTTGTATGCCCTGAGAAAACAACTTTTTTGTCTTGCTCTGCAGAAGCATGAAACCAGTTTTAAACATCTCATAATCATGTGGAAAGTTAACTTAAACTGTTAACATTAGGTTTGCACCCTGTAGTTTGGTGTAAAATTGAAATGTATACCATTGGTAATGACAAAGCATTGTATGCCCTGAGAAAACATCTTTTTTGTCTTGCTCAACAGAAGCATGAAACAGGTGTTAAACAACTCAGAATCATGTGGGAAGTTGATTTAAGGTGTTTGCATTAGGTTTGCACACAGTAGTTTGCTGTAAAATTGAAATGTATACTCTCCGAAATGTCAAAGCATTGCATGCCCTGAGAAAATAACTTTTTTGTCTTGCTCAGCACAGGCATGAAACCAGTTTTAAACAACTCAGAATCATGTGGAAAGTTAACTTAAACTGTTAACATTAGGTTTGCACACAGTAGTTTGGTGTAAAATTGAAGTGTATACTATTGGTAATGACAAAGCATGCATGTCCTGAGAAAACAACTTTTTTGTCTTGCTCAACAGAGGCATGAAATCAGTTTTTAAGAACTCAGAATCATGTGGAAAGTTAACTTAAGGTGTTTCCATTAGGTTTACACAGAGTAGTTTGGTGTAAAATTGAAATGTATACTATTGGTAATGTCAAAGCATTGTATGCCCTGAGAAAACAACTTTGTTGTCTTGCTCAACAGAAGCATGAAACAGGTTTTAAACAACTCGTAATCATGTGAGAAGTTGATTTAAGGTGTTTGCATTAGGTTTGCACACAGTAGTTTGGTGTAAAATTGAAATATATACTCTTGGTAATGTCAAAGCATTGCATGCCCTGAGAAAACAACTTTTTTGTCTTGCTCTGCAGAAGCATGAAACCAGTTTTAAACATCTCATAATCATGTGGAAAGAAACTTAAACTGTTAACATTAGGTTTGCACACAGTAGTTTGGTGTAAAATTGAAATGTATACTCTTGGTAATGTCAAAGCATTGCATGCCCTGAGAAAATAACTTTTTTGTCTTGCTCAGCACAGGCATGAAACCAGTTTTAAACAACTCAGAATCATGTGGAAGGTTAACTTAAACTGTTAACATTAGGTTTGCACACAGTAGTTTGGTGTAAAATTGAAGTGTATACTATTGGTAATGACAAAGCATGCATGTCCTGAGAAAACAACTTTTTTGTCTTGCTCAACAGAGGCATGAAATCAGTTTATAAGAACTCAGAATCATGTGGAAAATTAACTTAAGGTGTTTCCATTAGGTTTACACACAGTAGTTTGGTGTAAAATTGAAATGTATACTATTGGTAATGTCAAATATTGTATGCCCTGAGAAAACAACTTTTTTGTCTTCCTCAACAGAAGCATGAAACAGGTGTTAAACAACTCAGAATCATGTGGGAAGTTGATTTAAGGTGTTTGCATTAGGTTTGCACACAGTAGTTTGGTGTAAAATTGAAATGTATACTCTTGGAAATGTCAAAGCATTGCATGCCCTGAGAAAATAACTTTTTTGTCTTGCTCAGCACAGGCATGAAACCAGTTTTAAACAACTCAGAATCATGTGGAAAGTTAACTTAAACTGTTAACATTAGGTTTGCACACAGTAGTTTGGTGTAAAATTGAAATGTATACTCTTGGTAATGTCAAAGCATTGCATGCCCTGAGAAAATAACTTTTTTGTCTTGCTCAGCACAGGCATGAAACCAGTTTTAAACAACTCAGAATCATGTGGAAAGTTAACTTAAACTGTTAACATTAGGTTTGCACACAGTAGTTTGGTGTAAAATTGAAGTGTATACTATTGGTAATGACAAAGCATGCATGTCCTGAGAAAACAACTTTTTTGTCTTGCTCAACAGAGGCATGAAATCAGTTTTTAAGAACTCAGAATCATGTGGAAAGTTAACTTAAGGTGTTTCCATTAGGTTTACACACAGTAGTTTGGTGTAAAATTGAAATGTATACTATTGGTAATGTCAAAGCATTGTATGCCCTGAGAAAACAACTTTTTTGTCTTGCTCAACAGAGGCATGAAACCAGTTTTAAACAACTCAGAATCATCTGGAAAGTTAACTTAAACTGTTAACATTAGGTTTGCACCCAGTAGTTTGGTGTAAAATTGAAATGTATACTCTTGGTAATGTCAAAGCGTTGTATGCCCTGAGAAAACAACTTTTTTGTCTTGCTCTGCAGAAGCATGAAACCAGTTTTAAACATCTCATAATCATGTGGAAAGAAACTTAAACTGTTAACATTAGGTTTGCACACAGTAGTTTGGTGTAAAATTGAAATGTATACTCTTGGTAAAGTCAAAGCATTGCATGCCCTGAGAAAATAACTTTTTTGTCTTGCTCAGCACAGGCATGAAACCAGTTTTAAACAACTCAGAATCATGTGGAAAGTTAACTTAAACTGTTAACATTAGGTTTGCACACAGTAGTTTGGTGTAAAATTGAAGTGTATACTATTGGTAATGACAAAGCATGCATGTCCTGAGAAAACAACTTTTTTGTCTTGCTCAACAGAGGCATGAAATCAGTTTTTAAGAACTCAGAATCATGTGGAAAGTTAACTTAAGGTGTTTCCATTAGGTTTACACAGAGTAGTTTGGTGTAAAATTGAAATGTATACTATTGGTAATGTCAAAGCATTGTATGCCCTGAGAAAACAACTTTGTTGTCTTGCTCAACAGAAGCATGAAACAGGTTTTAAACAACTCGTAATCATGTGAGAAGTTGATTTAAGGTGTTTGCATTAGGTTTGCACACAGTAGTTTGGTGTAAAATTGAAATATATACTCTTGGTAATGTCAAAGCATTGCATGCCCTGAGAAAATAACTTTTTTGTCTTGCTCAGCACAGGCATGAAAGCAGTTTTAAACAACTCAGAATCATGTGGAAAGTTAACTTAAGCTGTTAACATTAGGTTTGCACCCAGTAGTTTGGTGTAAAATTGAAATGTATACTATAGGTAATGACAAAGCATTGTATGCCCTGAGAAAACAACTTTTTTGTCTTGCTCTGCAGAAGCATGAAACCAGTTTTGAACATCTCATAATCATGTGGAAAGTTAACTTAAACTTTTAACATTAGGTTTGCACACAGTAGTTTGGTGTAAAATTGAAATGAATACTATTGGTAATGACAAAGCATTGTATGCCCTGAGAAAACATCTTTTTTGTCTTGCTCAACAGAAGCATGAAACAGGTGTTAAACAACTCAGAATCATGTGGGAAGTTGATTTAAGGTGTTTGCATTAGGTTTGCACACAGTAGTTTGGTGTAAAATTGAAATGTATACTCTTGGAAATGTCAAAGCATTGCATGCCCTGAGAAAATAACTTTTTTGTCTTGCTCAGCACAGGCATGAAACCAGTTTTAAACAACTCAGAATCATGTGGAAAGTTAACTTAAACTGTTAACATTAGGTTTGCACACAGTAGTTTGGTGTAAAATTGAAATGTATACTCTTGGTAATGTCAAAGCATTGCATGCCCTGAGAAAATAACTTTTTTGTCTTGCTCAGCACAGGCATGAAACCAGTTTTAAACAACTCAGAATCATGTGGAAAGTTAACTTAAACTGTTAACATTAGGTTTGCACACAGTAGTTTGGTGTAAAATTGAAGTGTATACTATTGGTAATGACAAAGCATGCATGTCCTGAGAAAACAACTTTTTTGTCTTGCTCAACAGAGGCATGAAATCAGTTTTTAAGAACTCAGAATCATGTGGAAAGTTAACTTAAGGTGTTTCCATTAGGTTTACACACAGTAGTTTGGTGTAAAATTGAAATGTATACTATTGGTAATGTCAAAGCATTGTATGCCCTGAGAAAACAACTTTTTTGCCTTGCTCAACAGAGGCATGAAACCAGTTTTAAACAACTCAGAATCATCTGGAAAGTTAACTTAAACTGTTAACATTAGGTTTGCACCCAGTAGTTTGGTGTAAAATTGAAATGTATACTCTTGGTAATGTCAAAGCGTTGTATGCCCTGAGAAAACAACTTTTTTGTCTTGCTCTGCAGAAGCATGAAACCAGTTTTAAACATCTCATAATCATGTGGAAAGAAACTTAAACTGTTAACATTAGGTTTGCACACAGTAGTTTGGTGTAAAATTGAAATGTATACTCTTGGTAATGTCAAAGCATTGCATGCCCTGAGAAAATAACTTTTTTGTCTTGCTCAGCACAGGCATGAAACCAGTTTTAAACAACTCAGAATCATGTGGAAAGTTAACTTAAACTGTTAACATTAGGTTTGCACACAGTAGTTTGGTGTAAAATTGAAGTGTATACTATTGGTAATGACAAAGCATGCATGTCCTGAGAAAACAACTTTTTTGTCTTGCTCAACAGAGGCATGAAATCAGTTTTTAAGAACTCAGAATCATGTGGAAAGTTAACTTAAGGTGTTTCCATTAGGTTTACACAGAGTAGTTTGGTGTAAAATTGAAATGTATACTATTGGTAATGTCAAAGCGTTGTATGCCCTGAGAAAACAACTTTTTTGTCTTGCTCTGCAGAAGCATGAAACCAGTTTTAAACATCTCATAATCATGTGGAAAGTTAACTTAAACTGTTAACATTAGGTTTGCACCCTGTAGTTTGGTGTAAAATTGAAATGTATACTGTTGGTAATGACAAAGCATTGTATGCCCTGAGAAAACAACATTTTTGTCTTGCTCTGCAGAAGCATGAAACCAGTTTTGAACATCTCATAATCATGTGGAAAGTTAACTTAAACTGTTAACATTAGGTTTGCACACAGTAGTTTGGTGTAAAATTGAAATGTATACTATTGGTAATGACAAAGCATTGTATGCCCTGAGAAAACATCTTTTTTGTCTTGCTCAACAGAAGCATGAAACAGGTGTTAAACAACTCAGAATCATGTGGGAAGTTGATTTAAGGTGTTTGCATTAGGTTTGCACACAGTTATTGCTGTAAAATTGAAATCTATACTCTCCGAAATGTCAAAGCATTGCATGCCCTGAGAAAATAACTTTTTTGTCTTGCTCAGCACAGGGTTGAAACCAGTTTTAAACAACTCAGAATCATGTGGAAAGTTAACTTAAACTGTTAACATTAGGTTTGCACACAGTAGTTTGGTGTAAAATTGAAGTCTATACTATTGGTAATGTCAAAGCATGCATGTCCTGAGAAAACAACTTTTTTGTCTTGCTCTGCAGAAGCATGAAACCAGTTTTAAACATCTCATAATCATGTGGAAAGAAACTTAAACTGTTAACATTAGGTTTGCACACAGTAGTTTGGTGTAAAATTGAAATGTATACTCTTGGTAATGTCAAAGCATTGCATGCCCTGAGAAAATAACTTTTTTGTCTTGCTCAGCACAGGCATGAAACCAGTTTTAAACAACTCAGAATCATGTGGAAAGTTAACTTAAACTGTTAACATTAGGTTTGCACACAGTAGACAGTAGTTTGGTGTAAAATTGAAGTGTATACTATTGGTAATGACAAAGCATGCATGTCCTGAGAAAACAACTTTTTTGTCTTGCTCAACAGAGGCATGAAATCAGTTTTTAAGAACTCAGAATCATGTGGAAAGTTAACTTAAGGTGTTTCCATTAGGTTTACACACAGTAGTTTGGTGTAAAATTGAAATGTATACTATTGGTAATGTCAAATATTGTATGCCCTGAGAAAACAACTTTTTTGTCTTGCTCAACGGAAGCATGAAACAGGTGTTAAACAACTCAGAATCATGTGGGAAGTTGATTTAAGGTCTTTGCATTAGGTTTGCACACAGTAGTTTGGTGTAAAATTGAAATGTATACTCTTGGAAATGTCAAAGCATTGCATACCCTGAGAAAATAACTTTTTTGTCTTGCTCAGCACAGGCATGAAGCCAGTTTTAAACAACTCAGAATCATGTGGAAAGTTAACTTAAACTGTTAACATTAGGTTTGCACACAGTAGTTTGGTGTAAAATTGAAATGTATACTCTTGGTAATGTCAAAGCATTGCATGCCCTGAGAAAATAACTTTTTTGTCTTGCTCAGCACAGGCATGAAACCAGTTTTAAACAACTCAGAATCATGTGGAAAGTTAACTTAAACTGTTAACATTAGGTTTGCACACAGTAGTTTGGTGTAAAATTGAAGTGTATACTATTGGTAATGACAAAGCATGCATGTCCTGAGAAAACAACTTTTTTGTCTTGCTCAACAGAGGCATGAAATCAGTTTTTAAGAACTCAGAATCATGTGGAAAGTTAACTTAAGGTGTTTCCATTAGGTTTACACACAGTAGTTTGGTGTAAAATTGAAATGTATACTATTGGTAATGTCAAAGCATTGCATGCCCTGAGAAAACAACTTTTTTGTCTTGCTCAACAGAGGCATGAAACCAGTTTTAAACAACTCAGAATCATCTGGAAAGTTAACTTAAACTGTTAACATTAGGTTTGCACCCAGTAGTTTGGTGTAAAATTGAAATGTATACTCTTGGTAATGTCAAAGCGTTGTATGCCCTGAGAAAACAACTTTTTTGTCTTGCTCTGCAGAAGCATGAAACCAGTTTTAAACATCTCATAATCATGTGGAAAGAAACTTAAACTGTTAACATTAGGTTTGCACACAGTAGTTTGGTGTAAAATTGAAATGTATACTCTTGGTAATGTCAAAGCATTGCATGCCCTGAGAAAATAACTTTTTTGTCTTGCTCAGCACAGGCATGAAACCAGTTTTAAACAACTCAGAATCATGTGGAAAGTTAACTTAAACTGTTAACATTAGGTTTGCACACAGTAGTTTGGTGTAAAATTGAAGTGTATACTATTGGTAATGACAAAGCATGCATGTCCTGAGAAAACAACTTTTTTGTCTTGCTCAACAGAGGCATGAAATCAGTTTTTAAGAACTCAGAATCATGTGGAAAGTTAACTTAAGGTGTTTCCATTAGGTTTACACAGAGTAGTTTGGTGTAAAATTGAAATGTATACTATTGGTAATGTCAAAGCATTGTATGCCCTGAGAAAACAACTTTGTTGTCTTGCTCAACAGAAGCATGAAACAGGTTTTAAACAACTCGTAATCATGTGAGAAGTTGATTTAAGGTGTTTGCATTAGGTTTGCACACAGTAGTTTGGTGTAAAATTGAAATATATACTCTTGGTAATGTCAAAGCATTGCATGCCCTGAGAAAATAACTTTTTTGTCTTGCTCAGCACAGGCATGAAAGCAGTTTTAAACAACTCAGAATCATGTGGAAAGTTAACTTAAGCTGTTAACATTAGGTTTGCACCCAGTAGTTTGGTGTAAAATTGAAATGTATACTATTGGTAATGTCAAAGCGTTGTATGCCCTGAGAAAACAACTTTTTTGTCTTGCTCTGCAGAAGCATGAAACAGGTTTTAAACAACTCAGAATCATGTGAGAAGTTGATTTAAGGTGTTTGCATTAGGTTTGCACACAGTAGTTTGGTGTAAAATTGAAATGTATACTCTTGGTAATGTCAAAGCATTGCATGCCCTGAGAAAATATCTTTTTTGTCCAGCTCAGCACAGGCATGAAACCAGTTTTAAACAACTCAGAATCATGTGGAAGGTTGATTTAAGGTGTTTCCATTAGGTTTCCACACAGTAGTTTGGTGTAAGATTGAAATGTATACGCTTGGTAATGTCAAAGCGTTGTATGCCCTGAGAAAACAACTTTTTTGTCTTGCTCTGCAGAAGCATGAAACCAGTTTTAAACATCTCATAATCATGTGGAAAGTTAACTTAAACTGTTAACATTAGGTTTGCACACAGTAGTTTGGTGTAAAATTGAAGTGTATACTATTGGTAATGTCAAAGCATGCATGTCCTGAGAAAATAACTTTTTTGTCTTGCTCAGCACAGGCATGAAACCAGTTTTAAACAACTCAGAATCATCTGGAAAGTTAACTTAAACTGTTAACATTAGGTTTGCACCCAGTAGTTTGGTGTAAAATTGAAATGTATACTCTTGGTAATGTCAAAGCGTTGTATGCCCTGAGAAAACAACTTTTTTGTCTTGCTCTGCAGAAGCATGAAACCAGTTTTAAACATCTCATAATCATGTGGAAAGAAACTTAAACTGTTAACATTAGGTTTGCACACAGTAGTTTGGTGTAAAATTGAAATGTATACTCTTGGTAATGTCAAAGCATTGCATGCCCTGAGAAAATAACTTTTTTGTCTTGCTCAGCACAGGCATGAAACCAGTTTTAAACAACTCAGAATCATGTGGAAAGTTAACTTAAACTGTTAACATTAGGTTTGCACACAGTAGTTTGGTGTAAAATTGAAGTGTATACTATTGGTAATGACAAAGCATGCATGTCCTGAGAAAAAAACTTTTTTGTCTTGCTCAACAGAGGCATGAATTCAGTTTTTAAGAACTCAGAATCATGTGGAAAGTTAACTTAAGGTGTTTCCATTAGGTTTACACACAGTAGTTTGGTGTAAAATTGAAATGTATACTATTGGTAATGTCAAAGCATTGTATGCCCTGAGAAAACAACTTTGTTTCTTGCTCAACAGAAGCATGAAACAGGTTTTAAACAACCCGTAATCATGTGAGAAGTTGATTTAAGGTGTTTGCATTAGGTTTGCACACAGTAGTTTGGTGTAAAATTGAAATATATACTCTTGGCAATGTCAAAGCATTGCATGCCCTGAGAAAATAACTTTTTTGTCTTGCTCAGCACAGGCATGAAAGCAGTTTTAAACAACTCAGAATCATGTGGAAAGTTAACTTAAACTGTTAACATTAGGTTTGCACCCAGTAGTTTGGTGTAAAATTGAAATGTATACTATTGGTAATGTCAAAGCGTTGTATGCCCTGAGAAAACAACTTTTTTGTCTTGCTCTGCAGAAGCATGAAACCAGTTTTGAACATCTCATAATCATGTGGAAAGTTAACTTAAACTGTTAACATTAGGTTTGCACACAGTAGTTTGGTGTAAAATTGAAATGTATACTATTGGTAATGACAAAGCATTGTATGCCCTGAGAAAACATCTTTTTTGTCTTGCTCAACAGAAGCATGAAACAGGTGTTAAACAACTCAGAATCATGTGGGAAGTTGATTTAAGGTGTTTGCATTAGGTTTGCACACAGTAGTTTGCTGTAAAATTGAAATGTATACTCTCCGAAATGTCAAAGCATTGCATGCCCTGAGAAAATAACTTTTTTGTCTTGCTCAGCACAGGGTTGAAACCAGTTTTAAACAACTCAGAATCATGTGGAAAGTTAACTTAAACTGTTAACATTAGGTTTGCACACAGTAGTTTGGTGTAAAATTGAAGTCTATACTATTGGTATGTCAAAGCATGCATGTCCTGAGAAAACAACTTCTTTGTCTTGCTCTGCAGAAGCATGAAACCAGTTTTAAACATCTCATAATCATGTGGAAAGAAACTTAAACTGTTAACATTACGTTTGCACACAGCAGTTTGGTGTAAAATTGAAATGTATACTCTTGGTAATGTCAAAGCATTGCATGCCCTGAGAAAATAACTTTTTTGTCTTGCTCAGCACAGGCATGAAACCAGTTTTAAACAACTCAGAATCATGTGGAAAGTTAACTTAAACTGTTAACATTAGGTTTGCACACAGTAGTTTGGTGTAAAATTGAAGTGTATACTATTGGTAATGACAAAGCATGCATGTCCTGAGAAAACAACTTTTTTGTCTTGCTCAACAGAGGCATGAAATCAGTTTTTAAGAACTCAGAATCATGTGGAAAGTTAACTTAAGGTGTTTCCATTAGGTTTACACAGAGTAGTTTGGTGTAAAATTGAAATGTATACTATTGGTAATGTCAAAGCATTGTAAGCCCTGAGAAAACAACTTTGTTGTCTTGCTCAACAGAAGCATGAAACAGGTTTTAAACAACTCGTAATCATGTGAGAAGTTGATTTAAGGTGTTTGCATTAGGTTTGCACACAGTAGTTTGGTGTAAAATTGAAATATATACTCTTGGTAATGTCAAAGCATTGCATGCCCTGAGAAAATAACTTTTTTGTCTTGCTCAGCACAGGCATGAAAGCAGTTTTAAACAACTCAGAATCATGTGGAAAGTTAACTTAAGCTGTTAACATTAGGTTTGCACCCAGTAGTTTGGTGTAAAATTGAAATGTATACTATTGGTAATGTCAAAGCGTTGTATGCCCTGAGAAAACAACTTTTTTGTCTTGCTCTGCAGAAGCATGAAACCAGTTTTAAACATCTCATAATCATGTGGAAAGTTAACTTAAACTGTTAACATTAGGTTTGCACCCTGTAGTTTGGTGTAAAATTGAAATGTATACTATTGGTAATGACAAAGCATTGTATGCCCTGAGAAAACAACTTTTTTGTCTTGCTCAACAGAAGCATGAAACAGGTGTTAAACAACTCAGAATCATGTGGGAAGTTGATTTAAGGTGTTTGCATTAGGTTTGCACACAGTAGTTTGGTGTAAAATTGAAATGTATACTATTGGTAATGTCAAAGCGTTGTATGCCCTGAGAAAACAACTTTTTTGTCTTGCTCTGCAGAAGCATGAAACCAGTTTTAAACATCTCATAATCATGTGGAAAGTTAACTTAAACTGTTAACATTAGGTTTGCACACAGCAGTTTGGTGTAAAATTGAAATGTATACTATTGGTAATGTCAAAGCGTTGTATGCCCTGAGAAAACAACTTTTTTGTCTTGCTCTGCAGAAGCATGAAACCAGTTTTGAACATCTCATAATCATGTGGAAAGTTAACTAAAACTGTTAACATTAGGTTTGCACACAGTAGTTTGGTGTAAAATTGAAATGTATACTATTGGTAATGACAAAGCATTGTATGCCCTGAGAAAACAACTTTTTTGTCTTGCTCAACAGAAGCATGAAACAGGTGTTAAACAACTCAGAATCATGTGGGAAGTTGATTTAAGGTGTTTGCATTAGGTTTGCACACAGTAGTTTGGTGTAAAATTGAAATGTATACTCTTGGAAATGTCAAAGCATTGCATGCCCTGAGAAAATAACTTTTTTGTCTTGCTCAGCACAGGGTTGAAACCAGTTTTAAACAACTCAGAATCATGTGGAAAGTTAACTTAAACTGTTAACATTAGGTTTGCACACAGTAGTTTGGTGTAAAATTGAAGTCTATACTATTGGTAATGTCAAAGCATGCATGTCCTGAGAAAACAACTTTTTTGTCTTGCTCAACAGAGGCATGAAATCAGCTTTTAAGAACTCAGAATCATGTGGAAAGTTAACTTAAGGTGTTTCCATGAGGTTTCCACACAGTAGTTTGGTGTAAAATTGAAATGTATACTATTGGTAATGTCAAAGCATTGTATGCCCTGAGAAAACAACTTTTTTCTCTTGCTCAACAGAAGCATGAAACAGGTTTTAAACAACTCAGAATCATGTGAGAAGTTGATTTAAGGTGTTTGCATTAGGTTTGCACACAGTAGTTTGGTGTAAAATTGAAATGTATACTCTTGGTAATGTCAAAGCATTGCATGCCCTGAGAAAATAACTTTTTTGTCCAGCTCAGCACAGGCATGAAACCAGTTTTAAACAACTCAGAATCATGTGGAAAGTTGATTTAAGGTGTTTCCATTAGGTTTCCACACAGTAGTTTGGTGTAAGATTGAAATGTATACGCTTGGTAATGTCAAAGCGTTGTATGCCCTGAGAAAACAACTTTTTTGTCTTGCTCTGCAGAAGCATGAAACCAGTTTTAAACATCTCATAATCATGTGGAAAGTTAACTAAAACTGTTAACATTAGGTTTGCACACAGTAGTTTGGTGTAAAATTGAAGTGTATACTATTGGTAACGTCAAAGCATGCATGTCCTGAGAAAATAACTTTTTTGTCTTGCTCAGCACAGGCATGAAACCAGTTTTAAACAACTCAGAATCATCTGGAAAGTTAACTTAAACTGTTAACATTAGGTTTGCACCCAGTAGTTTGGTGTAAAATTGAAATGTATACTCTTGGTAATGTCAAAGCGTTGTATGCCCTGAGAAAACAACTTTTTTGTCTTGCTCTGCAGAAGCATGAAACCAGTTTTAAACATCTCATAATCATGTGGAAAGAAACTTAAACTGTTAACATTAGGTTTGCACACAGTAGTTTGGTGTAAAATTGAAATGTATACTCTTGGTAATGTCAAAGCATTGCATGCCCTGAGAAAATAACTTTTTTGTCTTGCTCAGCACAGGCATGAAACCAGTTTTAAACAACTCAGAATCATGTGGAAAGTTAACTTAAACTGTTAACATTAGGTTTGCACACAGTAGTTTGGTGTAAAATTGAAGTGTATACTATTGGTAATGACAAAGCATGCATGTCCTGAGAAAAAAACTTTTTTGTCTTGCTCAACAGAGGCATGAAATCAGTTTTTAAGAACTCAGAATCATGTGGAAAGTTAACTTAAGGTGTTTCCATTAGGTTTACACACAGTAGTTTGGTGTAAAATTGAAATGTATACTATTGGTAATGTCAAAGCATTGTATGCCCTGAGAAAACAACTTTGTTTCTTGCTCAACAGAAGCATGAAACAGGTTTTAAACAACCCGTAATCATGTGAGAAGTTGATTTAAGGTGTTTGCATTAGGTTTGCACACAGTAGTTTGGTGTAAAATTGAAATATATACTCTTGGCAATGTCAAAGCATTGCATGCCCTGAGAAAATAACTTTTTTGTCTTGCTCAGCACAGGCATGAAGGCAGTTTTAAACAACTCAGAATCATGTGGAAAGTTAACTTAAACTGTTAACATTAGGTTTGCACCCAGTAGTTTGGTGTAAAATTGAAATGTATACTATTGGTAATGTCAAAGCGTTGTATGCCCTGAGAAAACAACTTTTTTGTCTTGCTCTGCAGAAGCATGAAACCAGTTTTGAACATCTCATAATCATGTGGAAAGTTAACTTAAACTGTTAACATTAGGTTTGCACACAGTAGTTTGGTGTAAAATTGAAATGTATACTATTGGTAATGACAAAGCATTGTATGCCCTGAGAAAACATCTTTTTTGTCTTGCTCAACAGAAGCATGAAACAGGTGTTAAACAACTCAGAATCATGTGGGAAGTTGATTTAAGGTGTTTGCATTAGGTTTGCACACAGTAGTTTGCTGTAAAATTGAAATGTATACTCTCCGAAATGTCAAAGCATTGCATGCCCTGAGAAAATAACTTTTTTGTCTTGCTCAGCACAGGGTTGAAACCAGTTTTAAACAACTCAGAATCATGTGGAAAGTTAACTTAAACTGTTAACATTAGGTTTGCACACAGTAGTTTGGTGTAAAATTGAAGTCTATACTATTGGTATGTCAAAGCATGCATGTCCTGAGAAAACAACTTTTTTGTCTTGCTCTGCAGAAGCATGAAACCAGTTTTAAACATCTCATAATCATGTGGAAAGAAACTTAAACTGTTAACATTAGGTTTGCACACAGCAGTTTGGTGTAAAATTGAAATGTATACTCTTGGTAATGTCAAAGCATTGCATGCCCTGAGAAAATAACTTTTTTGTCTTGCTCAGCACAGGCATGAAACCAGTTTTAAACAACTCAGAATCATGTGGAAAGTTAACTTAAACTGTTAACATTAGGTTTGCACACAGTAGTTTGGTGTAAAATTGAAGTGTATACTATTGGTAATGACAAAGCATGCATGTCCTGAGAAAACAACTTTTTTGTCTTGCTCAACAGAGGCATGAAATCAGTTTTTAAGAACTCAGAATCATGTGGAAAGTTAACTTAAGGTGTTTCCATTAGGTTTACACACAGTAGTTTGGTGTAAAATTGAAATGTATACTATTGGTAATGTCAAAGCATTGTATGCCCTGAGAAAACAACTTTTTTGTCTTGCTCAACAGAGGCATGAAACCAGTTTTAAACAACTCAGAATCATCTGGAAAGTTAACTTAAACTGTTAACATTAGGTTTGCACCCAGTAGTTTGGTGTAAAATTGAAATGTATACTCTTGGTAATGTCAAAGCGTTGTATGCCCTGAGAAAACAACTTTTTTGTCTTGCTCTGCAGAAGTATGAAACCAGTTTTAAACATCTCATAATCATGTGGAAAGAAACTTAAACTGTTAACATTAGGTTTGCACACAGTAGTTTGGTGTAAAATTGAAATGTATACTCTTGGTAATGTCAAAGCATTGCATGCCCTGAGAAAATAACTTTTTTGTCTTGCTCAGCACAGGCATGAAACCAGTTTTAAACAACTCAGAATCATGTGGAAAGTTAACTTAAACTGTTAACATTAGGTTTGCACACAGTAGTTTGGTGTAAAATTGAAATGTATACTATTGGTAATGTCAAAGCGTTGTATGCCCTGAGAAAACAACTTTTTTGTCTTGCTCTGCAGAAGCATGAAACCAGTTTTAAACATCTCATAATCATGTGGAAAGTTAACTTAAACTGTTAACATTAGGTTTGCACCCTGTAGTTTGGTGTAAAATTGAAATGTATACTATTGGTAATGACAAAGCATTGTATGCCCTGAGAAAACAACTTTTTTGTCTTGCTCAACAGAAGCATGAAACAGGTGTTAAACAACTCAGAATCATGTGGGAAGTTGATTTAAGGTGTTTGCATTGGGTTTGCACACAGTAGTTTGGTGTAAAATTGAAATGTATACTGTTGGTAATGTCAAAGCGTTGTATGCCCTGAGAAAACAACTTTTTTGTCTTGCTCTGCAGAAGCATGAAACCAGTTTTAAACATCTCATAATCATGTGGAAAGTTAACTTAAACTGTTAACATTAGGTTTGCACACAGCAGTTTGGTGTAAAATTGAAATGTATACTATTGGTAATGACAAAGCATTGTATGCCCTGAGAAAACAACTTTTTTGTCTTGCTCAACAGAAGCATGAAACAGGTGTTAAACAACTCAGAATCATGCAGGAAGTTGATTTAAGGTGTTTGCATTGGGTTTGCACACAGTAGTTTGGTGTAAAATTGAAATGTATACTCTTGGTAATGTCAAAGCATTGCATGCCCTGAGAAAATAACTTTTTTGTCCAGCTCAGCACAGGCATGAAACCAGTTTTAAACAACTCAGAATCATGTGGAAAGTTGATTTAAGGTGTTTCCATTAGGTTTCCACACAGTAGTTTGGTGTAAGATTGAAATGTATACGCTTGGTAATGTCAAAGCGTTGTATGCCCTGAGAAAACAACTTTTTTGTCTTGTTCTGCAGAAGCATGAAACCAGTTTTAAACATCTCATAATCATGTGGAAAGTTAACTTAAACTGTTAACATTAGGTTTGCACACAGTAGTTTGGTGTAAAATTGAAGTGGATACCATTGGTAATGTCAAAGCATGCATGTCCTGAGAAAATAACTTTTTTGTCTTGCTCAGCAGAGGCATGAAACCAGTTTTAAACAACTCAGAATCATCTGAAAAGTTAACTTAAACTGTTAACATTAGGTTTGCACCCAGTAGTTTGGTGTAAAATTGAAATGTATACTCTTGGTAATGTCAAAGCGTTGTATGCCCTGAGAAAACAACTTTTTTGTCTTGCTCTGCAGAAGCATGAAACCAGTTTTAAACATCTCATAATCATGTGGAAAGAAACTTAAACTGTTAACATTAGGTTTGCACACAGTAGTTTGGTGTAAAATTGAAATGTATACTCTTGGTAATGTCAAAGCATTGCATGCCCTGAGAAAATAACTTTTTTGTCTTGCTCAGCACAGGCATGAAACCAGTTTTAAACAACTCAGAATCATGTGGAAAGTTAACTTAAACTGTTAACATTAGGTTTGCACACAGTAGTTTGGTGTAAAATTGAAGTGTATACTATTGGTAATGACAAAGCATGCATGTCCTGAGAAAACAACTTTTTTGTCTTGCTCAACAGAGGCATGAAATCAGTTTTTAAGAACTCAGAATCATGTGGAAAGTTAACTTAAGGTGTTTCCATTAGGTTTACACACAGTAGTTTGGTGTAAAATTGAAATGTATACTATTGGTAACGTCAAAGCGTTGCATGCCCTGAGAAAACAACTTTTTTGTCTTGCTCTGCAGAAGCATGAAACCAGTTTTGAACATCTCATAATCATGTTGGAAAGTTAACTTAAACTGTTAACATTAGGTTTGCACACAGTAGTTTGCTGTAAAATTGAAATGTATACTCTCCGAAATGTCAAAGCATTGCATGCCCTGAGAAAATAACTTTTTTGTCTTGCTCAGCACAGGGTTGAAACCAGTTTTAAACAACTCAGAATCATGTGGAAAGTTAACTTAAACTGTTAACATTAGGTTTGCACACAGTAGTTTGGTGTAAAATTGAAGTCTATACTATTGGTATGTCAAAGCATGCATGTCCTGAGAGAACAACTTTTTATCCTTGCTCTGCAGAAGCATGAAACCAGTTTTAAACATCTCATAATCATGTGGAAAGAAACTTAAACTGTTAACATTAGGTTTGCACACAGTAGTTTGGTGTAAAATTGAAATGTATACTCTTGGTAATGTCAAAGCATTGCATGCCCTGAGAAAATAACTTTTTTGTCTTGCTCAACAGAGGCATGAAATCAGTTTTTAAGAACTCAGAATCATGTGGAAAGTTAACTTAAGGTGTTTCTATTAGGTTTACACACAGTAGTTTGGTGTAAAATTGAAATGTATACTATGGGTAATGTCAAATATTGTATGCCCTGAGAAAACAACTTTTTTGTCTTGCTCAACAGAAGCATGAAACAGGTGTTAAACAACTCAGAATCATGTGGGAAGTTGATTTAAGGTGTTTGCATTAGGTTTGCACACAGTAGTTTGGTGTAAAATTGAAATGTATACTCTTGGAAATGTCAAAGCATTGCATGCCCTGAGAAAATAACTTTTTTGTCTTGCTCAGCAGAGGCATGAAACCAGTTTTAAACAACTGAGAATCATGTGGAAAGTTAACTTAAACTGTTAACATTAGGTTTGCACACAGTAGTTTGGTGTAAAATTGAAATGTATACTCTTGGTAATGTCAAAGCATTGCATGCCCTGAGAAAATAACTTTTTTGTCTTGCTCAGCACAGGCATGAAACCAGTTTTAAACAACTCAGAATCATGTGGAAAGTTAACTTAAACTGTTAACATTAGGTTTGCACACAGTAGTTTGGTGTAAAATTGAAGTCTATACTATTGGTATGTCAAAGCATGCATGTCCTGAGAAAACAACTTCTTTGTCTTGCTCTGCAGAAGCATGAAACCAGTTTTAAACATCTCATAATCATGTGGAAAGAAACTTAAACTGTTAACATTAGGTTTGCACACAGCAGTTTGGTGTAAAATTGAAATGTATACTCTTGGTAATGTCAAAGCATTGCATGCCCTGAGAAAATAACTTTTTTGTCTTGCTCAGCACAGGCATGAAACCAGTTTTAAACAACTCAGAATCATGTGGAAAGTTAACTTAAACTGTTAACATTAGGTTTGCACACAGTAGTTTGGTGTAAAATTGAAGTGTATACTATTGGTAATGACAAAGCATGCATGTCCTGAGAAAACAACTTTTTTGTCTTGCTCAACAGAGGCATGAAATCAGTTTTTAAGAACTCAGAATCATGTGGAAAGTTAACTTAAGGTGTTTCCATTAGGTTTACACACAGTAGTTTGGTTGTAAAATTGAAATGTATACTATTGGTAATGTCAAAGCATTGTATGCCCTGAGAAAACAACTTTTTTGTCTTGCTCAACAGAGGCATGAAACCAGTTTTAAACAACTCAGAATCATCTGGAAAGTTAACTTAAACTGTTAACATTAGGTTTGCACCCAGTAGTTTGGTGTAAAATTGAAATGTATACTCTTGGTAATGTCAAAGCGTTGTATGCCCTGAGAAAACAACTTTTTTGTCTTGCTCTGCAGAAGTATGAAACCAGTTTTAAACATCTCATAATCATGTGGAAAGAAACTTAAACTGTTAACATTAGGTTTGCACACAGTAGTTTGGTGTAAAATTGAAATGTATACTCTTGGTAATGTCAAAGCATTGCATGCCCTGAGAAAATAACTTTTTTGTCTTGCTCAGCACAGGCATGAAACCAGTTTTAAACAACTCAGAATCATGTGGAAAGTTAACTTAAACTGTTAACATTAGGTTTGCACACAGTAGTTTGGTGTAAAATTGAAATGTATACTATTGGTAATGTCAAAGCGTTGTATGCCCTGAGAAAACAACTTTTTTGTCTTGCTCTGCAGAAGCATGAAACCAGTTTTAAACATCTCATAATCATGTGGAAAGTTAACTTAAACTGTTAACATTAGGTTTGCACCCTGTAGTTTGGTGTAAAATTGAAATGTATACTATTGGTAATGACAAAGCATTGTATGCCCTGAGAAAACAACTTTTTTGTCTTGCTCAACAGAAGCATGAAACAGGTGTTAAACAACTCAGAATCATGTGGGAAGTTGATTTAAGGTGTTTGCATTGGGTTTGCACACAGTAGTTTGGTGTAAAATTGAAATGTATACTATTGGTAATGTCAAAGCGTTGTATGCCCTGAGAAAACAACTTTTTTGTCTTGCTCTGCAGAAGCATGAAACCAGTTTTAAACATCTCATAATCATGTGGAAAGTTAACTTAAACTGTTAACATTAGGTTTGCACACAGCAGTTTGGTGTAAAATTGAAATGTATACTATTGGTAATGACAAAGCATTGTATGCCCTGAGAAAACAACTTTTTTGTCTTGCTCAACAGAAGCATGAAACAGGTGTTAAACAACTCAGAATCATGCAGGAAGTTGATTTAAGGTGTTTGCATTGGGTTTGCACACAGTAGTTTGGTGTAAAATTGAAATGTATACTCTTGGTAATGTCAAAGCATTGCATGCCCTGAGAAAATAACTTTTTTGTCCAGCTCAGCACAGGCATGAAACCAGTTTTAAACAACTCAGAATCATGTGGAAAGTTGATTTAAGGTGTTTCCATTAGGTTTCCACACAGTAGTTTGGTGTAAGATTGAAATGTATACGCTTGGTAATGTCAAAGCGTTGTATGCCCTGAGAAAACAACTTTTTTGTCTTGTTCTGCAGAAGCATGAAACCAGTTTTAAACATCTCATAATCATGTGGAAAGTTAACTTAAACTGTTAACATTAGGTTTGCACACAGTAGTTTGGTGTAAAATTGAAGTGGATACTATTGGTAATGTCAAAGCATGCATGTCCTGAGAAAATAACTTTTTTGTCTTGCTCAGCAGAGGCATGAAACCAGTTTTAAACAACTCAGAATCATCTGAAAAGTTAACTTAAACTGTTAACATTAGGTTTGCACCCAGTAGTTTGGTGTAAAATTGAAATGTATACTCTTGGTAATGTCAAAGCGTTGTATGCCCTGAGAAAACAACTTTTTTGTCTTGCTCTGCAGAAGCATGAAACCAGTTTTAAACATCTCATAATCATGTGGAAAGAAACTTAAACTGTTAACATTAGGTTTGCACACAGTAGTTTGGTGTAAAATTGAAATGTATACTCTTGGTAATGTCAAAGCATTGCATGCCCTGAGAAAATAACTTTTTTGTCTTGCTCAGCACAGGCATGAAACCAGTTTTAAACAACTCAGAATCATGTGGAAAGTTAACTTAAACTGTTAACATTAGGTTTGCACACAGTAGTTTGGTGTAAAATTGAAGTGTATACTATTGGTAATGACAAAGCATGCATGTCCTGAGAAAACAACTTTTTTGTCTTGCTCAACAGAGGCATGAAATCAGTTTTTAAGAACTCAGAATCATGTGGAAAGTTAACTTAAGGTGTTTCCATTAGGTTTACACACAGTAGTTTGGTGTAAAATTGAAATGTATACTATTGGTAATGTCAAAGCGTTGTATGCCCTGAGAAAACAACTTTTTTGTCTTGCTCTGCAGAAGCATGAAACCAGTTTTGAACATCTCATAATCATGTGGAAAGTTAACTTAAACTGTTAACATTAGGTTTGCACACAGTAGTTTGCTGTAAAATTGAAATGTATACTCTCCGAAATGTCAAAGCATTGCATGCCCTGAGAAAATAACTTTTTTTGTCTTGCTCAGCACAGGGTTGAAACCAGTTTTAAACAACTCAGAATCATGTGGAAAGTTAACTTAAACTGTTAACATTAGGTTTGCACACAGTAGTTTGGTGTAAAATTGAAGTCTATACTATTGGTATGTCAAAGCATGCATGTCCTGAGAGAACAACTTTTTTGTCTTGCTCTGCAGAAGCATGAAACCAGTTTTAAACATCTCATAATCATGTGGAAAGAAACTTAAACTGTTAACATTAGGTTTGCACACAGTAGTTTGGTGTAAAATTGAAATGTATACTCTTGGTAATGTCAAAGCATTGCATGCCCTGAGAAAATAACTTTTTTGTCTTGCTCAACAGAGGCATGAAATCAGTTTTTAAGAACTCAGAATCATGTGGAAAGTTAACTTAAGGTGTTTCTATTAGGTTTACACACAGTAGTTTGGTGTAAAATTGAAATGTATACTATGGGTAATGTCAAATATTGTATGCCCTGAGAAAACAACTTTTTTGTCTTGCTCAACAGAAGCATGAAACAGGTGTTAAACAACTCAGAATCATGTGGGAAGTTGATTTAAGGTGTTTGCATTAGGTTTGCACACAGTAGTTTGGTGTAAAATTGAAATGTATACTCTTGGAAATGTCAAAGCATTGCATGCCCTGAGAAAATAACTTTTTTGTCTTGCTCAGCAGAGGCATGAAACCAGTTTTAAACAACTGAGAATCATGTGGAAAGTTAACTTAAACTGTTAACATTAGGTTTGCACACAGTAGTTTGGTGTAAAATTGAAATGTATACTCTTGGTAATGTCAAAGCATTGCATCCCTGAGAAAATAACTTTTTTGTCTTGCTCAGCACAGGCATGAAACCAGTTTTAAACAACTCAGAATCATGTGGAAAGTTAACTTAAACTGTTAACATTAGGTTTGCACACAGTAGTTTGGTGTAAAATTGAAGTGTATCCTATTGGTAATGACAAAGCATGCATGTCCTGAGAAAACAACTTTTTTGTCTTGCTCAACAGAGGCATGAAATCAGTTTTTAAGAACTCAGAATCATGTGGAAAGTTAACTTAAGGTGTTTCCATTAGGTTTACACACAGTAGTTTGGTGTAAAATTGAAATGTATACTATTGTTAATGACAAAGCATTGTATGCCCTGAGAAAACAACTTTTTTGTCTTGCTCAACAGAGGCATGAAACCAGTTTTAAACAACTCAGAATCATCTGGAAAGTTAACTTAAACTGTTAACATTAGGTTTGCACCCAGTAGTTTGGTGTAAAATTGAAATGTATACTCTTGGTAATGTCAAAGCGTTGTATGCCCTGAGAAAACAACTTTTTTGTCTTGCTCTGCAGAAGCATGAAACCAGTTTTAAACATCTCATAATCATGTGGAAAGAAACTTAAACTGTTAACATTAGGTTTGCACACAGTAGTTTGGTGTAAAATTGAAGTCTATACTATTGGTATGTCAAAGCATGCATGTCCTGAGAGAACAACTTTTTTGTCTTGCTCTGCAGAAGCATGAAACCAGTTTTTAAACATCTCATAATCATGTGGAAAGAAACTTAAACTGTTAACATTAGGTTTGCACACAGTAGTTTGGTGTAAAATTGAAATGTATACTCTTGGTAATGTCAAAGCATTGCATGCCCTGAGAAAATAACTTTTTTGTCTTGCTCAACAGAGGCATGAAATCAGTTTTTAAGAACTCAGAATCATGTGGAAAGTTAACTTAAGGTGTTTCTATTAGGTTTACACACAGTAGTTTGGTGTAAAATTGAAATGTATACTATGGGTAATGTCAAATATTGTATGCCCTGAGAAAACAACTTTTTTGTCTTGCTCAACAGAAGCATGAAACAGGTGTTAAACAACTCAGAATCATGTGGGAAGTTGATTTAAGGTGTTTGCATTAGGTTTGCACACAGTAGTTTGGTGTAAAATTGAAATGTATACTCTTGGAAATGTCAAAGCATTGCATGCCCTGAGAAAATAACTTTTTTGTCTTGCTCAGCAGAGGCATGAAACCAGTTTTAAACAACTGAGAATCATGTGGAAAGTTAACTTAAACTGTTAACATTAGGTTTGCACACAGTAGTTTGGTGTAAAATTGAAATGTATACTCTTGGTAATGTCAAAGCATTGCATGCCCTGAGAAAATAACTTTTTTGTCTTGCTCAGCACAGGCATGAAACCAGTTTTAAACAACTCAGAATCATGTGGAAAGTTAACTTAAACTGTTAACATTAGGTTTGCACACAGTAGTTTGGTGTAAAATTGAAGTGTATCCTATTGGTAATGACAAAGCATGCATGTCCTGAGAAAACAACTTTTTTGTCTTGCTCAACAGAGGCATGAAATCAGTTTTTAAGAACTCAGAATCATGTGGAAAGTTAACTTAAGGTGTTTCCATTAGGTTTACACACAGTAGTTTGGTGTAAAATTGAAATGTATACTATTGTTAATGACAAAGCATTGTATGCCCTGAGAAACAACTTTTTTGTCTTGCTCAACAGAGGCATGAAACCAGTTTTAAACAACTCAGAATCATCTGGAAAGTTAACTTAAACTGTTAACATTAGGTTTGCACCCAGTAGTTTGGTGTAAAATTGAAATGTATACTCTTGGTAATGTCAAAGCGTTGTATGCCCTGAGAAAACAACTTTTTTGTCTTGCTCTGCAGAAGCATGAAACCAGTTTTAAACATCTCATAATCATGTGGAAAGAAACTTAAACTGTTAACATTAGGTTTGCACACAGTAGTTTGGTGTAAAATTGAAATGTATACTCTTGGTAATGTCAAAGCATTGCATGCCCTGAGAAAATAACTTTTTTGTCTTGCTCAGCACAGGCATGAAACCAGTTTTAAACAACTCAGAATCATGTGCAAAGTTAACTTAAGGTGTTTCCATTAGGTTTCCACACAGTAGTTTGGTGTAAAATTGAAATGTATACTATTGGTAATGTCAAAGCATTGTATGCCCTGAGAAAACAACTTTTTTCTCTTGCTCAACAGAAGCATGAAACAGGTTTTAAACAACTCAGAATCATGTGAGAAGTTGATTTAAGGTGTTTGCATTAGGTTTGCACACAGTAGTTTGGTGTAAAATTGAAATGTATACTCTTGGTAATGTCAAAGCATTGCATGCCCTGAGAAAATAACTTTTTTGTCCAGCTCAGCACAGGCATGAAACCAGTTTTAAACAACTCAGAATCATGTGGAAAGTTGATTTAAGGTGTTTCCATTAGATTTCCACACAGTAGTTTGTGTAAGATTGAAATGTATACGCTTGGTAATGTCAAAGCGTTGTATGCCCTGAGAAAACAACTTTTTTGTCTTGCTCTGCAGAAGCATGAAACCAGTTTTAAACATCTCATAATCATGTGGAAAGTTAACTTAAACTGTTAACATTAGGTTGCACACAGTAGTTTGGTGTAAAATTGAAGTGTATACTATTGGTAATGTCAAAGCATGCATGTCCTGAGAAAATAACTTTTTTGTCTTGCTCAGCAGAGGCATGAAACCAGTTTTAAACAACTCAGAATCATCTGGAAAGTTAACCTAAACTGTTAACATTAGGTTTGCACCCAGTAGTTTGGTGTAAAATTGAAATGTATACTCTTGGTAATGTCAAAGCGTTGTATGCCCTGAGAAAACAACTTTTTTGTCTTGCTCTGCAGAAGCATGAAACCAGTTTTAAACATCTCACAATCATGTGGAAAGAAACTTAAACTGTTAACATTAGGTTTGCACACAGTAGTTTGGTGTAAAATTGAAATGTATACTCTTGGTAATGTCAAAGCATTGCATGCCCTGAGAAAATAACTTTTTTGTCTTGCTCAGCACAGGCATGAAACCAGTTTTAAACAACTCAGAATCATGTGGAAAGTTAACTTAAGGTGTTTCCATGAGGTTTCCACACAGTAGTTTGGTGTAAAATTGAAATGTTATACTATTGGTAATGTCAAAGCATTGTATGCCCTGAGAAAACAACTTTTTTCTCTTGCTCAACAGAAGCATGAAACAGGTTTTAAACAACTCAGAATCATGTGAGAAGTTGATTTAAGGTGTTTGCATTAGGTTTGCACACAGTAGTTTGGTGTAAAATTGAAATGTATACTCTTGGTAATGTCAAAGCATTGCATGCCCTGAGAAAATAACTTTTTTGTCCAGCTCAGCACAGGCATGAAACCAGTTTTAAACAACTCAGAATCATGTGGAAAGTTGATTTAAGGTGTTTCCATTAGGTTTCCACACAGTAGTTTGGTGTAAGATTGAAATGTATACGCTTGGTAATGTCAAAGCGTTGTATGCCCTGAGAAAACGACTTTTTTGTCTTGCTCTGCAGAAGCATGAAACCAGTTTTAAACATCTCATAATCATGTGGAAAGTTAACCTAAAACTGTTAACATTAGGTTTGCACACAGTAGTTTGGTGTAAAATTGAAGTGTATACTATTGGTAATGTCAAAGCATGCATGTCCTGAGAAAATAACTTTTTTGTCTTGCTCAGCACAGGCATGAAACCAGTTTTAAACAACTCAGAATCATCTGGAAAGTTAACTAAACTGTTAACATTAGGTTTGCACCCAGTAGTTTGGTGTAAAATTGAAATGTATACTCTTGGTAATGTCAAAGCAAAATGTATGCCCTGAGAAAACAACTTTTTTGTCTTGCTCTGCAGAAGCATGAAACCAGTTTTAAACATCTCATAATCATGTGGAAAGAAACTTAAACTGTTAACATTAGGTTTGCACACAGTAGTTTGGTGTAAAATTGAAATGTATACTCTTGGTAATGTCAAAGCATTCCATGCCCTGAGAAAATAACTTTTTTGTCTTGCTCAGCACAGGCATGAAACCAGTTTTAAACAACTCAGAATCATGTGGAAAGTTAACTTAAACTGTTAACATTAGGTTTGCACACAGTAGTTTGGTGTAAAATTGAAATATATACTCTTGGCAATGTCAAAGCAGTGCATGCCCTGAGAAAATAACTTTTTTGTCTTGCTCAGCACAGGCATGAAAGCAGTTTTAAACAACTCAGAATCATGTGGAAAGTTAACTTAAACTGTTAACATTAGGTTTGCACCCAGTAGTTTAGTGTAAAATTGAAATGTATACTATTGGTAATGTCAAAGCGTTGTATGCCCTGAGAAAACAACTTTTTTGTCTTGCTCTGCAGAAGCATGAAACCAGTTTTGAACATCTCATAATCATGTGGAAAGTTAACTTAAACTGTTAACATTAGGTTTGCACACAGTAGTTTGGTGTAAAATTGAAATGTATACTATTGGTAATGACAAAGCATTGTATGCCCTGAGAAAACATCTTTTTTGTCTTGCTCAACAGAAGCATGAAACAGGTGTTAAACAACTCAGAATCATGTGGGAAGTTGATTTAAGGTGTTTGCATTAGGTTTGCACACAGTAGTTTGCTGTAAAATTGAAATGTATACTCTCCGAAATGTCAAAGCATTGCATGCCCTGAGAAAATAACTTTTTTGTCTTGCTCAGCACAGGGTTGAAACCAGTTTTAAACAACTCAGAATCATGTGGAAAGTTAACTTAAACTGTTAACATTAGGTTTGCACACAGTAGTTTGGTGTAAAATTGAAGTCTATACTATTGGTATGTCAAAGCATGCATGTCCTGAGAAAACAACTTCTTTGTCTTGCTCTGCAGAAGCATGAAACCAGTTTTAAACATCTCATAATCATGTGGAAAGAAACTTAAACTGTTAACATTAGGTTTGCACACAGCAGTTTGGTGTAAAATTGAAATGTATACTCTTGGTAATGTCAAAGCATTGCATGCCCTGAGAAAATAACTTTTTTGTCTTGCTCAGCACAGGCATGAAACCAGTTTTAAACAACTCAGAATCATGTGGAAAGTTAACTTAAACTGTTAACATTAGGTTTGCACACAGTAGTTTGGTGTAAAATTGAAGTGTATACTATTGGTAATGACAAAGCATGCATGTCCTGAGAAAACAACTTTTTTGTCTTGCTCAACAGAGGCATGAAATCAGTTTTTAAGAACTCAGAATCATGTGGAAAGTTAACTTAAGGTGTTTCCATTAGGTTTACACACAGTAGTTTGGTGTAAAATTGAAATGTATACTATTGGTAATGTCAAAGCATTGTATGCCCTGAGAAAACAACTTTTTTGTCTTGCTCAACAGAGGCATGAAACCAGTTTTAAACAACTCAGAATCATCTGGAAAGTTAACTTAAACTGTTAACATTAGGTTTGCACCCAGTAGTTTGGTGTAAAATTGAAATGTATACTCTTGGTAATGTCAAAGCGTTGTATGCCCTGAGAAAACAACTTTTTTGTCTTGCTCTGCAGAAGTATGAAACCAGTTTTAAACATCTCATAATCATGTGGAAAGAAACTTAAACTGTTAACATTAGGTTTGCACACAGTAGTTTGGTGTAAAATTGAAATGTATACTCTTGGTAATGTCAAAGCATTGCATGCCCTGAGAAAATAACTTTTTTGTCTTGCTCAGCACAGGCATGAAACCAGTTTTAAACAACTCAGAATCATGTGGAAAGTTAACTTAAACTGTTAACATTAGGTTTGCACACAGTAGTTTGGTGTAAAATTGAAATGTATACTATTGGTAATGTCAAAGCGTTGTATGCCCTGAGAAAACAACTTTTTTGTCTTGCTCTGCAGAAGCATGAAACCAGTTTTAAACATCTCATAATCATGTGGAAAGTTAACTTAAACTGTTAACATTAGGTTTGCACCCTGTAGTTTGGTGTAAAATTGAAATGTATACTATTGGTAATGACAAAGCATTGTATGCCCTGAGAAAACAACTTTTTTGTCTTGCTCAACAGAAGCATGAAACAGGTGTTAAACAACTCAGAATCATGTGGGAAGTTGATTTAAGGTGTTTGCATTGGGTTTGCACACAGTAGTTTGGTGTAAAATTGAAATGTATACTATTGGTAATGTCAAAGCGTTGTATGCCCTGAGAAAACAACTTTTTTGTCTTGCTCTGCAGAAGCATGAAACCAGTTTTAAACATCTCATAATCATGTGGAAAGTTAACTTAAACTGTTAACATTAGGTTTGCACACAGCAGTTTGGTGTAAAATTGAAATGTATACTATTGGTAATGACAAAGCATTGTATGCCCTGAGAAAACAACTTTTTTGTCTTGCTCAACAGAAGCATGAAACAGGTGTTAAACAACTCAGAATCATGCAGGAAGTTGATTTAAGGTGTTTGCATTGGGTTTGCACACAGTAGTTTGGTGTAAAATTGAAATGTATACTCTTGGTAATGTCAAAGCATTGCATGCCCTGAGAAAATAACTTTTTTGTCCAGCTCAGCACAGGCATGAAACCAGTTTTAAACAACTCAGAATCATGTGGAAAGTTGATTTAAGGTGTTTCCATTAGGTTTCCACACAGTAGTTTGGTGTAAGATTGAAATGTATACGCTTGGTAATGTCAAAGCGTTGTATGCCCTGAGAAAACAACTTTTTTGTCTTGTTCTGCAGAAGCATGAAACCAGTTTTAAACATCTCATAATCATGTGGAAAGTTAACTTAAACTGTTAACATTAGGTTTGCACACAGTAGTTTGGTGTAAAATTGAAGTGGATACTATTGGTAATGTCAAAGCATGCATGTCCTGAGAAAATAACTTTTTTGTCTTGCTCAGCAGAGGCATGAAACCAGTTTTAAACAACTCAGAATCATCTGAAAAGTTAACTTAAACTGTTAACATTAGGTTTGCACCCAGTAGTTTGGTGTAAAATTGAAATGTATACTCTTGGTAATGTCAAAGCGTTGTATGCCCTGAGAAAACAACTTTTTTGTCTTGCTCTGCAGAAGCATGAAACCAGTTTTAAACATCTCATAATCATGTGGAAAGAAACTTAAACTGTTAACATTAGGTTTGCACACAGTAGTTTGGTGTAAAATTGAAATGTATACTCTTGGTAATGTCAAAGCATTGCATGCCCTGAGAAAATAACTTTTTTGTCTTGCTCAGCACAGGCATGAAACCAGTTTTAAACAACTCAGAATCATGTGGAAAGTTAACTTAAACTGTTAACATTAGGTTTGCACACAGTAGTTTGGTGTAAAATTGAAGTGTATACTATTGGTAATGACAAAGCATGCATGTCCTGAGAAAACAATTTTTTTGTCTTGCTCAACAGAGGCATGAAATCAGTTTTTAAGAACTCAGAATCATGTTGAAAGTTAACTTAAGGTGTTTCCATTAGGTTTACACACAGTAGTTTGGTGTAAAATTGAAATGTATACTATTGGTAATGTCAAAGCGTTGTATGCCCTGAGAAAACAACTTTTTTGTCTTGCTCTGCAGAAGCATGAAACCAGTTTTGAACATCTCATAATCATGTGGAAAGTTAACTTAAACTGTTAACATTAGGTTTGCACACAGTAGTTTGCTGTAAAATTGAAATGTATACTCTCCGAAATGTCAAAGCATTGCATGCCCTGAGAAAATAACTTTTTTGTCTTGCTCAGCACAGGGTTGAAACCAGTTTTAAACAACTCAGAATCATGTGGAAAGTTAACTTAAACTGTTAACATTAGGTTTGCACACAGTAGTTTGGTGTAAAATTGAAGTCTATACTATTGGTATGTCAAAGCATGCATGTCCTGAGAAAACAACTTCTTTGTCTTGCTCTGCAGAAGCATGAAACCAGTTTTAAACATCTCATAATCATGTGGAAAGAAACTTAAACTGTTAACATTAGGTTTGCACACAGCAGTTTGGTGTAAAATTGAAATGTATACTCTTGGTAATGTCAAAGCATTGCATGCCCTGAGAAAATAACTTTTTTGTCTTGCTCAGCACAGGCATGAAACCAGTTTTAAACAACTCAGAATCATGTGGAAAGTTAACTTAAACTGTTAACATTAGGTTTGCACACAGTAGTTTGGTGTAAAATTGAAGTGTATACTATTGGTAATGACAAAGCATGCATGTCCTGAGAAAACAACTTTTTTGTCTTGCTCAACAGAGGCATGAAATCAGTTTTTAAGAACTCAGAATCATGTGGAAAGTTAACTTAAGGTGTTTCCATTAGGTTTACACACAGTAGTTTGGTGTAAAATTGAAATGTATACTGTTGGTAATGTCAAAGCGTTGTATGCCCTGAGAAAACAACTTTTTTGTCTTGCTCTGCAGAAGCATGAAACCAGTTTTGAACATCTCATAATCATGTGGAAAGTTAACTTAAACTGTTAACATTAGGTTTGCACACAGTAGTTTGCTGTAAAATTGAAATGTATACTCTCCGAAATGTCAAAGCATTGCATGCCCTGAGAAAATAACTTTTTTGTCTTGCTCAGCACAGGGTTGAAACCAGTTTTAAACAACTCAGAATCATGTGGAAAGTTAACTTAAACTGTTAACATTAGGTTTGCACACAGTAGTTTGGTGTAAAATTGAAGTCTATACTATTGGTATGTCAAAGCATGCATGTCCTGAGAAAACAACTTCTTTGTCTTGCTCTGCAGAAGCATGAAACCAGTTTTAAACATCTCATAATCATGTGGAAAGAAACTTAAACTGTTAACATTAGGTTTGCACACAGCAGTTTGGTGTAAAATTGAAATGTATACTCTTGGTAATGTCAAAGCATTGCATGCCCTGAGAAAATAACTTTTTTGTCTTGCTCAGCACAGGCATGAAACCAGTTTTAAACAACTCAGAATCATGTGGAAAGTTAACTTAAACTGTTAACATTAGGTTTGCACACAGTAGTTTGGTGTAAAATTGAAGTGTATACTATTGGTAATGACAAAGCATGCATGTCCTGAGAAAACAACTTTTTTGTCTTGCTCAACAGAGGCATGAAATCAGTTTTTAAGAACTCAGAATCATGTGGAAAGTTAACTTAAGGTGTTTCCATTAGGTTTACACACAGTAGTTTGGTGTAAAATTGAAATGTATACTATTGGTAATGTCAAAGCATTGTATGCCCTGAGAAAACAACTTTTTTGTCTTGCTCAACAGAGGCATGAAACCAGTTTTAAACAACTCAGAATCATCTGGAAAGTTAACTTAAACTGTTAACATTAGGTTTGCACCCAGTAGTTTGGTGTAAAATTGAAATGTATACTCTTGGTAATGTCAAAGCGTTGTATGCCCTGAGAGAACAACTTTTTTGTCTTGCTCTGCAGAAGTATGAAACCAGTTTTAAACATCTCATAATCATGTGGAAAGAAACTTAAACTGTTAACATAAGGTTTGCACACAGTAGTTTGGTGTAAAATTGAAATGTATACTCTTGGTAATGTCAAAGCATTGCATGCCCTGAGAAAATAACTTTTTTGTCTTGCTCAGCACAGGCATGAAACCAGTTTTAAACAACTCAGAATCATGTGGAAAGTTAACTTAAACTGTTAACATTAGGTTTGCATACAGTAGTTTGGTGTAAAATTGAAATGTATACTATTGGTAATGTCAAAGCGTTGTATGCCCTGAGAAAACAACTTTTTTGTCTTGCTCTGCAGAAGCATGAAACCAGTTTTAAACATCTCATAATCATGTGGAAAGTTAACTTAAACTGTTAACATTAGGTTTGCACCCTGTAGTTTGGTGTAAAATTGAAATGTATACTATTGGTAATGACAAAGCATTGTATGCCCTGAGAAAACAACTTTTTTGTCTTGCTCAACAGAAGCATGAAACAGGTGTTAAACAACTCAGAATCATGTGGGAAGTTGATTTAAGGTGTTTGCATTGGGTTTGCACACAGTAGTTTGGTGTAAAATTGAAATGTATACTATTGGTAATGTCAAAGCGTTGTATGCCCTGAGAAAACAACTTTTTTGTCTTGCTCTGCAGAAGCATGAAACCAGTTTTAAACATCTCATAATCATGTGGAAAGTTAACTTAAACTGTTAACATTAGGTTTGCACACAGCAGTTTGGTGTAAAATTGAAATGTATACTATTGGTAATGACAAAGCATTGTATGCCCTGAGAAAACAACTTTTTTGTCTTGCTCAACAGAAGCATGAAACAGGTGTTAAACAACTCAGAATCATGCAGGAAGTTGATTTAAGGTGTTTGCATTGGGTTTGCACACAGTAGTTTGGTGTAAAATTGAAATGTATACTCTTGGTAATGTCAAAGCATTGCATGCCCTGAGAAAATAACTTTTTTGTCCAGCTCAGCACAGGCATGAAACCAGTTTTAAACAACTCAGAATCATGTGGAAAGTTGATTTAAGGTGTTTCCATTAGGTTTCCACACAGTAGTTTGGTGTAAGATTGAAATGTATACGCTTGGTAATGTCAAAGCGTTGTATGCCCTGAGAAAACAACTTTTTTGTCTTGTTCTGCAGAAGCATGAAACCAGTTTTAAACATCTCATAATCATGTGGAAAGTTAACTTAAACTGTTAACATTAGGTTTGCACCCAGTAGTTTGGTGTAAAATTGAAATGTATACTCTTGGTAATGTCAAAGCGTTGTATGCCCTGAGAAAACAACTTTTTTGTCTTGCTCTGCAGAAGCATGAAACCAGTTTTAAACATCTCATAATCATGTGGAAAGAAACTTAAACTGTTAACATTAGGTTTGCACACAGTAGTTTGGTGTAAAATTGAAATGTATACTCTTGGTAATGTCAAAGCATTGCATGCCCTGAGAAAATAACTTTTTTGTCTTGCTCAGCACAGGCATGAAACCAGTTTTAAACAACTCAGAATCATGTGGAAAGTTAACTTAAACTGTTAACATTAGGTTTGCACACAGTAGTTTGGTGTAAAATTGAAGTGTATACTATTGGTAATGACAAAGCATGCATGTCCTGAGAAAACAACTTTTTTGTCTTGCTCAACAGAGGCATGAAATCAGTTTTTAAGAACTCAGAATCATGTGGAAAGTTAACTTAAGGTGTTTCCATTAGGTTTACACACAGTAGTTTGGTGTAAAATTGAAATGTATACTATTGGTAATGTCAAAGCGTTGTATGCCCTGAGAAAACAACTTTTTTGTCTTGCTCTGCAGAAGCATGAAACCAGTTTTGAACATCTCATAATCATGTGGAAAGTTAACTTAAACTGTTAACATTAGGTTTGCACACAGTAGTTTGCTGTAAAATTGAAATGTATACTCTCCGAAATGTCAAAGCATTGCATGCCCTGAGAAAATAACTTTTTTGTCTTGCTCAGCACAGGGTTGAAACCAGTTTTAAACAACTCAGAATCATGTGGAAAGTTAACTTAAACTGTTAACATTAGGTTTGCACACAGTAGTTTGGTGTAAAATTGAAGTCTATACTATTGGTATGTCAAAGCATGCATGTCCTGAGAAAACAACTTTTTTGTCTTGCTCTGCAGAAGCATGAAACCAGTTTTAAACATCTCATAATCATGTGGAAAGAAACTTAAACTGTTAACATTAGGTTTGCACACAGTAGTTTGGTGTAAAATTGAAATGTATACTCTTGGTAATGTCAAAGCATTGCATGCCCTGAGAAAATAACTTTTTTGTCTTGCTCAACAGAGGCATGAAATCAGTTTTTAAGAACTCAGAATCATGTGGAAAGTTAACTTAAGGTGTTTCCATTAGGTTTACACACAGTAGTTTGGTGTAAAATTGAAATGTATACTATGGGTAATGTCAAATATTGTATGCCCTGAGAAAACAACTTTTTTGTCTTGCTCAACAGAAGCATGAAACAGGTGTTAAACAACTCAGAATCATGTGGGAAGTTGATTTAAGGTGTTTGCATTAGGTTTGCACACAGTAGTTTGGTGTAAAATTGAAATGTATACTCTTGGAAATGTCAAAGCATTGCATGCCCTGAGAAAATAACTTTTTTGTCTTGCTCAGCACAGGCATGAAACCAGTTTTAAACAACTCAGAATCATGTGGAAAGTTAACTTAAACTGTTAACATTAGGTTTGCACACAGTAGTTTGGTGTAAAATTGAAATGTATACTCTTGGTAATGTCAAAGCATTGCATGCCCTGAGAAAATAACTTTTTTGTCTTGCTCAGCACAGGCATGAAACCAGTTTTAAACAACTCAGAATCATGTGGAAAGTTAACTTAAACTGTTAACATTAGGTTTGCACACAGTAGTTTGGTGTAAAATTGAAGTGTATCCTATTGGTAATGACAAAGCATGCATGTCCTGAGAAAACAACTTTTTTGTCTTGCTCAACAGAGGCATGAAATCAGTTTTTAAGAACTCAGAATCATGTGGAAAGTTAACTTAAGGTGTTTCCATTAGGTTTACACACAGTAGTTTGGTGTAAAATTGAAATGTATACTATTGTTAATGTCAAAGCATTGTATGCCCTGAGAAAACAACTTTTTTGTCTTGCTCAACAGAGGCATGAAACCAGTTTTAAACAACTCGTAATCATGTGAGAAGTTGATTTAAGGTGTTTGCATTAGGTTTGCACACAGTAGTTTGGTGTAAAATTGAAATATATACTCTTGGTAATGTCAAAGCATTGCATGCCCTGAGAAAATAACTTTTTTGTCTTGCTCAGCACAGGCATGAAAGCAGTTTTAAACAACTCAGAATCATGTGGAAAGTTAACTTAAGCTGTTAACATTAGGTTTGCACCCAGTAGTTTGGTGTAAAATTGAAATGTATACTATAGGTAATGACAAAGCATTGTATGCCCTGAGAAAACAACTTTTTTGTCTTGCTCTGCAGAAGCATGAAACCAGTTTTGAACATCTCATAATCATGTGGAAAGTTAACTTAAACTTTTAACATTAGGTTTGCACACAGTAGTTTGGTGTAAAATTGAAATGAATACTATTGGTAATGACAAAGCATTGTATGCCCTGAGAAAACATCTTTTTTGTCTTGCTCAACAGAAGCATGAAACAGGTGTTAAACAACTCAGAATCATGTGGGAAGTTGATTTAAGGTGTTTGCATTAGGTTTGCACACAGTAGTTTGGTGTAAAATTGAAATGTATACTCTTGGAAATGTCAAAGCATTGCATGCCCTGAGAAAATAACTTTTTTGTCTTGCTCAGCACAGGCATGAAACCAGTTTTAAACAACTCAGAATCATGTGGAAAGTTAACTTAAACTGTTAACATTAGGTTTGCACACAGTAGTTTGGTGTAAAATTGAAATGTATACTATAGGTAATGACAAAGCATTGTATGCCCTGAGAAAACAACTTTTTTGTCTTGCTCTGCAGAAGCATGAAACCAGTTTTGAACATCTCATAATCATGTGGAAAGTTAACTTAAACTTTTAACATTAGGTTTGCACACAGTAGTTTGGTGTAAAATTGAAATGAATACTATTGGTAATGACAAAGCATTGTATGCCCTGAGAAAACATCTTTTTTGTCTTGCTCAACAGAAGCATGAAACAGGTGTTAAACAACTCAGAATCATGTGGGAAGTTGATTTAAGGTGTTTGCATTAGGTTTGCACACAGTAGTTTGGTGTAAAATTGAAATGTATACTCTTGGAAATGTCAAAGCATTGCATGCCCTGAGAAAATAACTTTTTTGTCTTGCTCAGCACAGGCATGAAACCAGTTTTAAACAACTCAGAATCATGTGGAAAGTTAACTTAAACTGTTAACATTAGGTTTGCACACAGTAGTTTGGTGTAAAATTGAAATGTATACTCTTGGTAATGTCAAAGCATTGCATGCCCTGAGAAAATAACTTTTTTGTCTTGCTCAGCACAGGCATGAAACCAGTTTTAAACAACTCAGAATCATGTGGAAAGTTAACTTAAACTGTTAACATTAGGTTTGCACACAGTAGTTTGGTGTAAAATTGAAGTGTATACTATTGGTAATGACAAAGCATGCATGTCCTGAGAAAACAACTTTTTTGTCTTGCTCAACAGAGGCATGAAATCAGTTTTTAAGAACTCAGAATCATGTGGAAAGTTAACTTAAGGTGTTTCCATTAGGTTTACACACAGTAGTTTGGTGTAAAATTGAAATGTATACTATTGGTAATGTCAAAGCATTGTATGCCCTGAGAAAACAACTTTTTTGTCTTGCTCAACAGAGGCATGAAACCAGTTTTAAACAACTCAGAATCATCTGGAAAGTTAACTTAAACTGTTAACATTAGGTTTGCACCCAGTAGTTTGGTGTAAAATTGAAATGTATACTCTTGGTAATGTCAAAGCGTTGTATGCCCTGAGAAAACAACTTTTTTGTCTTGCTCTGCAGAAGCATGAAACCAGTTTTAAACATCTCATAATCATGTGGAAAGAAACTTAAACTGTTAACATTAGGTTTGCACACAGTAGTTTGGTGTAAAATTGAAATGTATACTCTTGGTAATGTCAAAGCATTGCATGCCCTGAGAAAATAACTTTTTTGTCTTGCTCAGCACAGGCATGAAACCAGTTTTAAACAACTCAGAATCATGTGGAAAGTTAACTTAAACTGTTAACATTAGGTTTGCACACAGTAGTTTGGTGTAAAATTGAAGTGTATACTATTGGTAATGACAAAGCATGCATGTCCTGAGAAAACAACTTTTTTGTCTTGCTCAACAGAGGCATGAAATCAGTTTTTAAGAACTCAGAATCATGTGGAAAGTTAACTTAAGGTGTTTCCATTAGGTTTACACAGAGTAGTTTGGTGTAAAATTGAAATGTATACTATTGGTAATGTCAAAGCGTTGTATGCCCTGAGAAAACAACTTTTTTGTCTTGCTCTGCAGAAGCATGAAACCAGTTTTAAACATCTCATAATCATGTGGAAAGTTAACTTAAACTGTTAACATTAGGTTTGCACCCTGTAGTTTGGTGTAAAATTGAAATGTATACTATTGGTAATGACAAAGCATTGTATGCCCTGAGAAAACAACATTTTTGTCTTGCTCTGCAGAAGCATGAAACCAGTTTTGAACATCTCATAATCATGTGGAAAGTTAACTTAAACTGTTAACATTAGGTTTGCACACAGTAGTTTGGTGTAAAATTGAAATGTATACTATTGGTAATGACAAAGCATTGTATGCCCTGAGAAAACATCTTTTTTGTCTTGCTCAACAGAAGCATGAAACAGGTGTTAAACAACTCAGAATCATGTGGGAAGTTGATTTAAGGTGTTTGCATTAGGTTTGCACACAGTTATTGCTGTAAAATTGAAATCTATACTCTCCGAAATGTCAAAGCATTGCATGCCCTGAGAAAATAACTTTTTTGTCTTGCTCAGCACAGGGTTGAAACCAGTTTTAAACAACTCAGAATCATGTGGAAAGTTAACTTAAACTGTTAACATTAGGTTTGCACACAGTAGTTTGGTGTAAAATTGAAGTCTATACTATTGGTAATGTCAAAGCATGCATGTCCTGAGAAAACAACTTTTTTGTCTTGCTCTGCAGAAGCATGAAACCAGTTTTAAACATCTCATAATCATGTGGAAAGAAACTTAAACTGTTAACATTAGGTTTGCACACAGTAGTTTGGTGTAAAATTGAAATGTATACTCTTGGTAATGTCAAAGCATTGCATGCCCTGAGAAAATAACTTTTTTGTCTTGCTCAGCACAGGCATGAAACCAGTTTTAAACAACTCAGAATCATGTGGAAAGTTAACTTAAACTGTTAACATTAGGTTTGCACACAGTAGACAGTAGTTTGGTGTAAAATTGAAGTGTATACTATTGGTAATGACAAAGCATGCATGTCTTGAGAAAACAACTTTTTTGTCTTGCTCAACAGAGGCATGAAATCAGTTTTTAAGAACTCAGAATCATGTGGAAAGTTAACTTAAGGTGTTTCCATTAGGTTTACACACAGTAGTTTGGTGTAAAATTGAAATGTATACTATTGGTAATGTCAAATATTGTATGCCCTGAGAAAACAACTTTTTTGTCTTGCTCAACGGAAGCATGAAACAGGTGTTAAACAACTCAGAATCATGTGGGAAGTTGATTTAAGGTCTTTGCATTAGGTTTGCACACAGTAGTTTGGTGTAAAATTGAAATGTATACTCTTGGAAATGTCAAAGCATTGCATACCCTGAGAAAATAACTTTTTTGTCTTGCTCAGCACAGGCATGAAGCCAGTTTTAAACAACTCAGAATCATGTGGAAAGTTAACTTAAACTGTTAACATTAGGTTTGCACACAGTAGTTTGGTGTAAAATTGAAATGTATACTCTTGGTAATGTCAAAGCATTGCATGCCCTGAGAAAATAACTTTTTTGTCTTGCTCAGCACAGGCATGAAACCAGTTTTAAACAACTCAGAATCATGTGGAAAGTTAACTTAAACTGTTAACATTAGGTTTGCACACAGTAGTTTGGTGTAAAATTGAAGTGTATACTATTGGTAATGACAAAGCATGCATGTCCTGAGAAAACAACTTTTTTGTCTTGCTCAACAGAGGCATGAAATCAGTTTTTAAGAACTCAGAATCATGTGGAAAGTTAACTTAAGGTGTTTCCATTAGGTTTACACACAGTAGTTTGGTGTAAAATTGAAATGTATACTATTGGTAATGTCAAAGCATTGCATGCCCTGAGAAAACAACTTTTTTGTCTTGCTCAACAGAGGCATGAAACCAGTTTTAAACAACTCAGAATCATCTGGAAAGTTAACTTAAACTGTTAACATTAGGTTTGCACCCAGTAGTTTGGTGTAAAATTGAAATGTATACTCTTGGTAATGTCAAAGCGTTGTATGCCCTGAGAAAACAACTTTTTTGTCTTGCTCTGCAGAAGCATGAAACCAGTTTTAAACATCTCATAATCATGTGGAAAGAAACTTAAACTGTTAACATTAGGTTTGCACACAGTAGTTTGGTGTAAAATTGAAATGTATACTCTTGGTAATGTCAAAGCATTGCATGCCCTGAGAAAATAACTTTTTTGTCTTGCTCAGCACAGGCATGAAACCAGTTTTAAACAACTCAGAATCATGTGGAAAGTTAACTTAAACTGTTAACATTAGGTTTGCACACAGTAGTTTGGTGTAAAATTGAAGTGTATACTATTGGTAATGACAAAGCATGCATGTCCTGAGAAAACAACTTTTTTGTCTTGCTCAACAGAGGCATGAAATCAGTTTTTAAGAACTCAGAATCATGTGGAAAGTTAACTTAAGGTGTTTCCATTAGGTTTACACAGAGTAGTTTGGTGTAAAATTGAAATGTATACTATTGGTAATGTCAAAGCATTGTATGCCCTGAGAAAACAACTTTGTTGTCTTGCTCAACAGAAGCATGAAACAGGTTTTAAACAACTCGTAATCATGTGAGAAGTTGATTTAAGGTGTTTGCATTAGGTTTGCACACAGTAGTTTGGTGTAAAATTGAAATATATACTCTTGGTAATGTCAAAGCATTGCATGCCCTGAGAAAATAACTTTTTTGTCTTGCTCAGCACAGGCATGAAAGCAGTTTTAAACAACTCAGAATCATGTGGAAAGTTAACTTAAGCTGTTAACATTAGGTTTGCACCCAGTAGTTTGGTGTAAAATTGAAATGTATACTATTGGTAATGTCAAAGCGTTGTATGCCCTGAGAAAACAACTTTTTTGTCTTGCTCTGCAGAAGCATGAAACAGGTTTTAAACAACTCAGAATCATGTGAGAAGTTGATTTAAGGTGTTTGCATTAGGTTTGCACACAGTAGTTTGGTGTAAAATTGAAATGTATACTCTTGGTAATGTCAAAGCATTGCATGCCCTGAGAAAATATCTTTTTTGTCCAGCTCAGCACAGGCATGAAACCAGTTTTAAACAACTCAGAATCATGTGGAAAGTTGATTTAAGGTGTTTCCATTAGGTTTCCACACAGTAGTTTGGTGTAAGATTGAAATGTATACGCTTGGTAATGTCAAAGCGTTGTATGCCCTGAGAAAACAACTTTTTTGTCTTGCTCTGCAGAAGCATGAAACCAGTTTTAAACATCTCATAATCATGTGGAAAGTTAACTTAAACTGTTAACATTAGGTTTGCACACAGTAGTTTGGTGTAAAATTGAAGTGTATACTATTGGTAATGTCAAAGCATGCATGTCCTGAGAAAATAACTTTTTTGTCTTGCTCAGCACAGGCATGAAACCAGTTTTAAACAACTCAGAATCATCTGGAAAGTTAACTTAAACTGTTAACATTAGGTTTGCACCCAGTAGTTTGGTGTAAAATTGAAATGTATACTCTTGGTAATGTCAAAGCGTTGTATGCCCTGAGAAAACAACTTTTTTGTCTTGCTCTGCAGAAGCATGAAACCAGTTTTAAACATCTCATAATCATGTGGAAAGAAACTTAAACTGTTAACATTAGGTTTGCACACAGTAGTTTGGTGTAAAATTGAAATGTATACTCTTGGTAATGTCAAAGCATTGCATGCCCTGAGAAAATAACTTTTTTGTCTTGCTCAGCACAGGCATGAAACCAGTTTTAAACAACTCAGAATCATGTGGAAAGTTAACTTAAGGTGTTTCCATTAGGTTTACACACAGTAGTTTGGTGTAAAATTGAAATGTATACTATTGGTAATGTCAAAGCATTGTATGCCCTGAGAAAACAACTTTGTTTCTTGCTCAACAGAAGCATGAAACAGGTTTTAAACAACCCGTAATCATGTGAGAAGTTGATTTAAGGTGTTTGCATTAGGTTTGCACACAGTAGTTTGGTGTAAAATTGAAATATATACTCTTGGCAATGTCAAAGCATTGCATGCCCTGAGAAAATAACTTTTTTGTCTTGCTCAGCACAGGCATGAAAGCAGTTTTAAACAACTCAGAATCATGTGGAAAGTTAACTTAAACTGTTAACATTAGGTTTGCACCCAGTAGTTTGGTGTAAAATTGAAATGTATACTATTGGTAATGTCAAAGCGTTGTATGCCCTGAGAAAACAACTTTTTTGTCTTGCTCTGCAGAAGCATGAAACCAGTTTTGAACATCTCATAATCATGTGGAAAGTTAACTTAAACTGTTAACATTAGGTTTGCACACAGTAGTTTGGTGTAAAATTGAAATGTATACTATTGGTAATGACAAAGCATTGTATGCCCTGAGAAAACATCTTTTTTGTCTTGCTCAACAGAAGCATGAAACAGGTGTTAAACAACTCAGAATCATGTGGGAAGTTGATTTAAGGTGTTTGCATTAGGTTTGCACACAGTAGTTTGCTGTAAAATTGAAATGTATACTCTCCGAAATGTCAAAGCATTGCATGCCCTGAGAAAATAACTTTTTTGTCTTGCTCAGCACAGGGTTGAAACCAGTTTTAAACAACTCAGAATCATGTGGAAAGTTAACTTAAACTGTTAACATTAGGTTTGCACACAGTAGTTTGGTGTAAAATTGAAGTCTATACTATTGGTATGTCAAAGCATGCATGTCCTGAGAAAACAACTTCTTTGTCTTGCTCTGCAGAAGCATGAAACCAGTTTTAAACATCTCATAATCATGTGGAAAGAAACTTAAACTGTTAACATTACGTTTGCACACAGCAGTTTGGTGTAAAATTGAAATGTATACTCTTGGTAATGTCAAAGCATTGCATGCCCTGAGAAAATAACTTTTTTGTCTTGCTCAGCACAGGCATGAAACCAGTTTTAAACAACTCAGAATCATGTGGAAAGTTAACTTAAACTGTTAACATTAGGTTTGCACACAGTAGTTTGGTGTAAAATTGAAGTGTATACTATTGGTAATGACAAAGCATGCATGTCCTGAGAAAACAACTTTTTTGTCTTGCTCAACAGAGGCATGAAATCAGTTTTTAAGAACTCAGAATCATGTGGAAAGTTAACTTAAGGTGTTTCCATTAGGTTTACACAGAGTAGTTTGGTGTAAAATTGAAATGTATACTATTGGTAATGTCAAAGCATTGTATGCCCTGAGAAAACAACTTTGTTGTCTTGCTCAACAGAAGCATGAAACAGGTTTTAAACAACTCGTAATCATGTGAGAAGTTGATTTAAGGTGTTTGCATTAGGTTTGCACACAGTAGTTTGGTGTAAAATTGAAATATATACTCTTGGTAATGTCAAAGCATTGCATGCCCTGAGAAAATAACTTTTTTGTCTTGCTCAGCACAGGCATGAAAGCAGTTTTAAACAACTCAGAATCATGTGGAAAGTTAACTTAAGCTGTTAACATTAGGTTTGCACCCAGTAGTTTGGTGTAAAATTGAAATGTATACTATTGGTAATGTCAAAGCGTTGTATGCCCTGAGAAAACAACTTTTTTGTCTTGCTCTGCAGAAGCATGAAACCAGTTTTAAACATCTCATAATCATGTGGAAAGTTAACTTAAACTGTTAACATTAGGTTTGCACCCTGTAGTTTGGTGTAAAATTGAAATGTATACTATTGGTAATGACAAAGCATTGTATGCCCTGAGAAAACAACTTTTTTGTCTTGCTCAACAGAAGCATGAAACAGGTGTTAAACAACTCAGAATCATGTGGGAAGTTGATTTAAGGTGTTTGCATTAGGTTTGCACACAGTAGTTTGGTGTAAAATTGAAATGTATACTATTGGTAATGTCAAAGCGTTGTATGCCCTGAGAAAACAACTTTTTTGTCTTGCTCTGCAGAAGCATGAAACCAGTTTTAAACATCTCATAATCATGTGGAAAGTTAACTTAAACTGTTAACATTAGGTTTGCACACAGCAGTTTGGTGTAAAATTGAAATGTATACTATTGGTAATGTCAAAGCGTTGTATGCCCTGAGAAAACAACTTTTTTGTCTTGCTCTGCAGAAGCATGAAACCAGTTTTGAACATCTCATAATCATGTGGAAAGTTAACTAAAACTGTTAACATTAGGTTTGCACACAGTAGTTTGGTGTAAAATTGAAATGTATACTATTGGTAATGACAAAGCATTGTATGCCCTGAGAAAACATCTTTTTTGTCTTGCTCAACAGAAGCATGAAACAGGTGTTAAACAACTCAGAATCATGTGGGAAGTTGATTTAAGGTGTTTGCATTAGGTTTGCACACAGTAGTTTGGTGTAAAATTGAAATGTATACTCTTGGAAATGTCAAAGCATTGCATGCCCTGAGAAAATAACTTTTTTGTCTTGCTCAGCACAGGGTTGAAACCAGTTTTAAACAACTCAGAATCATGTGGAAAGTTAACTTAAACTGTTAACATTAGGTTTGCACACAGTAGTTTGGTGTAAAATTGAAGTCTATACTATTGGTAATGTCAAAGCATGCATGTCCTGAGAAAACAACTTTTTTGTCTTGCTCAACAGAGGCATGAAATCAGTTTTTAAGAACTCAGAATCATGTGGAAAGTTAACTTAAGGTGTTTCCATGAGGTTTCCACACAGTAGTTTGGTGTAAAATTGAAATGTATACTATTGGTAATGTCAAAGCATTGTATGCCCTGAGAAAACAACTTTTTTCTCTTGCTCAACAGAAGCATGAAACAGGTTTTAAACAACTCAGAATCATGTGAGAAGTTGATTTAAGGTGTTTGCATTAGGTTTGCACACAGTAGTTTGGTGTAAAATTGAAATGTATACTCTTGGTAATGTCAAAGCATTGCATGCCCTGAGAAAATAACTTTTTTGTCCAGCTCAGCACAGGCATGAAACCAGTTTTAAACAACTCAGAATCATGTGGAAAGTTGATTTAAGGTGTTTCCATTAGGTTTCCACACAGTAGTTTGGTGTAAGATTGAAATGTATACGCTTGGTAATGTCAAAGCGTTGTATGCCCTGAGAAAACAACTTTTTTGTCTTGCTCTGCAGAAGCATGAAACCAGTTTTAAACATCTCATAATCATGTGGAAAGTTAACTAAAACTGTTAACATTAGGTTTGCACACAGTAGTTTGGTGTAAAATTGAAGTGTATACTATTGGTAACGTCAAAGCATGCATGTCCTGAGAAAATAACTTTTTTGTCTTGCTCAGCACAGGCATGAAACCAGTTTTAAACAACTCAGAATCATCTGGAAAGTTAACTTAAACTGTTAACATTAGGTTTGCACCCAGTAGTTTGGTGTAAAATTGAAATGTATACTCTTGGTAATGTCAAAGCGTTGTATGCCCTGAGAAAACAACTTTTTTGTCTTGCTCTGCAGAAGCATGAAACCAGTTTTAAACATCTCATAATCATGTGGAAAGAAACTTAAACTGTTAACATTAGGTTTGCACACAGTAGTTTGGTGTAAAATTGAAATGTATACTCTTGGTAATGTCAAAGCATTGCATGCCCTGAGAAAATAACTTTTTTGTCTTGCTCAGCACAGGCATGAAACCAGTTTTAAACAACTCAGAATCATGTGGAAAGTTAACTTAAACTGTTAACATTAGGTTTGCACACAGTAGTTTGGTGTAAAATTGAAGTGTATACTATTGGTAATGACAAAGCATGCATGTCCTGAGAAAAAAACTTTTTTGTCTTGCTCAACAGAGGCATGAAATCAGTTTTTAAGAACTCAGAATCATGTGGAAAGTTAACTTAAGGTGTTTCCGTTAGGTTTACACACAGTAGTTTGGTGTAAAATTGAAATGTATACTATTGGTAATGTCAAAGCATTGTATGCCCTGAGAAAACAACTTTGTTTCTTGCTCAACAGAAGCATGAAACAGGTTTTAAAGAACCCGTAATCATGTGAGAAGTTGATTTAAGGTGTTTGCATTAGGTTTGCACACAGTAGTTTGGTGTAAAATTGAAATATATACTCTTGGCAATGTCAAAGCATTGCATGCCCTGAGAAAATAACTTTTTTGTCTTGCTCAGCACAGGCATGAAGGCAGTTTTAAACAACTCAGAATCATGTGGAAAGTTAACTTAAACTGTTAACATTAGGTTTGCACCCAGTAGTTTGGTGTAAAATTGAAATGTATACTATTGGTAATGTCAAAGCGTTGTATGCCCTGAGAAAACAACTTTTTTGTCTTGCTCTGCAGAAGCATGAAACCAGTTTTGAACATCTCATAATCATGTGGAAAGTTAACTTAAACTGTTAACATTAGGTTTGCACACAGTAGTTTGGTGTAAAATTGAAATGTATACTATTGGTAATGACAAAGCATTGTATGCCCTGAGAAAACATCTTTTTTGTCTTGCTCAACAGAAGCATGAAACAGGTGTTAAACAACTCAGAATCATGTGGGAAGTTGATTTAAGGTGTTTGCATTAGGTTTGCACACAGTAGTTTGCTGTAAAATTGAAATGTATACTCTCCGAAATGTCAAAGCATTGCATGCCCTGAGAAAATAACTTTTTTGTCTTGCTCAGCACAGGGTTGAAACCAGTTTTAAACAACTCAGAATCATGTGGAAAGTTAACTTAAACTGTTAACATTAGGTTTGCACACAGTAGTTTGGTGTAAAATTGAAGTCTATACTATTGGTATGTCAAAGCATGCATGTCCTGAGAAAACAACTTATTTGTCTTGCTCTGCAGAAGCATGAAACCAGTTTTAAACATCTCATAATCATGTGGAAAGAAACTTAAACTGTTAACATTAGGTTTGCACACAGCAGTTTGGTGTAAAATTGAAATGTATACTCTTGGTAATGTCAAAGCATTGCATGCCCTGAGAAAATAACTTTTTTGTCTTGCTCAGCACAGGCATGAAACCAGTTTTAAACAACTCAGAATCATGTGGAAAGTTAACTTAAACTGTTAACATTAGGTTTGCACACAGTAGTTTGGTGTAAAATTGAAGTGTATACTATTGGTAATGACAAAGCATGCATGTCCTGAGAAAACAACTTTTTTGTCTTGCTCAACAGAGGCATGAAATCAGTTTTTAAGAACTCAGAATCATGTGGAAAGTTAACTTAAGGTGTTTCCATTAGGTTTACACACAGTAGTTTGGTGTAAAATTGAAATGTATACTATTGGTAATGTCAAAGCATTGTATGCCCTGAGAAAACAACTTTTTTGTCTTGCTCAACAGAGGCATGAAACCAGTTTTAAACAACTCAGAATCATCTGGAAAGTTAACTTAAACTGTTAACATTAGGTTTGCACACAGTAGTTTGGTGTAAAATTGAAATGTATACTATTGGTAATGTCAAAGCGTTGTATGCCCTGAGAAAACAACTTTTTTGTCTTGCTCTGCAGAAGCATGAAACCAGTTTTAAACATCTCATAATCATGTGGAAAGTTAACTTAAACTGTTAACATTAGGTTTGCACCCTGTAGTTTGGTGTAAAATTGAAATGTATACTATTGGTAATGACAAAGCATTGTATGCCCTGAGAAAACAACTTTTTTGTCTTGCTCAACAGAAGCATGAAACAGGTGTTAAACAACTCAGAATCATGTGGGAAGTTGATTTAAGGTGTTTGCATTGGGTTTGCACACAGTAGTTTGGTGTAAAATTGAAATGTATACTATTGGTAATGTCAAAGCGTTGTATGCCCTGAGAAAACAACTTTTTTGTCTTGCTCTGCAGAAGCATGAAACCAGTTTTAAACATCTCATAATCATGTGGAAAGTTAACTTAAACTGTTAACATTAGGTTTGCACACAGCAGTTTGGTGTAAAATTGAAATGTATACTATTGGTAATGACAAAGCATTGTATGCCCTGAGAAAACAACTTTTTTGTCTTGCTCAACAGAAGCATGAAACAGGTGTTAAACAACTCAGAATCATGCAGGAAGTTGATTTAAGGTGTTTGCATTGGGTTTGCACACAGTAGTTTGGTGTAAAATTGAAATGTATACTCTTGGTAATGTCAAAGCATTGCATGCCCTGAGAAAATAACTTTTTTGTCCAGCTCAGCACAGGCATGAAACCAGTTTTAAACAACTCAGAATCATGTGGAAAGTTGATTTAAGGTGTTTCCATTAGGTTTCCACACAGTAGTTTGGTGTAAGATTGAAATGTATACGCTTGGTAATGTCAAAGCGTTGTATGCCCTGAGAAAACAACTTTTTTGTCTTCTTCTGCAGAAGCATGAAACCAGTTTTAAACATCTCATAATCATGTGGAAAGTTAACTTAAACTGTTAACATTAGGTTTGCACACAGTAGTTTGGTGTAAAATTGAAGTGGATACTATTGGTAATGTCAAAGCATGCATGTCCTGAGAAAATAACTTTTTTGTCTTGCTCAGCAGAGGCATGAAACCAGTTTTAAACAACTCAGAATCATCTGAAAAGTTAACTTAAACTGTTAACATTAGGTTTGCACCCAGTAGTTTGGTGTAAAATTGAAATGTATACTCTTGGTAATGTCAAAGCGTTGTATGCCCTGAGAAAACAACTTTTTTGTCTTGCTCTGCAGAAGCATGAAACCAGTTTTAAACATCTCATAATCATGTGGAAAGAAACTTAAACTGTTAACATTAGGTTTGCACACAGTAGTTTGGTGTAAAATTGAAATGTATACTCTTGGTAATGTCAAAGCATTGCATGCCCTGAGAAAATAACTTTTTTGTCTTGCTCAGCACAGGCATGAAACCAGTTTTAAACAACTCAGAATCATGTGGAAAGTTAACTTAAACTGTTAACATTAGGTTTGCACACAGTAGTTTGGTGTAAAATTGAAGTGTATACTATTGGTAATGACAAAGCATGCATGTCCTGAGAAAACAACTTTTTTGTCTTGCTCAACAGAGGCATGAAATCAGTTTTTAAGAACTCAGAATCATGTGGAAAGTTAACTTAAGGTGTTTCCATTAGGTTTACACACAGTAGTTTGGTGTAAAATTGAAATGTATACTATTGGTAATGTCAAAGCGTTGTATGCCCTGAGAAAACAACTTTTTTGTCTTGCTCTGCAGAAGCATGAAACCAGTTTTGAACATCTCATAATCATGTGGAAAGTTAACTTAAACTGTTAACATTAGGTTTGCACACAGTAGTTTGCTGTAAAATTGAAATGTATACTCTCCGAAATGTCAAAGCATTGCATGCCCTGAGAAAATAACTTTTTTGTCTTGCTCAGCACAGGGTTGAAACCAGTTTTAAACAACTCAGAATCATGTGGAAAGTTAACTTAAACTGTTAACATTAGGTTTGCACACAGTAGTTTGGTGTAAAATTGAAGTCTATACTATTGGTATGTCAAAGCATGCATGTCCTGAGAGAACAACTTTTTTGTCTTGCTCTGCAGAAGCATGAAACCAGTTTTAAACATCTCATAATCATGTGGAAAGAAACTTAAACTGTTAACATTAGGTTTGCACACAGTAGTTTGGTGTAAAATTGAAATGTATACTCTTGGTAATGTCAAAGCATTGCATGCCCTGAGAAAATAACTTTTTTGTCTTGCTCAACAGAGGCATGAAATCAGTTTTTAAGAACTCAGAATCATGTGGAAAGTTAACTTAAGGTGTTTCTATTAGGTTTACACACAGTAGTTTGGTGTAAAATTGAAATGTATACTATGGGTAATGTCAAATATTGTATGCCCTGAGAAAACAACTTTTTTGTCTTGCTCAACAGAAGCATGAAACAGGTGTTAAACAACTCAGAATCATGTGGGAAGTTGATTTAAGGTGTTTGCATTAGGTTTGCACACAGTAGTTTGGTGTAAAATTGAAATGTATACTCTTGGAAATGTCAAAGCATTGCATGCCCTGAGAAAATAACTTTTTTGTCTTGCTCAGCAGAGGCATGAAACCAGTTTTAAACAACTGAGAATCATGTGGAAAGTTAACTTAAACTGTTAACATTAGGTTTGCACACAGTAGTTTGGTGTAAAATTGAAATGTATACTCTTGGTAATGTCAAAGCATTGCATGCCCTGAGAAAATAACTTTTTTGTCTTGCTCAGCACAGGCATGAAACCAGTTTTAAACAACTCAGAATCATGTGGAAAGTTAACTTAAACTGTTAACATTAGGTTTGCACACAGTAGTTTGGTGTAAAATTGAAGTGTATCCTATTGGTAATGACAAAGCATGCATGTCCTGAGAAAACAACTTTTTTGTCTTGCTCAACAGAGGCATGAAATCAGTTTTTAAGAACTCAGAATCATGTGGAAAGTTAACTTAAGGTGTTTCCATTAGGTTTACACACAGTAGTTTGGTGTAAAATTGAAATGTATACTATTGTTAATGACAAAGCATTGTATGCCCTGAGAAAACAACTTTTTTGTCTTGCTCAACAGAGGCATGAAACCAGTTTTAAACAACTCAGAATCATCTGGAAAGTTAACTTAAACTGTTAACATTAGGTTTGCACCCAGTAGTTTGGTGTAAAATTGAAATGTATACTCTTGGTAATGTCAAAGCGTTGTATGCCCTGAGAAAACAACTTTTTTGTCTTGCTCTGCAGAAGCATGAAACCAGTTTTAAACATCTCATAATCATGTGGAAAGAAACTTAAACTGTTAACATTAGGTTTGCACACAGTAGTTTGGTGTAAAATTGAAATGTATACTCTTGGTAATGTCAAAGCATTGCATGCCCTGAGAAAATAACTTTTTTGTCTTGCTCAGCACAGGCATGAAACCAGTTTTAAACAACTCAGAATCATGTGCAAAGTTAACTTAAGGTGTTTCCATTAGGTTTCCACACAGTAGTTTGGTGTAAAATTGAAATGTATACTATTGGTAATGTCAAAGCATTGTATGCCCTGAGAAAACAACTTTTTTCTCTTGCTCAACAGAAGCATGAAACAGGTTTTAAACAACTCAGAATCATGTGAGAAGTTGATTTAAGGTGTTTGCATTAGGTTTGCACACAGTAGTTTGGTGTAAAATTGAAATGTATACTCTTGGTAATGTCAAAGCATTGCATGCCCTGAGAAAATAACTTTTTTGTCCAGCTCAGCACAGGCATGAAACCAGTTTTAAACAACTCAGAATCATGTGGAAAGTTGATTTAAGGTGTTTCCATTAGATTTCCACACAGTAGTTTGGTGTAAGATTGAAATGTATACGCTTGGTAATGTCAAAGCGTTGTATGCCCTGAGAAAACAACTTTTTTGTCTTGCTCTGCAGAAGCATGAAACCAGTTTTAAACATCTCATAATCATGTGGAAAGTTAACTTAAACTGTTAACATTAGGTTTGCACACAGTAGTTTGGTGTAAAATTGAAGTGTATACTATTGGTAATGTCAAAGCATGCATGTCCTGAGAAAATAACTTTTTTGTCTTGCTCAGCAGAGGCATGAAACCAGTTTTAAACAACTCAGAATCATCTGGAAAGTTAACCTAAACTGTTAACATTAGGTTTGCACCCAGTAGTTTGGTGTAAAATTGAAATGTATACTCTTGGTAATGTCAAAGCGTTGTATGCCCTGAGAAAACAACTTTTTTGTCTTGCTCTGCAGAAGCATGAAACCAGTTTTAAACATCTCACAATCATGTGGAAAGAAACTTAAACTGTTAACATTAGGTTTGCACACAGTAGTTTGGTGTAAAATTGAAATGTATACTCTTGGTAATGTCAAAGCATTGCATGCCCTGAGAAAATAACTTTTTTGTCTTGCTCAGCACAGGCATGAAACCAGTTTTAAACAACTCAGAATCATGTGGAAAGTTAACTTAAGGTGTTTCCATGAGGTTTCCACACAGTAGTTTGGTGTAAAATTGAAATGTATACTATTGGTAATGTCAAAGCATTGTATGCCCTGAGAAAACAACTTTTTTCTCTTGCTCAACAGAAGCATGAAACAGGTTTTAAACAACTCAGAATCATGTGAGAAGTTGATTTAAGGTGTTTGCATTAGGTTTGCACACAGTAGTTTGGTGTAAAATTGAAATGTATACTCTTGGTAATGTCAAAGCATTGCATGCCCTGAGAAAATAACTTTTTTGTCCAGCTCAGCACAGGCATGAAACCAGTTTTAAACAACTCAGAATCATGTGGAAAGTTGATTTAAGGTGTTTCCATTAGGTTTCCACACAGTAGTTTGGTGTAAGATTGAAATGTATACGCTTGGTAATGTCAAAGCGTTGTATGCCCTGAGAAAACGACTTTTTTGTCTTGCTCTGCAGAAGCATGAAACCAGTTTTAAACATCTCATAATCATGTGGAAAGTTAACTAAAACTGTTAACATTAGGTTTGCACGAAGTAGTTTGGTGTAAAATTGAAGTGTATACTATTGGTAATGTCAAAGCATGCATGTCCTGAGAAAATAACTTTTTTGTCTTGCTCAGCACAGGCATGAAACCAGTTTTAAACAACTCAGAATCATCTGGAAAGTTAACTTAAACTGTTAACATTAGGTTTGCACCCAGTAGTTTGGTGTAAAATTGAAATGTATACTCTTGGTAATGTCAAAGCGTTGTATGCCCTGAGAAAACAACTTTTTTGTCTTGCTCTGCAGAAGCATGAAACCAGTTTTAAACATCTCATAATCATGTGGAAAGAAACTTAAACTGTTAACATTAGGTTTGCACACAGTAGTTTGGTGTAAAATTGAAATGTATACTCTTGGTAATGTCAAAGCATTCCATGCCCTGAGAAAATAACTTTTTTGTCTTGCTCAGCACAGGCATGAAACCAGTTTTAAACAACTCAGAATCATGTGGAAAGTTAACTTAAACTGTTAACATTAGGTTTGCACACAGTAGTTTGGTGTAAAAATTGAAATATATACTCTTGGCAATGTCAAAGCAGTGCATGCCCTGAGAAAATAACTTTTTTGTCTTGCTCAGCACAGGCATGAAAGCAGTTTTAAACAACTCAGAATCATGTGGAAAGTTAACTTAAACTGTTAACATTAGGTTTGCACCCAGTAGTTTGGTGTAAAATTGAAATGTATACTATTGGTAATGTCAAAGCGTTGTATGCCCTGAGAAAACAACTTTTTTGTCTTGCTCTGCAGAAGCATGAAACCAGTTTTTGAACATCTCATAATCATGTGGAAAGTTAACTTAAACTGTTAACATTAGGTTTGCACACAGTAGTTTGGTGTAAAATTGAAATGTAATACTATTGGTAATGACAAAGCATTGTATGCCCTGAGAAAACATCTTTTTTGTCTTGCTCAACAGAAGCATGAAACAGGTGTTAAACAACTCAGAATCATGTGGGAAGTTGATTTAAGGTGTTTGCATTAGGTTTGCACACAGTAGTTTGCTGTAAAATTGAAATGTATACTCTCCGAAATGTCAAAGCATTGCATGCCCTGAGAAAATAACTTTTTTGTCTTGCTCAGCACAGGGTTGAAACCAGTTTTAAACAACTCAGAATCATGTGGAAAGTTAACTTAAACTGTTAACATTAGGTTTGCACACAGTAGTTGGTGTAAAATTGAAGTCTATACTATTGGTATGTCAAAGCATGCATGTCCTGAGAAAACAACTTCTTTGTCTTGCTCTGCAGAAGCATGAAACCAGTTTTAAACATCTCATAATCATGTGGAAAGAAACTTAAAACTGTTAACATTAGGTTTGCACACAGCAGTTTGGTGTAAAATTGAAATGTATACTCTTGGTAATGTCAAAGCATTGCATGCCCTGAGAAAATAACTTTTTTGTCTTGCTCAGCACAGGCATGAAACCAGTTTTAAACAACTCAGAATCATGTGGAAAGTTAACTTAAACTGTTAACATTAGGTTTGCACACAGTAGTTTGGTGTAAAATTGAAGTGTATACTATTGGTAATGACAAAGCATGCATGTCCTGAGAAAACAACTTTTTGTCTTGCTCAACAGAGGCATGAAATCAGTTTTTAAGAACTCAGAATCATGTGGAAAGTTAACTTAAGGTGTTTCCATTAGGTTTACACACAGTAGTTTGGTGTAAAATTGAAATGTATACTATTGGTAATGTCAAAGCATTGTATGCCCTGAGAAAACAACTTTTTTGTCTTGCTCAACAGAGGCATGAAACCAGTTTTAAACAACTCAGAATCATCTGGAAAGTTAACTTAAACTGTTAACATTAGGTTTGCACCCAGTAGTTTGGTGTAAAATTGAAATGTATACTCTTGGTAATGTCAAAGCGTTGTATGCCCTGAGAAAACAACTTTTTTGTCTTGCTCTGCAGAAGTATGAAACCAGTTTTAAACATCTCATAATCATGTGGAAAGAAACTTAAACTGTTAACATTAGGTTTGCACACAGTAGTTTGGTGTAAAATTGAAATGTATACTCTTGGTAATGTCAAAGCATTGCATGCCCTGAGAAAATAACTTTTTTGTCTTGCTCAGCACAGGCATGAAACCAGTTTTAAACAACTCAGAATCATGTGGAAAGTTAACTTAAACTGTTAACATTAGGTTTGCACACAGTAGTTTGGTGTAAAATTGAAATGTATACTATTGGTAATGTCAAAGCGTTGTATGCCCTGAGAAAACAACTTTTTTGTCTTGCTCTGCAGAAGCATGAAACCAGTTTTAAACATCTCATAATCATGTGGAAAGTTAACTTAAACTGTTAACATTAGGTTTGCACCCTGTAGTTTGGTGTAAAATTGAAATGTATACTATTGGTAATGACAAAGCATTGTATGCCCTGAGAAAACAACTTTTTTGTCTTGCTCAACAGAAGCATGAAACAGGTGTTAAACAACTCAGAATCATGTGGGAAGTTGATTTAAGGTGTTTGCATTGGGTTTGCACACAGTAGTTTGGTGTAAAATTGAAATGTATACTATTGGTAATGTCAAAGCGTTGTATGCCCTGAGAAAACAACTTTTTTGTCTTGCTCTGCAGAAGCATGAAACCAGTTTTAAACATCTCATAATCATGTGGAAAGTTAACTTAAACTGTTAACATTAGGTTTGCACACAGCAGTTTGGAGTAAAATTGAAATGTATACTATTGGTAATGACAAAGCATTGTATGCCCTGAGAAAACAACTTTTTTGTCTTGCTCAACAGAAGCATGAAACAGGTGTTAAACAACTCAGAATCATGCAGGAAGTTGATTTAAGGTGTTTGCATTGGGTTTGCACACAGTAGTTTGGTGTAAAATTGAAATGTATACTCTTGGTAATGTCAAAGCATTGCATGCCCTGAGAAAATAACTTTTTTGTCCAGCTCAGCACAGGCATGAAACCAGTTTTAAACAACTCAGAATCATGTGGAAAGTTGATTTAAGGTGTTTCCATTAGGTTTCCACACAGTAGTTTGGTGTAAGATTGAAATGTATACGCTTGGTAATGTCAAAGCGTTGTATGCCCTGAGAAAACAACTTTTTTGTCTTGTTCTGCAGAAGCATGAAACCAGTTTTAAACATCTCATAATCATGTGGAAAGTTAACTTAAACTGTTAACATTAGGTTTGCACACAGTAGTTTGGTGTAAAATTGAAGTGGATACTATTGGTAATGTCAAAGCATGCATGTCCTGAGAAAATAACTTTTTTGTCTTGCTCAGCAGAGGCATGAAACCAGTTTTAAACAAATCAGAATCATCTGAAAAGTTAACTTAAACTGTTAACATTAGGTTTGCACCCAGTAGTTTGGTGTAAAATTGAAATGTATACTCTTGGTAATGTCAAAGCGTTGTATGCCCTGAGAAAACAACTTTTTTGTCTTGCTCTGCAGAAGCATGAAACCAGTTTTAAACATCTCATAATCATGTGGAAAGAAACTTAAACTGTTAACATTAGGTTTGCACACAGTAGTTTGGTGTAAAATTGAAATGTATACTCTTGGTAATGTCAAAGCATTGCATGCCCTGAGAAAATAACTTTTTTGTCTTGCTCAGCACAGGCATGAAACCAGTTTTAAACAACTCAGAATCATGTGGAAAGTTAACTTAAACTGTTAACATTAGGTTTGCACACAGTAGTTTGGTGTAAAATTGAAGTGTATACTATTGGTAATGACAAAGCATGCATGTCCTGAGAAAACAACTTTTTTGTCTTGCTCAACAGAGGCATGAAATCAGTTTTTAAGAACTCAGAATCATGTGGAAAGTTAACTTAAGGTGTTTCCATTAGGTTTACACACAGTAGTTTGGTGTAAAATTGAAATGTATACTATTGGTAATGTCAAAGCGTTGTATGCCCTGAGAAAACAACTTTTTTGTCTTGCTCTGCAGAAGCATGAAACCAGTTTTGAACATCTCATAATCATGTGGAAAGTTAACTTAAACTGTTAACATTAGGTTTGCACACAGTAGTTTGCTGTAAAATTGAAATGTATACTCTCCGAAATGTCAAAGCATTGCATGCCCTGAGAAAATAACTTTTTTGTCTTGCTCAGCACAGGGTTGAAACCAGTTTTAAACAACTCAGAATCATGTGGAAAGTTAACTTAAACTGTTAACATTAGGTTTGCACGCAGTAGTTTGGTGTAAAATTGAAGTCTATACTATTGGTATGTCAAAGCATGCATGTCCTGAGAAAACAACTTCTTTGTCTTGCTCTGCAGAAGCATGAAACCAGTTTTAAACATCTCATAATCATGTGGAAAGAAACTTAAACTGTTAACATTAGGTTTGCACACAGCAGTTTGGTGTAAAATTGAAATGTATACTCTTGGTAATGTCAAAGCATTGCATGCCCTGAGAAAATAACTTTTTTGTCTTGCTCAGCACAGGCATGAAACCAGTTTTAAACAACTCAGAATCATGTGGAAAGTTAACTTAAACTGTTAACATTAGGTTTGCACACAGTAGTTTGGTGTAAAATTGAAGTGTATACTATTGGTAATGACAAAGCATGCATGTCCTGAGAAAACAACTTTTTTGTCTTGCTCAACAGAGGCATGAAATCAGTTTTTAAGAACTCAGAATCATGTGGAAAGTTAACTTAAGGTGTTTCCATTAGGTTTACACACAGTAGTTTGGTGTAAAATTGAAATGTATACTATTGGTAATGTCAAAGCATTGTATGCCCTGAGAAAACAACTTTTTTGTCTTGCTCAACAGAGGCATGAAACCAGTTTTAAACAACTCAGAATCATCTGGAAAGTTAACTTAAACTGTTAACATTAGGTTTGCACCCAGTAGTTTGGTGTAAAATTGAAATGTATACTCTTGGTAATGTCAAAGCGTTGTATGCCCTGAGAAAACAACTTTTTTGTCTTGCTCTGCAGAAGTATGAAACCAGTTTTAAACATCTCATAATCATGTGGAAAGAAACTTAAACTGTTAACATAAGGTTTGCACACAGTAGTTTGGTGTAAAATTGAAATGTATACTCTTGGTAATGTCAAAGCATTGCATGCCCTGAGAAAATAACTTTTTTGTCTTGCTCAGCACAGGCATGAAACCAGTTTTAAACAACTCAGAATCATGTGGAAAGTTAACTTAAACTGTTAACATTAGGTTTGCATACAGTAGTTTGGTGTAAAATTGAAATGTATACTATTGGTAATGTCAAAGCGTTGTATGCCCTGAGAAAACAACTTTTTTGTCTTGCTCTGCAGAAGCATGAAACCAGTTTTAAACATCTCATAATCATGTGGAAAGTTAACTTAAACTGTTAACATTAGGTTTGCACCCTGTAGTTTGGTGTAAAATTGAAATGTATACTATTGGTAATGACAAAGCATTGTATGCCCTGAGAAAACAACTTTTTTGTCTTGCTCAACAGAAGCATGAAACAGGTGTTAAACAACTCAGAATCATGTGGGAAGTTGATTTAAGGTGTTTGCATTGGGTTTGCACACAGTAGTTTGGTGTAAAATTGAAATGTATACTATTGGTAATGTCAAAGCGTTGTATGCCCTGAGAAAACAACTTTTTTGTCTTGCTCTGCAGAAGCATGAAACCAGTTTTAAACATCTCATAATCATGTGAAAGTTAACTTAAACTGTTAACATTAGGTTTGCACACAGCAGTTTGGTGTAAAATTGAAATGTATACTATTGGTAATGACAAAGCATTGTATGCCCTGAGAAAACAACTTTTTTGTCTTGCTCAACAGAAGCATGAAACAGGTGTTAAACAACTCAGAATCATGCAGGAAGTTGATTTAAGGTGTTTGCATTGGGTTTGCACACAGTAGTTTGGTGTAAAATTGAAATGTATACTCTTGGTAATGTCAAAGCATTGCATGCCCTGAGAAAATAACTTTTTTGTCCAGCTCAGCACAGGCATGAAACCAGTTTTAAACAACTCAGAATCATGTGGAAAGTTGATTTAAGGTGTTTCCATTAGGTTTCCACACAGTAGTTTGGTGTAAGATTGAAATGTATACGCTTGGTAATGTCAAAGCGTTGTATGCCCTGAGAAAACAACTTTTTTGTCTTGTTCTGCAGAAGCATGAAACCAGTTTTAAACATCTCATAATCATGTGGAAAGTTAACTTAAACTGTTAACATTAGGTTTGCACCCAGTAGTTTGGTGTAAAATTGAAATGTATACTCTTGGTAATGTCAAAGCGTTGTATGCCCTGAGAAAACAACTTTTTTGTCTTGCTCTGCAGAAGCATGAAACCAGTTTTAAACATCTCATAATCATGTGGAAAGAAACTTAAACTGTTAACATTAGGTTTGCACACAGTAGTTTGGTGTAAAATTGAAATGTATACTCTTGGTAATGTCAAAGCATTGCATGCCCTGAGAAAATAACTTTTTTGTCTTGCTCAGCACAGGCATGAAACCAGTTTTAAACAACTCAGAATCATGTGGAAAGTTAACTTAAACTGTTAACATTAGGTTTGCACACAGTAGTTTGGTGTAAAATTGAAGTGTATACTATTGGTAATGACAAAGCATGCATGTCCTGAGAAAACAACTTTTTTGTCTTGCTCAACAGAGGCATGAAATCAGTTTTTAAGAACTCAGAATCATGTGGAAAGTTAACTTAAGGTGTTTCCATTAGGTTTACACACAGTAGTTTGGTGTAAAATTGAAATGTATACTATTGGTAATGTCAAAGCGTTGTATGCCCTGAGAAAACAACTTTTTTGTCTTGCTCAACAGAAGCATGAAACCAGTTTTGAACATCTCATAATCATGTGGAAAGTTAACTTAAACTGTTAACATTAGGTTTGCACACAGTAGTTTGCTGTAAAATTGAAATGTATACTCTCCGAAATGTCAAAGCATTGCATGCCCTGAGAAAATAACTTTTTTGTCTTGCTCAGCACAGGGTTGAAACCAGTTTTAAACAACTCAGAATCATGTGGAAAGTTAACTTAAACTGTTAACATTAGGTTTGCACACAGTAGTTTGGTGTAAAATTGAAGTCTATACTATTGGTATGTCAAAGCATGCATGTCCTGAGAAAACAACTTTTTTGTCTTGCTCTGCAGAAGCATGAAACCAGTTTTAAACATCTCATAATCATGTGGAAAGAAACTTAAACTGTTAACATTAGGTTTGCACACAGTAGTTTGGTGTAAAATTGAAATGTATACTCTTGGTAATGTCAAAGCATTGCATGCCCTGAGAAAATAACTTTTTTGTCTTGCTCAACAGAGGCATGAAATCAGTTTTTAAGAACTCAGAATCATGTGGAAAGTTAACTTAAGGTGTTTCCATTAGGTTTACACACAGTAGTTTGGTGTAAAATTGAAATGTATACTATGGGTAATGTCAAATATTGTATGCCCTGAGAAAACAACTTTTTTGTCTTGCTCAACAGAAGCATGAAACAGGTGTTAAACAACTCAGAATCATGTGGGAAGTTGATTTAAGGTGTTTGCATTAGGTTTGCACACAGTAGTTTGGTGTAAAATTGAAATGTATACTCTTGGAAATGTCAAAGCATTGCATGCCCTGAGAAAATAACTTTTTTGTCTTGCTCAGCACAGGCATGAAACCAGTTTTAAACAACTCAGAATCATGTGGAAAGTTAACTTAAACTGTTAACATTAGGTTTGCACACAGTAGTTTGGTGTAAAATTGAAATGTATACTCTTGGTAATGTCAAAGCATTGCATGCCCTGAGAAAATAACTTTTTGTCTTGCTCAGCACAGGCATGAAACCAGTTTTAAACAACTCAGAATCATGTGGAAAGTTAACTTAAACTGTTAACATTAGGTTTGCACACAGTAGTTTGGTGTAAAATTGAAGTGTATCCTATTGGTAATGACAAAGCATGCATGTCCTGAGAAAACAACTTTTTTGTCTTGCTCAACAGAGGCATGAAATCAGTTTTTAAGAACTCAGAATCATGTGGAAAGTTAACTTAAGGTGTTTCCATTAGGTTTACACACAGTAGTTTGGTGTAAAATTGAAATGTATACTATTGTTAATGTCAAAGCATTGTATGCCCTGAGAAAACAACTTTTTTGTCTTGCTCAACAGAGGCATGAAACCAGTTTTAAACAACTCAGAATCATCTGGAAAGTTAACTTAAACTGTTAACATTAGGTTTGCACCCAGTAGTTTGGTGTAAAATTGAAATGTATACTCTTGGTAATGTCAAAGCGTTGTATGCCCTGAGAAAACAACTTTTTTGTCTTGCTCTGCAGAAGCATGAAACCAGTTTTAAACATCTCATAATCATGTGGAAAGAAACTTAAACTGTTAACATTAGGTTTGCACACAGTAGGTTGGTGTAAAATTGAAATGTATACTCTTGGTAATGTCAAAGCATTGCATGCCCTGAGAAAATAACTTTTTTGTCTTGCTCAGCACAGGCATGAAACCAGTTTTAAACAACTCAGAATCATGTGCAAAGTTAACTTAAGGTGTTTCCATTAGGTTTCCACACAGTAGTTTGGTGTAAAATTGAAATGTATACTATTGGTAATGTCAAAGCATTGTATGCCCTGAGAAAACAACTTTTTTCTCTTGCTCAACAGAAGCATGAAACAGGTTTTAAACAACTCAGAATCATGTGAGAAGTTGATTTAAGGTGTTTGCATTAGGTTTGCACACAGTAGTTTGGTGTAAAATTGAAATGTATACTCTTGGTAATGTCAAAGCATTGCATGCCCTGAGAAAATAACTTTTTTGTCCAGCTCAGCACAGGCATGAAACCAGTTTTAAACAACTCAGAATCATGTGGAAAGTTGATTTAAGGTGTTTCCATTAGATTTCCACACAGTAGTTTGGTGTAAGTTTGAAATGTATACGCTTGGTAATGTCAAAGCGTTGTATGCCCTGAGAAAACAACTTTTTTGTCTTGCTCTGCAGAAGCATGAAACCAGTTTTAAACATCTCATAATCATGTGGAAAGTTAACTTAAACTGTTAACATTAGGTTTGCACACAGTAGTTTGGTGTAAAATTGAAGTGTATACTATTGGTAATGTCAAAGCATGCATGTCCTGAGAAAATAACTTTTTTGTCTTGCTCAGCAGAGGCATGAAACCAGTTTTAAACAACTCAGAATCATCTGGAAAGTTAACCTAAACTGTTAACATTAGGTTTGCACCCAGTAGTTTGGTGTAAAATTGAAATGTATACTCTTGGTAATGTCAAAGCGTTGTATGCCCTGAGAAAACAACTTTTTTGTCTTGCTCTGCAGAAGCATGAAACCAGTTTTAAACATCTCATAATCATGTGGAAAGAAACTTAAACTGTTAACATTAGGTTTGCACACAGTAGTTTGGTGTAAAATTGAAATGTATACTCTTGGTAATGTCAAAGCATTGCATGCCCTGAGAAAATAACTTTTTTGTCTTGCTCAGCACAGGCATGAAACCAGTTTTAAACAACTCAGAATCATGTGGAAAGTTAACTTAAGGTGTTTCCATTAGGTTTCCACACAGTAGTTTGGTGTAAAATTGAAATGTATACTATTGGTAATGTCAAAGCATTGTATGCCCTGAGAAAACAACTTTTTTCTCTTGCTCAACCGAAGCATGAAACAGGTTTTAAACAACTCAGAATCATGTGAGAAGTTGATTTAAGGTGTTTGCATTAGGTTTGCACACAGTAGTTTGGTGTAAAATTGAAATGTATACTCTTGGTAATGTCAAAGCATTGCATGCCCTGAGAAAATAACTTTTTTGTCTTGCTCAGCACAGGCATGAAAGCAGTTTTAAACAACTCAGAATCATGTGGAAAGTTAACTTAAGCTGTTAACATTAGGTTTGCACCCAGTAGTTTGGTGTAAAATTGAAATGTATACTATTGGTAATGTCAAAGCGTTGTATGCCCTGAGAAAACAACTTTTTTGTCTTGCTCTGCAGAAGCATGAAACCAGTTTTAAACATCTCATAATCATGTGGAAAGTTAACTTAAACTGTTAACATTAGGTTTGCACCCTGTAGTTTGGTGCAAAATTGAAATGTATACTATTGGTAATGAGAAAGCATTGTATGCCCTGAGAAAATAACTTTTTTGTCTTGCTCAGCAGAGGCATGAAACCAGTTTTAAACAACTCAGAATCATCTGGAAAGTTAACCTAAACTGGTAACATTAGGTTTGCACCCAGTAGTTTGGTGTAAAATTGAAATGTATACTCTTGGTAATGTCAAAGCGTTGTATGCCCTGAGAAAACAACTTTTTTGTCTTGCTCTGCAGAAGCATGAAACCAGTTTTAAACATCTCATAATCATGTGGAAAGAAACTTAAACTGTTAACATTAGGTTTGCACACAGTAGTTTGGTGTAAAATTGAAATGTATACTCTTGGTAATGTCAAAGCATTGCATGCCCTGAGAAAATAACTTTTTTGTCTTGCTCAGCACAGGCATGAAAACAGTTTTAAACAACTCAGAATCATGTGGAAAGTTAACTTAAGTTGTTTCCATTAGGTTTCCACACAGTAGTTTGGTGTAAAATTGAAATGTATACTATTGGAAATGTCAAAGCATTGTATGCCCTGAGAAAACAACTTTTTTCTCTTGCTCAACAGAAGCATGAAACAGGTTTTAAACAACTCAGAATCATGTGAGAAGTTGATTTAAGGTGTTTGCATTAGGTTTGCACACAGTAGTTTGGTGTAAAATTGAAATGTATACTCTTGGTAATGTCAAAGCATTGCATGCCCTGAGAAAATAACTTTTTTGTCTTGCTCAGCACAGGCATGAAAGCATTTTTAAACAACTCAGAATCATGTGGAAAGTTAACTTAAGCTGTTAACATTAGGTTTGCACCCAGTAGTTTGGTGTAAAATTGAAGTCTATACTATTGGTAATGTCAAAGCATGCATGTCCTGAGAAAACAACTTTTTTGTCTTGCTCAACAGAGGCATGAAATCAGTTTTTAAGAACTCAGAATCATGTGGAAAGTTAACTTAAGGTGTTTCCATTAGGTTTCCACACAGTAGTTTGGTGTAAAATTGAGATGTACACTATTGGTAATGTCAAAGCATTGTATGCCCTGAGAAAACAACTTTTTTGTCTTGCTCAACAGATGCATGAAACAGGTTTTAAACAACTCAGAATCATGTGGGAAGTTAACTTAAACTGTTAACATTAGGTTTGCACACAGTAGTTTGGTGTAAAATTGAAGTGTATACTGTTGGTAATGTCAAAGCATGCATGTCCTGAGAAAACAACTTTTTTGTCTTGCTCAACAGAGGCATGAAATCAGTTTTTAAGAACTCAGAATCATGTGGAAAGTTAACTTAAACTGTTAACATTAGGTTTGCACACAGCACTTTGGTGTAAAATTGAAATTTATAGTATTGGTAATGTCAAAGCGTTGTATGCCCTGAGAAAACAACTTTTTTGTCTTGCTCAGCACAGGTATGAAACCAGTTTTAAACAACTCAGAATCATGTGGAAAGTCAACTTAAACTGTTAACATTAGGTTTGCACACAGTAGTTTGGTGTAAAATTGAAGTCTATACTATTGGTAATGTCAAAGCATGCATGTCCTGAGAAAACAACTTTTTTGTCTTGCTCAACAGAGGCATGAAATCAGTTTTTAAGAACTCAGAATCATGTGGAAAGTTAACTTAAGGTGTTTCCATTAGGTTTCCACACAGTAGTTTGGTGTAAAATTGAAATGTATACTATTGGTAATGTCAAAGCATTGTATGCCCTGAGAAAACAACTTTTTTCTCTTGCTCAACAGAAGCATGAAACAGGTTTTAAACAACTCAGAATCATGTGAGAAGTTGATTTAAGGTGTTTGCATTAGGTTTGCACACAGTAGTTTGGTGTAAAATTGAAATGTATACTCTTGGTAATGTCAAAGCATTGCATGCCCTGAGAAAATAACTTTTTTGTCCAGCTCAGCACAGGCATGAAACCAGTTTTAAACAACTCAGAATCATGTGGAAAGTTGATTTAAGGTGTTTCCATTAGGTTTCCACACAGTAGTTTGGTGTAAGATTGAAATGTATACGCTTGGTAATGTCAAAGCGTTGTATGCCCTGAGAAAACAACTTTTTTGTCTTGTTCTGCAGAAGCATGAAACCAGTTTTAAACATCTCATAATCATGTGGAAAGTTAACTTAAACTGTTAACATTAGGTTTGCACACAGTAGTTTGGTGTAAAATTGAAGTGGATACTATTGGTAATGTCAAAGCATGCATGTCCTGAGAAAATAACTTTTTTGTCTTGCTCAGCAGAGGCATGAAACCAGTTTTAAACAACTCAGAATCATCTGAAAAGTTAACTTAAACTGTTAACATTAGGTTTGCACCCAGTAGTTTGGTGTAAAATTGAAATGTATACTCTTGGTAATGTCAAAGCGTTGTATGCTCTGAGAAAACAACTTTTTTGTCTTGCTCTGCAGAAGCATGAAACCAGTTTTAAACATCTCATAATCATGTGGAAAGAAACTTAAACTGTTAACATTAGGTTTGCACACAGTAGTTTGGTGTAAAATTGAAATGTATACTCTTGGTAATGTCAAAGCATTGCATGCCCTGAGAAAATAACTTTTTTGTCTTGCTCAGCACAGGCATGAAACCAGTTTTAAACAACTCAGAATCATGTGGAAAGTTAACTTAAACTGTTAACATTAGGTTTGCACACAGTAGTTTGGTGTAAAATTGAAGTGTATACTATTGGTAATGACAAAGCATGCATGTCCTGAGAAAACAACTTTTTTGTCTTGCTCAACAGAGGCATGAAATCAGTTTTTAAGAACTCAGAATCATGTGGAAAGTTAACTTAAGGTGTTTCCATTAGGTTTACACACAGTAGTTTGGTGTAAAATTGAAATGTATACTATTGGTAATGTCAAAGCGTTGTATGCCCTGAGAAAACAACTTTTTTGTCTTGCTCTGCAGAAGCATGAAACCAGTTTTGAACATCTCATAATCATGTGGAAAGTTAACTTAAACTGTTAACATTAGGTTTGCACACAGTAGTTTGCTGTAAAATTGAAATGTATACTCTCCGAAATGTCAAAGCATTGCATGCCCTGAGAAAATAACTTTTTTGTCTTGCTCAGCCCAGGGTTGAAACCAGTTTTAAACAACTCAGAATCATGTGGAAAGTTAACTTAAACTGTTAACATTAGGTTTGCACACAGTAGTTTGGTGTAAAATTGAAGTCTGTACTATTGGTATGTCAAAGCATGCATGTCCTGAGAAAACAACTTTTTTGTCTTGCTCTGCAGAAGCATGAAACCAGTTTTAAACATCTCATAATCATGTGGAAAGAAACTTAAACTGTTAACATTAGGTTTGCACACAGTAGTTTGGTGTAAAATTGAAATGTATACTCTTGGTAATGTCAAAGCATTGCATGCCCTGAGAAAATAACTTTTTTGTCTTGCTCAACAGAGGCATGAAATCAGTTTTTAAGAACTCAGAATCATGTGGAAAGTTAACTTAAGGTGTTTCCATTAGGTTTACACACAGTAGTTTGGTGTAAAATTGAAATGTATACTATGGGTAATGTCAAATATTGTATGCCCTGAGAAAACAACTTTTTTGTCTTGCTCAACAGAAGCATGAAACAGGTGTTAAACAACTCAGAATCATGTGGGAAGTTGATTTAAGGTGTTTGCATTAGGTTTGCACACAGTAGTTTGGTGTAAAATTGAAATGTATACTCTTGGAAATGTCAAAGCATTGCATGCCCTGAGAAAATAACTTTTTTGTCTTGCTCAGCACAGGCATGAAACCAGTTTTAAACAACTCAGAATCATGTGGAAAGTTAACTTAAACTGTTAACATTAGGTTTGCACACAGTAGTTTGGTGTAAAATTGAAATGTATACTCTTGGTAATGTCAAAGCATTGCATGCCCTGAGAAAATAACTTTTTTGTCTTGCTCAGCACAGGCATGAAACCAGTTTTAAACAACTCAGAATCATGTGGAAAGTTAACTTAAACTGTTAACATTAGGTTTGCACACAGTAGTTTGGTGTAAAATTGAAGTGTATCCTATTGGTAATGACAAAGCATGCATGTCCTGAGAAAACAACTTTTTTGTCTTGCTCAACAGAGGCATGAAATCAGTTTTTAAGAACTCAGAATCATGTGGAAAGTTAACTTAAGGTGTTTCCATTAGGTTTACACACAGTAGTTTGGTGTAAAATTGAAATGTATACTATTGTTAATGTCAAAGCATTGTATGCCCTGAGAAAACAACTTTTTTGTCTTGCTCAACAGAGGCATGAAACCAGCTTGAAACAACTCAGAATCATCTGGAAAGTTAACTTAAACTGTTAACATTAGGTTTGCACCCAGTAGTTTGGTGTAAAATTGAAATGTATACTCTTGGTAATGTCAAAGCGTTGTATGCCCTGAGAAAACAACTTTTTTGTCTTGCTCTGCAGAAGCATGAAACCAGTTTTAAACATCTCATAATCATGTGGAAAGAAACTTAAACTGTTAACATTAGGTTTGCACACAGTAGTTTGGTGTAAAATTGAAATGTATACTCTTGGTAATGTCAAAGCATTGCATGCCCTGAGAAAATAACTTTTTTGTCTTGCTCAGCACAGGCATGAAACCAGTTTTAAACAACTCAGAATCATGTGCAAAGTTAACTTAAGGTGTTTCCATTAGGTTTCCACACAGTAGTTTGGTGTAAAATTGAAATGTATACTATTGGTAATGTCAAAGCATTGTATGCCCTGAGAAAACAACTTTTTTCTCTTGCTCAACAGAAGCATGAAACAGGTTTTAAACAACTCAGAATCATGTGAGAAGTTGATTTAAGGTGTTTGCATTAGGTTTGCACACAGTAGTTTGGTGTAAAATTGAAATGTATACTCTTGGTAATGTCAAAGCATTGCATGCCCTGAGAAAATAACTTTTTTGTCCAGCTCAGCACAGGCATGAAACCAGTTTTAAACAACTCAGAATCATGTGGAAAGTTGATTTAAGGTGTTTCCATTAGATTTCCACACAGTAGTTTGGTGTAAGATTGAAATGTATACGCTTGGTAATGTCAAAGCGTTGTATGCCCTGAGAAAACAACTTTTTTGTCTTGCTCTGCAGAAGCATGAAACCAGTTTTAAACATCTCATAATCATGTGGAAAGTTAACTTAAACTGTTAACATTAGGTTTGCACACAGTAGTTTGGTGTAAAATTGAAGTGTATACTATTGGTAATGTCAAAGCATGCATGTCCTGAGAAAATAACTTTTTTGTCTTGCTCAGCAGAGGCATGAAACCAGTTTTAAACAACTCAGAATCATCTGGAAAGTTAACCTAAACTGTTAACATTAGGTTTGCACCCAGTAGTTTGGTGTAAAATTGAAATGTATACTCTTGGTAATGTCAAAGCGTTGTATGCCCTGAGAAAACAACTTTTTTGTCTTGCTCTGCAGAAGCATGAAACCAGTTTTAAACATCTCATAATCATGTGGAAAGAAACTTAAACTGTTAACATTAGGTTTGCACACAGTAGTTTGGTGTAAAATTGAAATGTATACTCTTGGTAATGTCAAAGCATTGCATGCCATGAGAAAATAACTTTTTTGTCTTGCTCAGCACAGGCATGAAACCAGTTTTAAACAACTCAGAATCATGTGGAAAGTTAACTTAAGGTGTTTCCATTAGGTTTCCACACAGTAGTTTGGTGTAAAATTGAAATGTATACTATTGGTAATGTCAAAGCATTGTATGCCCTGAGAAAACAACTTTTTTCTCTTGCTCAACAGAAGCATGAAACAGGTTTTAAACAACTCAGAATCATGTGAGAAGTTGATTTAAGGTGTTTGCATTAGGTTTGCACACAGTAGTTTGGTGTAAAATTGAAATGTATACTCTTGGTAATGTCAAAGCATTGCATGCCCTGAGAAAATAACTTTTTTGTCTTGCTCAGCACAGGCATGAAAGCAGTTTTAAACAACTCAGAATCATGTGGAAAGTTAACTTAAGCTGTTAACATTAGGTTTGCACCCAGTAGTTTGGTGTAAAATTGAAATGTATACTATTGGTAATGTCAAAGCGTTGTATGCCCTGAGAAAACAACTTTTTTGTCTTGCTCTGCAGAAGCATGAAACCAGTTTTAAACATCTCATAATCATGTGGAAAGTTAACTTAAACTGTTAACATTAGGTTTGCACACAGTAGTTTGGTGTAAAATTGAAATGTATACTCTTGGTAATGTCAAAGCATTGCATGCCCTGAGAAAATAACTTTTTTGTCTTGCTCAGCACAGGCATGAAACCAGTTTTAAACAACTCAGAATCATGTGGAAAGTTAACTTAAGTTGTTTCCATTAGGTTTCCACACAGTAGTTTGGTGTAAAATTGAAATGTATACTATTGGTAATGTCAAAGCATTGTATGCCCTGAGAAAACAACTTTTTTCTCTTGCTCAACAGAAGCATGAAACAGGTTTTAAACAACTCAGAATCATGTGAGAAGTTGATTTAAGGTGTTTGCATTAGGTTTGCACACAGTAGTTTGGTGTAAAATTGAAATGTATACTCTTGGTAATGTCAAAGCATTGCATGCCCTGAGAAAATAACTTTTTTGTCTTGCTCAGCACAGGCATGAAAGCATTTTTAAACAACTCAGAATCATGTGGAAAGTTAACTTAAGCTGTTAACATTAGGTTTGCACCCAGTAGTTTGGTGTAAAATTGAAATGTATACTATTGGTAATGTCAAAGCGTTGTATGCCCTGAGAAAACAACTTTTTTGTCTTGCTCAACAGAGGCATGAAATCAGTTTTTAAGAACTCAGAATCATGTGGAAAGTTAACTTAAGGTGTTTCCATTAGGTTTCCACACAGTAGTTTGGTGTAAAATTGAGATGTATACTATTGGTAATGTCAAAGCATTGTATGCCCTGAGAAAACAACTTTTTTGTCTTGCTCAACAGATGCATGAAACAGGTTTTAAACAACTCAGAATCATGTGGGAAGTTAACTTAAACTGTTAACATTAGGTTTGCACACAGTAGTTTGGTGTAAAATTGAAGTGTATACTGTTGGTAATGTCAAAGCATGCATGTCCTGAGAAAACAACTTTTTTGTCTTGCTCAACAGAGGCATGAAATCAGTTTTTAAGAACTCAGAATCATGTGGAAAGTTAACTTAAACTGTTAACATTAGGTTTGCACACAGCAGTTTGGTGTAAAATTGAAATTTATAGTATTGGTATTGTCAAAGCGTTGTATGCCCTGAGAAAACAACTTTTTTGTCTTGCTCAGCACAGGTATGAAACCAGTTTTAAACAACTCAGAATCATGTGGAAAGTCAACTTAAACTGTTAACATTAGGTTTGCACACAGTAGTTTGGTGTAAAATTGAAGTCTATACTATTGGTAATGTCAAAGCATGCATGTCCTGAGAAAACAACTTTTTTGTCTTGCTCAACAGAGGCATGAAATCAGTTTTTAAGAACTCAGAATCATGTGGAAAGTTAACTTAAGGTGTTTCCATTAGGTTTCCACACAGTAGTTTGGTGTAAAATTGAAATGTATACTATTGGTAATGTCAAAGCATTGTATGCCCTGAGAAAACAACTTTTTTCTCTTGCTCAACAGAAGCATGAAACAGGTTTTAAACAACTCAGAATCATGTGAGAAGTTGATTTAAGGTGTTTGCATTAGGTTTGCACACAGTAGTTTGGTGTAAAATTGAAATGTATACTCTTGGTAATGTCAAAGCATTGCATGCCCTGAGAAAATAACTTTTTTGTCCAGCTCAGCACAGGCATGAAACCAGTTTTAAACAACTCAGAATCATGTGGAAAGTTGATTTAAGGTGTTTCCATTAGGTTTCCACACAGTAGTTTGGTGTAAGATTGAAATGTATACGCTTGGTAATGTCAAAGCGTTGTATGCCCTGAGAAAACAACTTTTTTGTCTTGCTCTGCAGAAGCATGAAACCAGTTTTAAACATCTCATAATCATGTGGAAAGTTAACTTAAACTGTTAACATTAGGTTTGCACACAGTAGTTTGGTGTAAAATTGAAGTGTATACTATTGGTAATGTCAAAGCATGCATGTCCTGAGAAAATAACTTTTTTGTCTTGCTCAGCAGAGGCATGAAACCAGTTTTAAACAACTCAGAATCATCTGGAAAGTTAACCTAAGCTGTTAACATTAGGTTTGCACCCAGTAGTTTGGTGTAAAATTGAAATGTATACTCTTGGTAATGTCAAAGCGTTGTATGCCCTGAGAAAACAACTTTTTTATCTTGCTCTGCAGAAGCATGAAACCAGTTTTAAACATCTCATAATCATGTGGAAAGAAACTTAAACTGTTAACATTAGGTTTGCACACAGTAGTTTGGTGTAAAATTGAAATGTATACTCTTGGTAATGTCAAAGCATTGCATGCCCTGAGAAAATAACTTTTTTGTCTTGCTCAGCACAGGCATGAAACCAGTTTTAAACAACTCAGAATCATGTGGAAAGTTAACTTAAGGTGTTTCCATTAGGTTTCCACACAGTAGTTTGGTGTAAAATTGAAATGTATACTATTGGTAATGTCAAAGCATTGTATGCCCTGAGAAAACAACTTTTTTCTCTTGCTCAACAGAAGCATGAAACAGGTTTTAAACAACTCAGAATCATGTGAGAAGTTGATTTAAGGTGTTTGCATTAGGTTTGCACACAGTAGTTTGGTGTAAAATTGAAATGTATACTCTTGGTAATGTCAAAGCATTGCATGCCCTGAGAAAATAACTTTTTTGTCCAGCTCAGCACAGGCATGAAACCAGTTTTAAACAACTCAGAATCATGTGGAAAGTTGATTTAAGGTGTTTCCATTAGATTTCCACACAGCAGTTTGGTGTAAGATTGAAATGTATACGCTTGGTAATGTCAAAGCGTTGTATGCCCTGAGAAAACAACTTTTTTGTCTTGCTCTGCAGAAGCATGAAACCAGTTTTAAACATCTCATAATCATGTGGAAAGTTAACCTAAACTGTTAACATTAGGTTTGCACCCAGTAGTTTGGTGTAAAATTGAAATGTATACTCTTGGTAATGTCAAAGCGTTGTATGCCCTGAGAAAACAACTTTTTTGTCTTGCTCTGCAGAAGCATGAAACCAGTTTTAAACATCTCATAATCATGTGGAAAGTTAACCTAAACTGTTAACATTAGGTTTGCACCCAGTAGTTTGGTGTAAAATTGAAATGTATACTCTTGGTAATGTCAAAGCGTTGTATGCCCTGAGAAAACAACTTTTTTGTCTTGCTCTGCAGAAGCATGAAACCAGTTTTAAACATCTCATAATCATGTGGAAAGAAACTTAAACTATTAACATTAGGTTTGCACACAGTAGTTTGGTGTAAAATTGAAATGTATACTCTTGGAAATGTCAAAGCATTGCATGCCCTGAGAAAATAACTTTTTTGTCTTGCTCAGCACAGGCATGAAACCAGTTTTAAACAACTCAGAATCATGTGGAAAGTTAACTTAAACTGTTAACATTAGGTTTGCACACAGTAGTTTGGTGTAAAATTGAAATGTATACTCTTGGTAATGTCAAAGCATTGCATGCCCTGAGAAAATAACTTTTTTGTCTTGCTCAGCACAGGCATGAAACCAGTTTTAAACAACTCAGAATCATGTGGAAAGTTAACTTAAACTGTTAACATTAGGTTTGCACACAGTAGTTTGGTGTAAAATTGAAGTGTATACTATTGGTAATGACAAAGCATGCATGTCCTGAGAAAACAACTTTTTTGTCTTGCTCAACAGAGGCATGAAATCAGTTTTTAAGAACTCAGAATCATGTGGAAAGTTAACTTAAGGTGTTTCCATTAGGTTTACACAGAGTAGTTTGGTGTAAAATTGAAATGTATACTATTGGTAATGTCAAAGCATTGTATGCCCTGAGAAAACAACTTTTTTGTCTTGCTCAACAGAGGCATGAAACCAGTTTTAAACAACTCAGAATCATCTGGAAAGTTAACTTAAACTGTTAACATTAGGTTTGCACCCAGTAGTTTGGTGTAAAATTGAAATGTATACTCTTGGTAATGTCAAAGCGTTGTATGCCCTGAGAAAACAACTTTTTTGTCTTGCTCTGCAGAAGCATGAAACCAGTTTTAAACATCTCATAATCATGTGGAAAGAAACTTAAACTGTTAACATTAGGTTTGCACACAGTAGTTTGGTGTAAAATTGAAATGTATACTCTTGGTAATGTCAAAGCATTGCATGCCCTGAGAAAATAACTTTTTTGTCTTGCTCAGCACAGGCATGAAACCAGTTTTAAACAACTCAGAATCATGTGGAAAGTTAACTTAAACTGTTAACATTAGGTTTGCACACAGTAGTTTGGTGTAAAATTGGAGTGTATACTATTGGTAATGACAAAGCATGCATGTCCTGAGAAAACAACTTTTTTGTCTTGCTCAACAGAGGCATGAAATCAGTTTTTAAGAACTCAGAATCATGTGGAAAGTTAACTTAAGGTGTTTCCATTAGGTTTACACACAGTAGTTTGGTGTAAAATTGAAATGTATACTATTGGTAATGTCAAAGCATTGTATGCCCTGAGAAAACAACTTTTTTGTCTTGCTCAACAGAGGCATGAAACCAGTTTTAAACAACTCAGAATCATCTGGAAAGTTAACTTAAACTGTTAACATTAGGTTTGCACCCAGTAGTTTGGTGTAAAATTGAAATGTATACTCTTGGTAATGTCAAAGCGTTGTATGCCCTGAGAAAACAACTTTTTTGTCTTGCTCTGCAGAAGCATGAAACCAGTTTTAAACATCTCATAATCATGTGGAAAGAAACTTAAACTGTTAACATTAGTTTTGCACACAGTAGTTTGGTGTAAAATTGAAATGTATACTCTTGGTAATGTCAAAGCATTGCATGCCCTGAGAAAATAACTTTTTTGTCTTGCTCAGCACAGGCATGAAACCAGTTTTAAACTACTCAGAATCATGTGGAAAGTTAACTTAAACTGTTAACATTAGGTTTGCACACAGTAGTTTGGTGTAAAATTGAAATGTATACTCTTGGTAATGTCAAAGCATTGCATGCCCTGAGAAAATAACTTTTTTGTCTTGCTCAGCACAGGCATGAAACCAGTTTCAAACAACTCAGAATCATGTGGAAAGTTAACTTAAACTGTTAACATTAGGTTTGCACACAGTAGTTTGGTGTAAAATTGAAGTGTATACTATTGGTAATGACAAAGCATGCATGTCCTGAGAAAACAACTTTTTTGTCTTGCTCAACAGAGGCATGAAATCAGTTTTTAAGAACTCAGAATCATGTGGAAAGTTAACTTAAGGTGTTTCCATTAGGTTTACACACAGTAGTTTGGTGCAAAATTGAAATGTATACTATTGGTAATGTCAAAGCATTGTATGCCCTGAGAAAACAACTTTTTTGTCTTGCTCAACAGAGGCATGAAACCAGTTTTAAACAACTCAGAATCATCTGGAAAGTTAACTTAAACTGTTAACATTAGGTTTGCACCCAGTAGTTTGGTGTAAAATTGAAATGTATACTCTTGGTAATGTCAAAGCGTTGTATGCCCTGAGAAAACAACTTTTTTGTCTTGCTCTGCAGAAGCATGAAACCAGTTTTAAACATCTCATAATCATGTGGAAAGAAACTTAAACTGTTAACATTAGGTTTGCACACAGTAGTTTGGTGTAAAATTGAAATGTATACTCTTGGTAATGTCAAAGCATTGCATGCCCTGAGAAAATAACTTTTTTGTCTTGCTCAGCACAGGCATGAAACCAGTTTTAAACAACTCAGCATCATGTGGAAAGTTAACTAAAACTGTTAACATTAGGTTTGCACACAGTAGTTTGGTGTAAAATTGAAGTGTATACTATTGGTAATGACAAAGCATGCATGTCCTGAGAAAACAACTTTTTTGTCTTGCTCAACAGAGGCATGAAATCAGTTTTTAAGAACTCAGAATCATGTGGAAAGTTAACTTAAGGTGTTTCCATTAGGTTTACACACAGTAGTTTGGTGTAAAATTGAAATGTATACTATTGGTAATGTCAAAGCATTGTATGCCCTGAGAAAACAACTTTTTTGTCTTGCTCAACAGAGGCATGAAACCAGTTTTAAACAACTCAGAATCATCTGGAAAGTTAACTTAAACTGTTAACATTAGGTTTGCACCCAGTAGTTTGGTGTAAAATTGAAATGTATACTCTTTGTAATGTCAAAGCGTTGTATGCCCTGAGAAAACAACTTTTTTGTCTTGCTCTGCAGAAGCATGAAACCAGTTTTAAACATCTCATAATCATGTGGAAAGAAACTTAAACTGTTAACATTAGGTTTGCACACAGTAGTTTGGTGTAAAATTGAAATGTATACTCTTGGTAATGTCAAAGCATTGCATGCCCTGAGAAAATAACTTTTTTGTCTTGCTCAGCAGAGGCATGAAACCAGTTTTAAACAACTCAGAATCATGTGGAAAGTTAACTTAAACTGTTAACATTAGGTTTGCACACAGTAGTTTGGTGTAAAATTGAAGTGTATACTATTGGTAATGACAAAGCATGCATGTCCTGAGAAAACAACTTTTTTGTCTTGCTCAACAGAGGCATGAAATCAGTTTTTAAGAACTCAGAATCATGTGGAAAGTTAACTTAAGGTGTTTCCATTAGGTTTACACACAGTAGTTTGGTGTAAAATTGAAATGTATACTATTGGTAATGTCAAAGCATTGTATGCCCTGAGAAAACAACTTTGTTGTCTTGCTCAACAGAAGCATGAAACAGGTTTTAAACAACTCGTAATCATGTGAGAAGTTGATTTAAGGTGTTTGCATTAGGTTTGCACACAGTAGTTTGCTGTAAAATTGAAATATATACTCTTGGTAATGTCAAAGCATTGCATGCCCTGAGAAAATAACTTTTTTGTCTTGCTCAGCACAGGCATGAAAGCAGTTTTAAACAACTCAGAATCATGTGGAAAGTTAACTTAAGCTGTTAACATTAGGTTTGCACCCAGTAGTTTGGTGTAAAATTGAAATGTATACTATTGGTAATGACAAAGCATTGTATGCCCTGAGAAAACAACTTTTTTGTCTTGCTCAACAGAAGCATGAAACAGGTGTTAAACAACTCAGAATCATGTGGGAAGTTGATTTAAGGTGTTTGCATTAGGTTTGCACACAGTAGTTTGGTGTAAAATGGAAATGTATACTCTTGGAAATGTCAAAGCATTGCATGCCCTGAGAAAATAACTTTTTTGTCTTGCTCAGCACAGGCATGAAACCAGTTTTAAACAACTCAGAATCATGTGGAAAGTTAACTTAAACTGTTAACATTAGGTTTGCACACAGTACTTTGGTGTAAAATTGAAATGTATACTATTGGTAATGTCAAAGCATTGTATACCCTGAGAAAACAACTTTTTTGTCTTGCTCAACAGAAGCATGAAACAGGTTTTAAACAACTCAGAATCATGTGGGAAGTTAACTTAAAATGTTAACATTAGGTTTGCACACAGCAGTTTGGTGTAAAATTGAAATGTATACTCTTGGTAATGTCAAAGCACTGCATGCCCTGAGAAAATAACTTTTTTGTCCAGCTCAGCAGAGGCATGAAACCAGTTTTAAACAACTCAGAATCATCTGGAAAGTTAACCTAAACTGTTAACATTAGGTTTGCACCCAGTAGTTTGGTGTAAAATTGAAATGTATACTCTTGGTAATGTCAAAGCGTTGTATGCCCTGAGAAAACAACTTTTTTGTCTTGCTCTGCAGAAGCATGAAACCAGTTTTAAACATCTCATAATCATGTGGAAAGTTAACTTAAACTGTTAACATTTGGTTTGCACACAGTTGTTTGGTGTAAAATTGAAATGTATACTCTTGGTAATGTCAAAGCATTGCATGCCCTGAGAAAATAACTTTTTTGTCTTGCTCAGCACAGGCATGAAACCAGTTTTAAACAACTCAGAATCATGTGGAAAGTCAACTTAAACTGTTAACATTAGGTTTGCACACAGTAGTTTGGTGTAAAATTGAAGTGTATACTATTGGTAATGACAAAGCATGCATGTCCTGAGAAAACAACTTTTTTGTCTTGCTCAACAGAGGCATGAAATCAGTTTTTAAGAACTCAGAACCATGTGGAAAGTTAACTTAAGGTGTTTCCATTAGGTTTACACACAGTAGTTTGGTGTAAAATTGAAATGTATACTATTGGTAATGTCAAAGCATTGTATGCCCTGAGAAAACAACTTTGTTTCTTACTCAACAGAAGCATGAAACAGGTTTTAAACAACTCGTAATCATGTGAGAAGTTGATTTAAGGTGTTTGCATTAGGTTTGCACACAGTAGTTTGGTGTAAAATTGAAATATATACTCTTGGTAATGTCAAAGCATTGCATGCCCTGAGAAAATAACTTTTTTGTCTTGCTCAGCACAGGCATGAAAGCAGTTTTAAACAACTCAGAATCATGTGGAAAGTTAACTTAAACTGTTAACATTAGGTTTGCACCCAGTAGTTTGGTGTAAAATTGAAATGTATACTATTGGTAATGTCAAAGCGTTGTATGCCCTGAGAAAACAACTTTTTTGTCTTGCTCTGCAGAAGCATGAAACCAGTTTTGAACATCTCATAATCATGTGGAAAGTTAACTTAAACTGTTAACATTAGGTTTGCATTCAGTAGTTTGCTGTAAAATTGAAATATATACTCTTGGTAATGTCAAAGCATTGCATGCCCTGAGAAAATAACTTTTTTGTCTTGCTCAGCACAGGCATGAAAGCAGTTTTAAACAACTCAGAATCATGTGGAAAGTTAACTTAAGCTGTTAACATTAGGTTTGCACCCAGTAGTTTGGTGTAAAATTGAAATGTATACTATTGTTAATGTCAAAGCGTTGTATGCCCTGAGAAAACAACTTTTTTGTCTTGCTCTGCAGAAGCATTAAACCAGTTTTAAACATCTCATAATCATGTGGAAAGTTAACTTAAACTGTTAACATTAGGTTTGCACCCTGTAGTTTGGTGTAAAATTGAAATGTATACTATTGGTAATGACAAAGCATTGTATGCCCTGAGAAAACAACTTTTTTGTCTTGCTCAACAGAAGCATGAAACAGGTGTTAAACAACTCAGAATCATGTGGGAAGTTGATTTAAGGTGTTTGCATTAGGTTTGCACACAGTAGTTTGGTGTAAAATTGAAGTCTATACTATTGGTAATGTCAAAGCATGCATGTCCTGAGAAAACAACTTTTTTGTCTTGCTCAACAGAGGCATGAAATCAGTTTTTAAGAACTCAGAATCATGTGGAAAGTTAACTTAAGGTGTTTCCATTAGGTTTCCACACAGTACTTTGGTGTAAAATTGAAATGTATACTATTGGTAATGTCAAAGCATTGTATGCCCTGAGAAAACAACTTTTTTGTCTTGCTCAACAGAAGCATGAAACAGGTTTTAAACAACTCAGAATCATGTGGGAAGTTAACTTAAAATGTTAACATTAGGTTTGCACACAGTAGTTTGGTGCAAAATTGAAGTGTATACTATTGGTAATGTCAAAGCATGCATGTCCTGAGAAAACAACTTTTTTGTCTTGCTCAACAGAGGCATGAAATCAGTTTTTAAGAACTCAGAATCATGTGGAAAGTTAACTTAAACTGTTAACATTAGGTTTGCACACAGCAGTTTGGTGTAAAATTGAAATGTATACTCTTGGTAATGTCAAAGCACTGCATGCCCTGAGAAAATAACTTTTTTGTCCAGCTCAGCAGAGGCATGAAACCAGTTTTAAACAACTCAGAATCATCTGGAAAGTTAACCTAAACTGTTAACATTAGGTTTGCACCCAGTAGTTTGGTGTAAAATTGAAATGTATACTCTTGGTATTGTCAAAGCGTTGTATGCCCTGAGAAAATAACTTTTTTGTCTTGCTCAGCACAGGCATGAAACCAGTTTTAAACAACTCAGAATCATGTGGAAAGTCAACTTAAACTGTTAACATTAGGTTTGCACACAGTAGTTTGGTGTAAAATTGAAGTGTATACTATTGGTAATGACAAAGCATGCATGTCCTGAGAAAACAACTTTTTTGTCTTGCTCAACAGAGGCATGAAATCAGTTTTTAAGAACTCAGAATCATGTGGAAAGTTAACTTAAGGTGTTTCCATTAGGTTTACACACAGTAGTTTGGTATAAAATTGAAATGTATACTATTGGTAATGTCAAAGCATTGTATGCCCTGAGAAAACAACTTTGTTTCTTGCTCAACAGAAGCATGAAACAGGTTTTAAACAACTCGTAATCATGTGAGAAGTTGATTTAAGGAGTTTGCATTAGGTTTGCACACAGTAGTTTGGTGTAAAATTGAAATATATACTCTTGGTAATGTCAAAGCATTGCATGCCCTGAGAAAATAACTTTTTTGTCTTGCTCAGCACAGGCATGAAAGCAGTTTTAAACAACTCAGAATCATGTGGAAAGTTAACTTAAACTGTTAACATTAGGTTTGCACCCAGTAGTTTGGTGTAAAATTGAAATGTATACTATTGGTAATGTCAAAGCGTTGTATGCCCTGAGAAAACAACTTTTTTGTCTTGCTCTGCAGAAGCATGAAACCAGTTTTGAACATCTCATAATCATGTGGAAAGTTAACTTAAACTGTTAACATTAGGTTTGCACACAGTAGTTTGGTGGAAAATTGAAATGTATACTATTGGTAATGACAAAGCATTGTATGCCCTGAGAAAACATCTTTTTTGTCTTGCTCAACAGAAGCATGAAACAGGTGTTAAACAACTCAGAATCATGTGGAAAGTTGATTAAAGGTGTTTCCATTAGGTTTCCACACAGTAGTTTGGTGTAAGATTGAAATGTATACGCTTGGTAATGTCAAAGCGTTGTATGCCCTGAGAAAACAACTTTTTTGTCTTGCTCTGCAGAAGCATGAAACCAGTTTTAAACATCTCATAATCATGTGGAAAGTTAACTTAAACTGTTAACATTAGGTTTGCACACTGTAGTTTGGGGTAAAATTGAAGTGTATACTATTGGTAATGTCAAAGCATGCATGTCCTGAGAAAATAACTTTTTTGTCTTGCTCAGCAGAGGCATGAAACCAGTTTTTAACAACTCGGAATCATCTGGAAAGTTAACTTAAACTGTTAAAATTAGGTTTGCACCCAGTAGTTTGGTGTAAAATTGAAATGTATACTCTTGGTAATGTCAAAACGTTGTATGCCCTGAGAAAACAACTTTTTTGTCTTGCTCTGCAGCAGCATGAAACCAGTTTTAAACATCTCATAGTCATGTGGAAAGAAACTTAAACTGTTAACATTAGGTTTGCACACAGTAGTTTGGTGTAAAATTGAAATGTATACTCTTGGTAATGTCAAAGCATTGCATGCCCTGAGAAAATAACTTTTTTGTCTTGCTCAGCACAGGCATGAAACCAGTTTTAAACAACTCAGAATCATGTGGAAAGTTAACTTAAACTGTTAACATTAGGTTTGCACACAGTAGTTTGGTGTAAAATTGAAATGTATACTATTGGTAATGACAAAGCATTGTATGCCCTGAGAAAACATCTTTTTTGTCTTGCTCAACAGAAGCATGGAACAGGTGTTAAACAACTCAGAATCATGTGGGAAGTAGATTTAAGGTGTTTGCATTAGGTTTGCACACAGTAGTTTGGTGTAAAATTGAAATGTATACTCTCCGAAATGTCAAAGCATTGCATGCCCTGAGAAAATAACTTTTTTGTCTTGCTCAGCACAGGGTTGAAACCAGTTTTAAACAACTCAGAATCATGTGGAAAGTTAACTTAAACTGTTAACATTAGGTTTGCACACAGTAGTTTGGTGTAAAATTGAAGTCTATACTATTGGTAATGTCAAAGCATGCATGTCCTGAGAAAACAACTTCTTTGTCTTGCTCAACAGAGGCATGAAATCAGTTTTTAAGAACTCAGAATCATGTGGAAAGTTAACTTAAGGTGTTTCCATTAGGTTTCCACACAGTAGTTTGGTGTAAAATTGAAATGTATACTATTGGTAATGTCAAAGCATTGTATGCCCTGAGAAAACAACTTTTTTCTCTTGCTCAACAGAAGCATGAAACAGGTTTTAAACAACTCAGAATCATGTGACAAGTTGATTTAAGGTGTTTGCATTAGGTTTGCACACAGTAGTTTGGTGTAAAATTGAAATGTATACTCTTGGTAATGTCAAAGCATTGCATGCCCTGAGAAAATAACTTTTTTGTCCAGCTCAGCACAGGCATGAAACCAGTTTTAAACAACTCAGAATCATGTGGAAAGTTGATTTAAGGTGTTTCCATTAGGTTTCCACACAGTAGTTTGGTGTAAGATTGAAATGTATACGCTTGGTAATGTCAAAGCGTTGTATGCCCTGAGAAAACAACTTTTTTGTCTTGCTCTGTAGAAGCATGAAACCAGTTTTAAACATCTCATAATCATGTGGAAAGTTAACTGAAACTGTTAACATTAGGTTTGCACACAGTAGTTTGGTGTAAAATTGAAGTGTATACTATTGGTAATGTCAAAGCATGCATGTCCTGAGAAAATAACTTTTTTGTCTTGCTCAGCAGAGGCATGAAACCAGTTTTAAACAACTCAGAATCATCTGGAAAGTTAACTTAAACTGTTAACATTAGGTTTGCACCCAGTAGTTTGGTGTAAAATTGAAATGTATACTCTTGGTAATGTCAAAGCGTTGTATGCCCTGAGAAAACAACTTTTTTGTCTTGCTCTGCAGAAGCATGAAACAGGTTTTAAACAACTCGTAATCATGTGAGAAGTTGATTTAAGGTGTTTGCATTAGGTTTGCACACAGTAGTTTGCTGTAAAATTGAAATATATACTCTTGGTAATGTCAAAGCATTGCATGCCCTGAGAAAATAACTTTTTTGTCTTGCTCAGCACAGGCATGAAAGCAGTTTTAAACAACTCAGAATCATGTGGAAAGTTAACTTAAGCTGTTAACATTAGGTTTGCACCCAGTAGTTTGGTGTAAAATTGAAATGTATACTATTGGTAATGACAAAGCATTGTATGCCCTGAGAAAACAACTTTTTTGTCTTGCTCAACAGAAGCATGAAACAGGTGTTAAACAACTCAGAATCATGTGGGAAGTTGATTTAAGGTGTTTGCATTAGGTTTGCACACAGTAGTTTGGTGTAAAATGGAAATGTATACTCTTGGAAATGTCAAAGCATTGCATGCCCTGAGAAAATAACTTTTTTGTCTTGCTCAGCACAGGCATGAAACCAGTTTTAAACAACTCAGAATCATGTGGAAAGTTAACTTAAACTGTTAACATTAGGTTTGCACACAGTACTTTGGTGTAAAATTGAAATGTATACTATTGGTAATGTCAAAGCATTGTATACCCTGAGAAAACAACTTTTTTGTCTTGCTCAACAGAAGCATGAAACAGGTTTTAAACAACTCAGAATCATGTGGGAAGTTAACTTAAAATGTTAACATTAGGTTTGCACACAGCAGTTTGGTGTAAAATTGAAATGTATACTCTTGGTAATGTCAAAGCACTGCATGCCCTGAGAAAATAACTTTTTTGTCCAGCTCAGCAGAGGCATGAAACCAGTTTTAAACAACTCAGAATCATCTGGAAAGTTAACCTAAACTGTTAACATTAGGTTTGCACCCAGTAGTTTGGTGTAAAATTGAAATGTATACTCTTGGTAATGTCAAAGCGTTGTATGCCCTGAGAAAACAACTTTTTTGTCTTGCTCTGCAGAAGCATGAAACCAGTTTTAAACATCTCATAATCATGTGGAAAGTTAACTTAAACTGTTAACATTTGGTTTGCACACAGTTGTTTGGTGTAAAATTGAAATGTATTCTCTTGGTAATGTCAAAGCATTGCATGCCCTGAGAAAATAACTTTTTTGTCTTGCTCAGCACAGGCATGAAACCAGTTTTAAACAACTCAGAATCATGTGGAAAGTCAACTTAAACTGTTAACATTAGGTTTGCACACAGTAGTTTGGTGTAAAATTGAAGTGTATACTATTGGTAATGACAAAGCATGCATGTCCTGAGAAAACAACTTTTTTGTCTTGCTCAACAGAGGCATGAAATCAGTTTTTAAGAACTCAGAACCATGTGGAAAGTTAACTTAAGGTGTTTCCATTAGGTTTACACACAGTAGTTTGGTGTAAAATTGAAATGTATACTATTGGTAATGTCAAAGCATTGTATGCCCTGAGAAAACAACTTTGTTTCTTACTCAACAGAAGCATGAAACAGGTTTTAAACAACTCGTAATCATGTGAGAAGTTGATTTAAGGTGTTTGCATTAGGTTTGCACACAGTAGTTTGGTGTAAAATTGAAATATATACTCTTGGTAATGTCAAAGCATTGCATGCCCTGAGAAAATAACTTTTTTGTCTTGCTCAGCACAGGCATGAAAGCAGTTTTAAACAACTCAGAATCATGTGGAAAGTTAACTTAAACTGTTAACATTAGGTTTGCACCCAGTAGTTTGGTGTAAAATTGAAATGTATACTATTGGTAATGTCAAAGCGTTGTATGCCCTGAGAAAACAACTTTTTTGTCTTGCTCTGCAGAAGCATGAAACCAGTTTTGAACATCTCATAATCATGTGGAAAGTTAACTTAAACTGTTAACATTAGGTTTGCACACAGTAGTTTGCTGTAAAATTGAAATATATACTCTTGGTAATGTCAAAGCATTGCATGCCCTGAGAAAATAACTTTTTTGTCTTGCTCAGCACAGGCATGAAAGCAGTTTTAAACAACTCAGAATCATGTGGAAAGTTAACTTAAGCTGTTAACATTAGGTTTGCACCCAGTAGTTTGGTGTAAAATTGAAATGTATACTATTGTTAATGTCAAAGCGTTGTATGCCCTGAGAAAACAACTTTTTTGTCTTGCTCTGCAGAAGCATGAAACCAGTTTTAAACATCTCATAATCATGTGGAAAGTTAACTTAAACTGTTAACATTAGGTTTGCACCCTGTAGTTTGGTGTAAAATTGAAATGTATACTATTGGTAATGACAAAGCATTGTATGCCCTGAGAAAACAACTTTTTTGTCTTGCTCAACAGAAGCATGAAACAGGTGTTAAACAACTCAGAATCATGTGGGAAGTTGATTTAAGGTGTTTGCATTAGGTTTGCACACAGTAGTTTGGTGTAAAATTGAAGTCTATACTATTGGTAATGTCAAAGCATGCATGTCCTGAGAAAACAACTTTTTTGTCTTGCTCAACAGAGGCATGAAATCAGTTTTTAAGAACTCAGAATCATGTGGAAAGTTAACTTAAGGTGTTTCCATTAGGTTTCCACACAGTACTTTGGTGTAAAATTGAAATGTATACTATTGGTAATGTCAAAGCATTGTATGCCCTGAGAAAACAACTTTTTTGTCTTGCTCAACAGAAGCATGAAACAGGTTTTAAACAACTCAGAATCATGTGGGAAGTTAACTTAAAATGTTAACATTAGGTTTGCACACAGTAGTTTGGTGCAAAATTGAAGTGTATACTATTGGTAATGTCAAAGCATGCATGTCCTGAGAAAACAACTTTTTTGTCTTGCTCAACAGAGGCATGAAATCAGTTTTTAAGAACTCAGAATCATGTGGAAAGTTAACTTAAACTGTTAACATTAGGTTTGCACACAGCAGTTTGGTGTAAAATTGAAATGTATACTCTTGGTAATGTCAAAGCACTGCATGCCCTGAGAAAATAACTTTTTTGTCCAGCTCAGCAGAGGCATGAAACCAGTTTTAAACAACTCAGAATCATCTGGAAAGTTAACCTAAACTGTTAACATTAGGTTTGCACCCAGTAGTTTGGTGTAAAATTGAAATGTATACTCTTGGTATTGTCAAAGCGTTGTATGCCCTGAGAAAACAACTTTTTTGTCTTGCTCTGCAGAAGCATGAAACCAGTTTTAAACATCTCATAATCATGTGGAAAGAAACTTAAACTGTTAACATTTGGTTTGCACACAGTTGTTTGGTGTAAAATTGAAATGTATACTCTTGGTAATGTCAAAGCATTGCATGCCCTGAGAAAATAACTTTTTTGTCTTGCTCAGCACAGGCATGAAACCAGTTTTAAACAACTCAGAATCATGTGGAAAGTCAACTTAAACTGTTAACATTAGGTTTGCACACAGTAGTTTGGTGTAAAATTGAAGTGTATACTATTGGTAATGACAAAGCATGCATGTCCTGAGAAAACAACTTTTTTGTCTTGCTCAACAGAGGCATGAAATCAGTTTTTAAGAACTCAGAATCATGTGGAAAGTTAACTTAAGGTGTTTCCATTAGGTTTACACACAGTAGTTTGGTATAAAATTGAAATGTATACTATTGGTAATGTCAAAGCATTGTATGCCCTGAGAAAACAACTTTGTTTCTTGCTCAACAGAAGCATGAAACAGGTTTTAAACAACTCGTAATCATGTGAGAAGTTGATTTAAGGTGTTTGCATTAGGTTTGCACACAGTAGTTTGGTGTAAAATTGAAATATATACTCTTGGTAATGTCAAAGCATTGCATGCCCTGAGAAAATAACTTTTTTGTCTTGCTCAGCACAGGCATGAAAGCAGTTTTAAACAACTCAGAATCATGTGGAAAGTTAACTTAAACTGTTAACATTAGGTTTGCACCCAGTAGTTTGGTGTAAAATTGAAATGTATACTATTGGTAATGTCAAAGCGTTGTATGCCCTGAGAAAACAACTTTTTTGTCTTGCTCTGCAGAAGCATGAAACCAGTTTTGAACATCTCATAATCATGTGGAAAGTTAACTTAAACTGTTAACATTAGGTTTGCACACAGTAGTTTGGTGGAAAATTGAAATGTATACTATTGGTAATGACAAAGCATTGTATGCCCTGAGAAAACATCTTTTTTGTCTTGCTCAACAGAAGCATGAAACAGGTGTTAAACAACTCAGAATCATGTGGAAAGTTGATTTAAGGTGTTTCCATTAGGTTTCCACACAGTAGTTTGGTGTAAGATTGAAATGTATACGCTTGGTAATGTCAAAGCGTTGTATGCCCTGAGAAAACAACTTTTTTGTCTTGCTCTGCAGAAGCATGAAACCAGTTTTAAACATCTCATAATCATGTGGAAAGTTAACTTAAACTGTTAACATTAGGTTTGCACACTGTAGTTTGGGGTAAAATTGAAGTGTATACTATTGGTAATGTCAAAGCATGCATGTCCTGAGAAAATAACTTTTTTGTCTTGCTCAGCAGAGGCATGAAACCAGTTTTTAACAACTCGGAATCATCTGGAAAGTTAACTTAAACTGTTAAAATTAGGTTTGCACCCAGTAGTTTGGTGTAAAATTGAAATGTATACTCTTGGTAATGTCAAAGCACTGCATGCCCTGAGAAAATAACTTTTTTGTCCAGCTCAGCAGAGGCATGAAACCAGTTTTAAACAACTCAGAATCATCTGGAAAGTTAACCTAAACTGTTAACATTAGGTTTGCACCCAGTAGTTTGGTGTAAAATTGAAATGTATACTCTTGGTATTGTCAAAGCGTTGTATGCCCTGAGAAAACAACTTTTTTGTCTTGCTCTGCAGAAGCATGAAACCAGTTTTAAACATCTCATAATCATGTGGAAAGAAACTTAAACTGTTAACATTTGGTTTGCACACAGTTGTTTGGTGTAAAATTGAAATGTATACTCTTGGTAATGTCAAAGCATTGCATGCCCTGAGAAAATAACTTTTTTGTCTTGCTCAGCACAGGCATGAAACCAGTTTTAAACAACTCAGAATCATGTGGAAAGTCAACTTAAACTGTTAACATTAGGTTTGCACACAGTAGTTTGGTGTAAAATTGAAGTGTATACTATTGGTAATGACAAAGCATGCATGTCCTGAGAAAACAACTTTTTTGTCTTGCTCAACAGAGGCATGAAATCAGTTTTTAAGAACTCAGAATCATGTGGAAAGTTAACTTAAGGTGTTTCCATTAGGTTTACACACAGTAGTTTGGTATAAAATTGAAATGTATACTATTGGTAATGTCAAAGCATTGTATGCCCTGAGAAAACAACTTTGTTTCTTGCTCAACAGAAGCATGAAACAGGTTTTAAACAACTCGTAATCATGTGAGAAGTTGATTTAAGGTGTTTGCATTAGGTTTGCACACAGTAGTTTGGTGTAAAATTGAAATATATACTCTTGGTAATGTCAAAGCATTGCATGCCCTGAGAAAATAACTTTTTTGTCTTGCTCAGCACAGGCATGAAAGCAGTTTTAAACAACTCAGAATCATGTGGAAAGTTAACTTAAACTGTTAACATTAGGTTTGCACCCAGTAGTTTGGTGTAAAATTGAAATGTATACTATTGGTAATGTCAAAGCGTTGTATGCCCTGAGAAAACAACTTTTTTGTCTTGCTCAACAGAAGCATGAAACAGGTGTTAAACAACTCAGAATCATGTGGAAAGTTGATTTAAGGTGTTTCCATTAGGTTTCCACACAGTAGTTTGGTGTAAGATTGAAATGTATACGCTTGGTAATGTCAAAGCGTTGTATGCCCTGAGAAAACAACTTTTTTGTCTTGCTCTGCAGAAGCATGAAACCAGTTTTAAACATCTCATAATCATGTGGAAAGTTAACTTAAACTGTTAACATTAGGTTTGCACACTGTAGTTTGGGGTAAAATTGAAGTGTATACTATTGGTAATGTCAAAGCATGCATGTCCTGAGAAAATAACTTTTTTGTCTTGCTCAGCAGAGGCATGAAACCAGTTTTTAACAACTCGGAATCATCTGGAAAGTTAACTTAAACTGTTAAAATTAGGTTTGCACCCAGTAGTTTGGTGTAAAATTGAAATGTATACTCTTGGTAATGTCAAAACGTTGTATGCCCTGAGAAAACAACTTTTTTGTCTTGCTCTGCAGCAGCATGAAACCAGTTTTAAACATCTCATAGTCATGTGGAAAGAAACTTAAACTGTTAACATTAGGTTTGCACACAGTAGTTTGGTGTAAAATTGAAATGTATACTCTTGGTAATGTCAAAGCATTGCATGCCCTGAGAAAATAACTTTTTTGTCTTGCTCAGCACAGGCATGAAACCAGTTTTAAACAACTCAGAATCATGTGGAAAGTTAACTTAAACTGTTAACATTAGGTTTGCACACAGTAGTTTGGTGTAAAATTGAAATGTATACTATTGGTAATGACAAAGCATTGTATGCCCTGAGAAAACATCTTTTTTGTCTTGCTCAACAGAAGCATGGAACAGGTGTTAAACAACTCAGAATCATGTGGGAAGTAGATTTAAGGTGTTTGCATTAGGTTTGCACACAGTAGTTTGGTGTAAAATTGAAATGTATACTCTCCGAAATGTCAAAGCATTGCATGCCCTGAGAAAATAACTTTTTTGTCTTGCTCAGCACAGGGTTGAAACCAGTTTTAAACAACTCAGAATCATGTGGAAAGTTAACTTAAACTGTTAACATTAGGTTTGCACACAGTAGTTTGGTGTAAAATTGAAGTCTATACTATTGGTAATGTCAAAGCATGCATGTCCTGAGAAAACAACTTCTTTGTCTTGCTCAACAGAGGCATGAAATCAGTTTTTAAGAACTCAGAATCATGTGGAAAGTTAACTTAAGGGGTTTGCATTAGGTTTCCACACAGTAGTTTGGTGTAAAATTGAAATGTATACTATTGGTAATGTCAAAGCATTGTATGCCCTGAGAAAACAACTTTTTTCTCTTGCTCAACAGAAGCATGAAACAGGTTTTAAACAACTCAGAATCATGTGACAAGTTGATTTAAGGTGTTTGCATTAGGTTTGCACACAGTAGTTTGGTGTAAAATTGAAATGTATACTCTTGGTAATGTCAAAGCATTGCATGCCCTGAGAAAATAACTTTTTTGTCCAGCTCAGCACAGGCATGAAACCAGTTTTAAACAACTCAGAATCATGTGGAAAGTTGATTTAAGGTGTTTCCATTAGGTTTCCACACAGTAGTTTGGTGTAAGATTGAAATGTATACGCTTGGTAATGTCAAAGCGTTGTATGCCCTGAGAAAACAACTTTTTTGTCTTGCTCTGTAGAAGCATGAAACCAGTTTTAAACATCTCATAATCATGTGGAAAGTTAACTGAAACTGTTAACATTAGGTTTGCACACAGTAGTTTGGTGTAAAATTGAAGTGTATACTATTGGTAATGTCAAAGCATGCATGTCCTGAGAAAATAACTTTTTTGTCTTGCTCAGCAGAGGCATGAAACCAGTTTTAAACAACTCAGAATCATCTGGAAAGTTAACTTAAACTGTTAACATTAGGTTTGCACCCAGTAGTTTGGTGTAAAATTGAAATGTATACTCTTGGTAATGTCAAAGCGTTGTATGCCCTGAGAAAACAACTTTTTTGTCTTGCTCTGCAGAAGCATGAAACCAGTTTTAAACATCTCATAATCATGTGGAAAGAAACTTAAACTGTTAACATTAGGTTTGCACACAGTAGTTTGGTGTAAAATTGAAATGTATACTATTGGTAATGACAAAGCATGCATGTCCTGAGAAAACAACTTTTTTGTCTTGCTCAACAGAGGCATGAAATCAGTTTTTAAGAACTCAGAATCATGTGGAAAGTTAACTTAAGGTGTTTCCATTAGGTTTACACACAGTAGTTTGGTGTAAAATTGAAATGTATACTATTGGTAATGTCAAAGCATTGTATGCCCTGAGAAAACAACTTTGTTTCTTGCTCAACAGAAGCATGAAACAGGTTTTAAACAACTCGTAATCATGTGAGAAGTTGATTTAAGGTGTTTGCATTAGGTTTGCACACAGTAGTTTGGTGTAAAATTGAAATATATACTCTTGGTAATGTCAAAGCATTGCATGCCCTGAGAAAATAACTTTTTTGTCTTGCTCAGCACAGGCATGAAAGCAGCTTTAAACAACTCAGAATCATGTGGAAAGTTAACTTAAACTGTTAACATTAGGTTTGCACCCAGTAGTTTGGTGTAAAATTGAAATGTATACTATTGGTAATGTCAAAGCGTTGTATGCCCTGAGAAAACAACTTTTTTGTCTTGCTCTGCAGAAGCATGAAACCAGTTTTGAACATCTCATAATCATGTGGAAAGTTAACTTAAACTGTTAACATTAGGTTTGCACACAGTAGTTTGGTGTAAAATTGAAATGTATACTATTGGTAATGACAAAGCATTGTATGCCCTGAGAAAACATCTTTTTTGTCTTGCTCAACAGAAGCATGAAACAGGTGTTAAACAACTCAGAATCATGTGGGAAGTTGATTTAAGGTGTTTGCATTAGGTTTGCACACAGTAGTTTGGTGTAAAATTGAAATGTATACTCTCCGAAATGTCAAAGCATTGCATGCCCTGAGAAAATAACTTTTTTGTCTTGCTCAGCACAGGGTTGAAACCAGTTTTAAACAACTCAGAATCATGTGGAAAGTTAACTTAAACTGTTAACATTAGGTTTGCACACAGTAGTTTGGTGTAAAATTGAAGTCTATACTATTGGTAATGTCAAAGCATGCATGTCCTGAGAAAACAACTTTTTTGTCTTGCTCAACAGTGGCATGAAATCAGTTTTTAAGAACTCAGAATCATGTGGAAAGTTAACTTAAGGTGTTTGCATTAGGTTTGCACACAGTAGTTTGGTGTAAAATTGAAATGTATACTCTTGGTAATGTCAAAGCACTGCATGCCCTGAGAAAATAACTTTTTTGTCCAGCTCAGCAGAGGCATGAAACCAGTTTTAAACAACTCAGAATCATCTGGAAAGTTAACCTAAACTGTTAACATTAGGTTTGCACCCAGTAGTTTGGTGTAAAATTGAAATGTATACTCTTGGTAATGTCAAAGCGTTGTATGCCCTGAGAAAACAACTTGTTTGTCTTGCTCTGCAGAAGCATGAAACCAGTTTTAAACATCTCATAATCATGTGGAAAGAAACTTAAACTGTTAACATTAGGTTTGCACACAGTTGTTTGGTGTAAAATTGAAATGTATACTCTTGGAAATGTCAAAGCATTGCATGCCCTGAGAAAATAACTTTTTTGTCTTGCTCAGCACAGGCATGAAACCAGTTTTAAACAACTCAGAATCATGTGGAAAGTCAACTTAAACTGTTAACATTCGGTTTGCACACAGCAGTTTGGTGTAAAATTGAAATGTATACTATTGGTAATGACAAAGCATTGTATGCCCTGAGAAAACATCTTTTTTGTCTTGCTCAACAGAAGCATGAAACAGGTGTTAAACAACTCAGAATCATGTGGGAAGTTGATTTAAGGTGTTTGCATTAGGTTTGCACACAGTAGTTTGGTGTAAAATTGAAATGTATACTCTCCGAAATGTCAAAGCATTGCATGCCCTGAGAAAATAACTTTTTTGTCTTGCTCAGCACAGGGTTGAAACCAGTTTTAAACAACTCAGAATCATGTGGAAAGTTAACTTAAACTGTTAACATTAGGTTTGCACACAGTAGTTTGGTGTAAAATTGAAGTATATACTATTGGTAATGTCAAAGCATGCATGTCCTGAGAAAACAACTTTTTTGTCTTGCTCAACAGAGGCATGAAATCAGTTTTTAAGAACTCAGAATCATGTGGAAAGTTGATTTAAGGTGTTTCCATTAGGTTTCCACACAGTAGTTTGGTGTAAGATTGAAATGTATACGCTTGGTAATGTCAAAGCGCTGTATGCCCTGAGAAAACAACTTTTTTGTCTTGCTCTGCAGAAGCATGAAACCAGTTTTAAACATCTCATAATCATGTGGAAAGAAACTTAAACTGTTAACATTAGGTTTGCACACAGTAGTTTGGTGTAAAATTGAAATGTATACTCTTGGTAATGTCAAAGCATTGCATGCCCTGAGAAAATAACTTTTTTGTCTTGCTCAGCACAGGCATGAAACCAGTTTTAAACAACTCAGAATCATGTGGAAAGTTAACTTAAACTGTTAACATTAGGTTTGCACACAGTAGTTTGGTGTAAAATTGAAGTGTATACTATTGGTAATGACAAAGCATGCATGTCCTGAGAAAACAACTTTTTTGTCTTGCTCAACAGAGGCATGAAATCAGTTTTTAAGAACTCAGAATCATGTGGAAAGTTAACTTAAGGTGTTTCCATTAGGTTTACACACAGTAGTTTGGTGTAAAATTGAAATGTATACTATTGGTAATGTCAAAGCATTGTATGCCCTGAGAAAACAACTTTTTTGTCTTGCTCAACAGAGGCATGAAACCAGTTTTAAACAACTCAGAATCATCTGGAAAGTTAACTTAAACTGTTAACATTAGGTTTGCACCCAGTAGTTTGGTGTAAAATTGAAATGTATACTCTTGGTAATGTCAAAGCGTTGTATGCCCTGAGGAAACAACTTTTTTGTCTTGCTCTGCAGAAGCATGAAACTAGTTTTAAACATCTCATAATCATGTGGAAAGAAACTTAAACTGTTAACATTAGGTTTGCACACAGTAGTTTGGTGTAAAATTGAAGTGTATACTATTGGTAATGTCAAAGCATGCATGTCCTGAGAAAATAACTTTTTTGTCTTGCTCAGCAGAGGCATGAAACCAGTTTTAAACAACTCAGAATCATCTGGAAAGTTAACCTAAACTGTTAACATTAGGTTTGCACCCAGTAGTTTGGTGTAAAATTGAAATGTATACTCTTGGTAATGTCAAAGCGTTGTATGCCCTGAGAAAACAACTTTTTTGTCTTGCTCTGCAGAAGCATGAAACCAGTTTTAAACATCTCATAATCATGTGGAAAGAAACTTAAACTGTTAACATTAGGTTTGCACACAGTAGTTTGGTGTAAAATTGAAATGTATACTCTTGGTAATGACAAAGCATGCATGTCCTGAGAAAACAACTTTTTTGTCTTGCTCAACAGAGGCATGAAATCAGTTTTTAAGAACTCAGAATCATGTGGAAAGTTAACTTAAGGTGTTTCCATTAGGTTTACACACAGTAGTTTGGTGTAAAATTGAAATGTATACTATCGGTAATGTCAAATATTGTATGCCCTGAGAAAACAACTTTTTTGTCTTGCTCAACAGAAGCATGAAACAGGTGTTAAACAACTCAGAATCATGTGGGAAGTTGATTTAAGGTGTTTGCATTAGGTTTGCACACAGTAGTTTGGTGTAAAATTGAAATGTATACTCTTGGAAATGTCAAAGCATTGCATGCCCTGAGAAAACAACTTTTTTGTCTTGCTCTGCAGAAGCATGAAACCAGTTTTAAACATCTCATAATCATGTGGAAAGAAACTTAAACTGTTAATAGTAGGTTTGCACACAGTAGTTTGGTGTAAAATTGAAATGTATACTCTTGGTAATGTCAAAGCATTGCATGCCCTGAGAAAATAACTTTTTTGTCTTGCTCAACAGAAGCATGAAACAGGTGTTAAACAACTCAGAATCATGTGGGAAGTTGATTTAAGGTGTTTGCATTAGGTTTGCACACAGTAGTTTGGTGTAAAATTGAAATGTATACTCTCCGAAATGTCAAAGCATTGCATGCCCTGAGAAAATAACTTTTTTGTCTTGCTCAGCACAGGGTTGAAACCAGTTTTAAACAACTCAGAATCATGTGGAAAGTTAACTTAAACTGTTAACATTAGGTTTGCACACAGTAGTTTGGTGTAAAATTGAAGTCTATACTATTGGTAATGTCAAAGCATGCATGTCCTGAGAAAACAACTTCTTTGTCTTGCTCAACAGAGGCATGAAATCAGTTTTTAAGAACTCAGAATCATATGGAAAGTTAACTTAAGGTGTTTCCATTAGGTTTACACACAGTAGTTTGGTGTAAAATTGAAATGTATACTATTGGTAATGTCAAAGCATTGTATGCCCTGAGAAAACAACTTTTTTGTCTTGCTCAACAGAGGCATGAAACCAGTTTTAAACAACTCAGAATCATCTGGAAAGTTAACTTAAACTGTTAACATTAGGTTTGCACCCAGTAGTTTGGTGTAAAATTGAAATGTATACTCTTGGTAATGTCAAAGCGTTGTATGCCCTGAGAAAACAACTTTTTTGTCTTGCTCTGCAGAAGCATGAAACCAGTTTTAAACATCTCATAATCATGTGGAAAGAAACTTAAACTGTTAACATTAGGTTTGCACACAGTAGTTTGGTGTAAAATTGAAATGTATACTCTTGGTAATGTCAAAGCATTGCATGCCCTGAGAAAATAACTTTTTTGTCTTGCTCAGCACAGGCATGAAACCAGTTTTAAACAACTCAGAATCATATGGAAAGTTAACTTAAACTGTTAACAGTAGGTTTGCACACAGTAGTTTGGTGTAAAATTGGAGTGTATACTATTGGTAATGACAAAGCATGCATGTCCTGAGAAAACAACTTTTTTGTCTTGCTCAACAGAGGCATGAAATCAGTTTTTAAGAACTCAGAATCATGTGGAAAGTTAACTTAAGGTGTTTCCATTAGGTTTACACACAGTAGTTTGGTGTAAAATTGAAATGTATACTCTTGGTAATGTCAAAGCGTTTTATGCCCTGAGGAAACAACTTTTTTGTCTTGCTCTGCAGAAGCATGAAACTAGTTTTAAACATCTCATAATCATGTGGAAAGAAACTTAAACTGTTAACATTAGGTTTGCACACAGTAGTTTGGTGTAAAATTGAAGTGTATACTATTGGTAATGTCAAAGCATGCATGTCCTGAGAAAATAACTTTTTTGTCTTGCTCAGCAGAGGCATGAAACCAGTTTTAAACAACTCAGAATCATCTGGAAAGTTAACCTAAACTGTTAACATTAGGTTTGCACCCAGTAGTTTGGTGTAAAATTGAAATGTATACTCTTGGTAATGTCAAAGCGTTGTATGCCCTGAGAAAACAACTTTTTTGTCTTGCTCTGCAGAAGCATGAAACCAGTTTTAAACATCTCATAATCATGTGGAAAGAAACTTAAACTGTTAACATTAGGTTTGCACACAGTAGTTTGGTGTAAAATTGAAATGTATACTCTTGGTAATGACAAAGCATGCATGTCCTGAGAAAACAACTTTTTTGTCTTGCTCAACAGAGGCATGAAATCAGTTTTTAAGAACTCAGAATCATGTGGAAAGTTAACTTAAGGTGTTTCCATTAGGTTTACACACAGTAGTTTGGTGTAAAATTGAAATGTATACTATCGGTAATGTCAAATATTGTATGCCCTGAGAAAACAACTTTTTTGTCTTGCTCAACAGAAGCATGAAACAGGTGTTAAACAACTCAGAATCATGTGGGAAGTTGATTTAAGGTGTTTGCATTAGGTTTGCACACAGTAGTTTGGTGTAAAATTGAAATGTATACTCTTGGAAATGTCAAAGCATTGCATGCCCTGAGAAAACAACTTTTTTGTCTTGCTCTGCAGAAGCATGAAACCAGTTTTAAACATCTCATAATCATGTGGAAAGAAACTTAAACTGTTAATAGTAGGTTTGCACACAGTAGTTTGGTGTAAAATTGAAATGTATACTCTTGGTAATGTCAAAGCATTGCATGCCCTGAGAAAATAACTTTTTTGTCTTGCTCAACAGAAGCATGAAACAGGTGTTAAACAACTCAGAATCATGTGGGAAGTTGATTTAAGGTGTTTGCATTAGGTTTGCACACAGTAGTTTGGTGTAAAATTGAAATGTATACTCTCCGAAATGTCAAAGCATTGCATGCCCTGAGAAAATAACTTTTTTGTCTTGCTCAGCACAGGGTTGAAACCAGTTTTAAACAACTCAGAATCATGTGGAAAGTTAACTTAAACTGTTAACATTAGGTTTGCACACAGTAGTTTGGTGTAAAATTGAAGTCTATACTATTGGTAATGTCAAAGCATGCATGTCCTGAGAAAACAACTTCTTTGTCTTGCTCAACAGAGGCATGAAATCAGTTTTTAAGAACTCAGAATCATATGGAAAGTTAACTTAAGGTGTTTCCATTAGGTTTACACACAGTAGTTTGGTGTAAAATTGAAATGTATACTATTGGTAATGTCAAAGCATTGTATGCCCTGAGAAAACAACTTTTTTGTCTTGCTCAACAGAGGCATGAAACCAGTTTTAAACAACTCAGAATCATCTGGAAAGTTAACTTAAACTGTTAACATTAGGTTTGCACCCAGTAGTTTGGTGTAAAATTGAAATGTATACTCTTGGTAATGTCAAAGCGTTGTATGCCCTGAGAAAACAACTTTTTTGTCTTGCTCTGCAGAAGCATGAAACCAGTTTTAAACATCTCATAATCATGTGGAAAGAAACTTAAACTGTTAACATTAGGTTTGCACACAGTAGTTTGGTGTAAAATTGAAATGTATACTCTTGGTAATGTCAAAGCATTGCATGCCCTGAGAAAATAACTTTTTTGTCTTGCTCAGCACAGGCATGAAACCAGTTTTAAACAACTCAGAATCATATGGAAAGTTAACTTAAACTGTTAACAGTAGGTTTGCACACAGTAGTTTGGTGTAAAATTGGAGTGTATACTATTGGTAATGACAAAGCATGCATGTCCTGAGAAAACAACTTTTTTGTCTTGCTCAACAGAGGCATGAAATCAGTTTTTAAGAACTCAGAATCATGTGGAAAGTTAACTTAAGGTGTTTCCATTAGGTTTACACACAGTAGTTTGGTGTAAAATTGAAATGTATACTATTGGTAATGTCAAAGCATTGTATGCCCTGAGAAAACAACTTTTTTGTCTTGCTCAACAGAGGCATGAAACCAGTTTTAAACAACTCAGAATCATCTGGAAAGTTAACTTAAACTGTTAACATTAGGTTTGCACCCAGTAGTTTGGTGTAAAATTGAAATGTATACTCTTGGTAATGTCAAAGCGTTTTATGCCCTGAGAAAACAACTTTTTTGTCTTGCTCTGCAGAAGCATGAAACCAGTTTTAAACATCTCATAATCATGTGGAAAGAAACTTAAACTGTTAATAGTAGGTTTGCACACAGTAGTTTGGTGTAAAATTGAAATGTATACTCTTGGTAATGTCAAAGCATTGCATGCCCTGAGAAAATAACTTTTTTGTCTTGCTCAACAGAAGCATGAAACAGGTGTTAAACAACTCAGAATCATGTGGGAAGTTGATTTAAGGTGTTTGCATTAGGTTTGCACACAGTAGTTTGGTGTAAAATTGAAATGTATACTCTCCGAAATGTCAAAGCATTGCATGCCCTGAGAAAATAACTTTTTTGTCTTGCTCAGCACAGGGTTGAAACCAGTTTTAAACAACTCAGAATCATGTGGAAAGTTAACTTAAACTGTTAACATTAGGTTTGCACACAGTAGTTTGGTGTAAAATTGAAGTCTATACTATTGGTAATGTCAAAGCATGCATGTCCTTAGAAAACAACTTTTTTGTCTTGCTCAACAGAGGCATGAAATCAGTTTTTAAGAACTCAGAATCATGTGGAAAGTTAACTTAAGGTGTTTCCATTAGGTTTCCACACAGTAGTTTGGTGTAAAATTGAAATGTATACTATTGGTAATGTCAAAGCATTGTATGCCCTGAGAAAACAACTTTTTTCTCTTGCTCAACAGAAGCATGAAACAGGTTTTAAACAACTCAGAATCATGTGAGAAGTTGATTTAAGGTGTTTGCATTAGGTTTGCACACAGTAGTTTGGTGTAAAATTGAAATGTATACTCTTGGTAATGTCAAAGCATTGCATGCCCTGAGAAAATAACTTTTTTGTCCAGCTCAGCACAGGCATGAAACCAGTTTTAAACAACTCAGAATCATGTGGAAAGTTGATTTAAGGTGTTTCCATTAGGTTTCCACACAGTAGTTTGGTGTAAGATTGAAATGTATACGCTTGGTAATGTCAAAGCATGCATGTCCTGAGAAAATAACTTTTTTGTCTTGCTCAGCAGAGGCATGAAACCAGTTTTTAACAACTCAGAATCATCTGGAAAGTTAACTTAAACTGTTAACATTAGGTTTGCACCCAGTAGTTTGGTGTAAAATTGAAATGTATACTCTTGGTAATGTCAAAACGTTGTATGCCCTGAGAAAACAACTTTTTTGTCTTGCTCTGCAGAAGCATGAAACCAGTTTTAAACATCTCATAGTCATGTGGAAAGAAACTTAAACTGTTAACATTAGGTTTACACACAGTAGTTTGGTGTAAAATTGAAATGTATACTCTTGGTAATGTCAAAGCATTGCATGCCCTGAGAAAATAAATTTTTTGTCTTGCTCAGCACAGGCATGAAACCAGTTTTAAACAACTCAGAATCATGTGGAAAGTTAACTTAAACTGTTAACATTAGGTTTGCACACAGTAGTTTGGTGTAAAATTGAAATGTATACTATTGGTAATGACAAAGCATTGTATGCCCTGAGAAAACATCTTTTTTGTCTTGCTCAACAGAAGCATGAAACAGGTGTTAAACAACTCAGAATCATGTGGGAAGTTGATTTAAGGTGTTTGCATTAGGTTTGCACACAGTAGTTTGCTGTAAAATTGAAATGTATACTCTCCGAAATGTCAAAGCATTGCATGCCCTAAGAAAATAACTTTTTTGTCTTGCTCAGCACAGGGTTGAAACCAGTTTTAAACAACTCAGAATCATGTGGAAAGTTAACTTAAACTGTTAACATTAGGTTTGCACACAGTAGTTTGGTGTAAAATTGAAGTCTATACTATTGGTAATGTCAAAACATGCATGTCCTGAGAAAACAACTTTTTTGTCTTGCTGAACAGAGGCATGAAATCAGTTTTTAAGAACTCAGAATCATGTGGAAAGTTAACTTAAGGTGTTTCCATTAGGTTTCCACACAGTAGTTTGAAATATATACTATTGGTAATGTCAAAGCATTGTATGCCCTGAGAAAACAACTTTTTTCTCTTGCTCAACAGAAGCATGAAACAGGTTTTAAACAACTCAGAATCATGTGAGAAGTTGATTTAAGGTGTTTGCATTAGGTTTGCACACAGTAGTTTGGTGTAAAATTGAAATGTATACTCTTGGTAATGTCAAAGCATTGCATGCCCTGAGAAAATAACTTTTTTGTCCAGCTCAGCACAGGCATGAAACCAGTTTTAAACAACTCAGAATCATGTGGAAAGTTGATTTAAGGTGTTTCCATTAGGTTTCCACACAGTAGTTTGGTGTAAGATTGAAATGTATACGCTTGGTAATGTCAAAGCGTTGTATGCCCTGAGAAAACAACTTTTTTGTCTTGCTCTGTAGAAGCATGAAACCAGTTTTAAACATCTCATAATCATGTGGAAAGTTAACTTAAACTGTTAACATTAGGTTTGCACACAGTAGTTTGGTGTAAAATTGAAGTGTATACTATTGGTAATGTCAAAGCATGCATGTCCTGAGAAAATAACTTTTTTGTCTTGCTCAGCACAGGCATGAAACCAGTTTTAAACAACTCAGAATCATCTGGAAAGTTAACTTAAACTGTTAACATTAGGTTTGCACCCAGTAGTTTGGTGTAAAATTGAAATGTATACTCTTGGTAATGTCAAAGCGTTGTATGCCCTGAGAAAACAACTTTTTTGTCTTGCTCTGCAGAAGCATGAAACCAGTTTTAAACATCTCATAATCATGTGGAAAGAAACTTAAACTGTTAACATTCGGTTTGCACACAGTAGTTTGGTGTAAAATTGAAATGTATACTATTGGTAATGACAAAGCATGCATGTCCTGAGAAAACAACTTTTTTGTCTTGCTCAACAGAGGCATGAAATCAGTTTTTAAGAACTCAGAATCATGTGGAAAGTTAACTTAAGGTGTTTCCATTAGGTTTACACACAGTAGTTTGGTGTAAAATTGAAATGTATACTATTGGTAATGTCAAAGCATTGTATGCCCTGAGAAAACAACTTTGTTTCTTGCTCAACAGAAGCATGAAACAGGTGTTAAACAACTCGTAATCATGTGAGAAGTTGATTTAAGGTGTTTGCATTAGGTTTGCACACAGTAGTTTGGTGTAAAATTGAAATATATACTCTTGGTAATGTCAAAGCATTGCATGCCCTGAGAAAATAACTTTTTTGTCTTGCTCAGCACAGGCATGAAAGCAGTTTTAAACAACTCAGAATCATGTGGAAAGTTAACTTAAACTGTTAACATTAGGTTTGCACACAGTAGTTTGATGTAAAATTGAAGTCTATACTATTGGTAATGTCAAAGCATGCATGTCCTGAGAAAACAACTTTTTTGTCTTGCTCTGCAGAAGCATGAAACCAGTTTTAAACATCTCATAATCATGTGGAAAGAAACTTAAACTGTTAACATTAGGTTTGCACACAGTAGTTTGGTGTAAAATTGAAATGTATACTCTTGGTAATGACAAAGCATTGCATGCCCTGAGAAAACAACTTTTTTGTCTTGCTCAACAGAAGCATGAAACAGGTGTTAAACAACTCAGAATCATGTGGGAAGTTGATTTAAGGTGTTTGCATTAGGTTTGCACACAGTAGTTTGGTGTAAAATTGAAATGTATACTCTTGGAAATGTCAAAGCATTGCATGCCCTGAGAAAATAACTTTTTTGTCTTGCTCAGCACAGGCATGAAACCAGTTTTAAACAACTCAGAATCATGTGGAAAGTTAACTTAAACTGTTAACATTAGGTTTGCACACAGTAGTTTGGTGTAAAATTGAAATGTATACTCTTGGTAATGTCAAAGCATTGCATGCCCTGAGAAAATAACTTTTTTGTCTTGCTCAGCACAGGCATGAAACCAGTTTTAAAAAACTCAGAATCATGTGGAAAGTGAACTTAAACTGTTAACATTAGGTTTGCACACAGTAGTTTGGTGTAAAATTGAAGTGTATACTATTGGTAATGACAAAGCATGCATGTCCTGAGAAAACAACTTTTTTGTCTTGCTCAACAGAGGCATGAAATCAGTTTTTAAGAACTCCGAATCATGTGTAAAGTTAACTTAAGGTGTTTCCATTAGGTTTACACACAGTAGTTTGGTGTAAAATTGAAATGTATACTATTGGTAATGTCAAAGCATTGTATGCCCTGAGAAAACAACTTTTTTGTCTTGCTGAACAGAGGCATGAAACCAGTTTTAAACAAATCAGAATCATCTGGAAAGTTAACTTAAACTGTTAACATTAGGTTTGCACCCAGTAGTTTGGTGTAAAATTGAAATGTATACTCTTGGTAATGTCAAAGCGTTGTATGCCCTGAGAAAACAACTTTTTTGTCTTGCTCTGCAGAAGCATGAAACCAGTTTTAAACATCTCATAATCATGTAGAAAGAAACTTAAACTGTTAACATTAGGTTTGCACACAGTAGTTTGGTGTAAAATTGAAATGTATACTCTTGGTAATGTCAAAGCATTGCATGCCCTGAGAAAATAACTTTTTTGTCTTGCTCAGCACAGGCATGAAACCAGTTTTAAACAACTCAGAATCATGTGGAAAGTTAACTTAAACTGTTAACATTAGGTTTGCACACAGTAGTTTGGTGTAAAATTGAAGTGTATACTATTGGTAATGACAAAGCATGCATGTCCTGAGAAAACAACTTTTTTGTCTTGCTCAACAGAGGCATGAAATCAGTTTTTAAGAACTCAGAATCATGTGGAAAGTTAACTTAAGGTGTTTCCATTAGGTTTACACAGAGTAGTTTGGTGTAAAATTGAAATGTATACTATTGGTAATGTCAAAGCATTGTATGCCCTGAGAAAACAACTTTGTTTCTTGCTCAACAGAAGCATGAAACAGGTTTTAAACAACTCGTAATCATGTGAGAAGTTGATTTAAGGTGTTTGCATTAGGTTTGCACACAGTAGTTTGGTGTAAAATTGAAATATATACTCTTGGTAATGTCAAAGCATTGCATGCCCTGAGAAAATAACTTTTTTGTCTTGCTCAGCACAGGCATGAAAGCAGTTTTAAACAACTCAGAATCATGTGGAAAGTTAACTTAAACTGTTAACATTAGGTTTGCACACAGTAGTTTGATGTAAAATTGAAGTCTATACTATTGGTAATGTCAAAGCATGCATGTCCTGAGAAAACAACTTTTTTGTCTTGCTCTGCAGAAGCATGAAACCAGTTTTAAACATCTCATAATCATGTGGAAAGAAACTTAAACTGTTAACATTAGGTTTGCACACAGTAGTTTGGTGTAAAATTGAAATGTATACTCTTGGTAATGACAAAGCATTGCATGCCCTGAGAAAACAACTTTTTTGTCTTGCTCAACAGAAGCATGAAACAGGTGTTAAACAACTCAGAATCATGTGGGAAGTTGATTTAAGGTGTTTGCATTAGGTTTGCACACAGTAGTTTGGTGTAAAATTGAAATGTATACTCTTGGAAATGTCAAAGCATTGCATGCCCTGAGAAAATAACTTTTTTGTCTTGCTCAGCACAGGCATGAAACCAGTTTTAAACAACTCAGAATCATGTGGAAAGTTAACTTAAACTGTTAACATTAGGTTTGCACACAGTAGTTTGGTGTAAAATTGAAATGTATACTCTTGGTAATGTCAAAGCATTGCATGCCCTGAGAAAATAACTTTTTTGTCTTGGTCAGCACAGGCATGAAACCAGTTTTAAAAAACTCAGAATCATGTGGAAAGTGAACTTAAACTGTTAACATTAGGTTTGCACACAGTAGTTTGGTGTAAAATTGAAGTGTATACTATTGGTAATGACAAAGCATGCATGTCCTGAGAAAACAACTTTTTTGTCTTGCTCAACAGAGGCATGAAATCAGTTTTTAAGAACTCCGAATCATGTGTAAAGTTAACTTAAGGTGTTTCCATTAGGTTTACACACAGTAGTTTGGTGTAAAATTGAAATGTATACTATTGGTAATGTCAAAGCATTGTATGCCCTGAGAAAACAACTTTTTTGTCTTGCTCAACAGAGGCATGAAACCAGTTTTAAACAAATCAGAATCATCTGGAAAGTTAACTTAAACTGTTAACATTAGGTTTGCACCCAGTAGTTTGGTGTAAAATTGAAATGTATACTCTTGGTAATGTCAAAGCGTTGTATGCCCTGAGAAAACAACTTTTTTGTCTTGCTCTGCAGAAGCATGAAACCAGTTTTAAACATCTCATAATCATGTGGAAAGAAACTTAAACTGTTAACATTAGGTTTGCACACAGTAGTTTGGTGTAAAATTGAAATGTATACTCTTGGTAATGTCAAAGCATTGCATGCCCTGAGAAAATAACTTTTTTGTCTTGCTCAGCACAGGCATGAAACCAGTTTTAAACAACTCAGAATCATGTGGAAAGTTAACTTAAACTGTTAACATTAGGTTTGCACACAGTAGTTTGGTGTAAAATTGAAGTGTATACTATTGGTAATGACAAAGCATGCATGTCCTGAGAAAACAACTTTTTTGTCTTGCTCAACAGAGGCATGAAATCAGTTTTTAAGAACTCAGAATCATGTGGAAAGTTAGATTAAGGTGTTTCCATTAGGTTTACACAGAGTAGTTTGGTGTAAAATTGAAATGTATACTATTGGTAATGTCAAAGCATTGTATGCCCTGAGAAAACAACTTTGTTGTCTTGCTCAACAGAAGCATGAAACAGGTTTTAAACAACTCGTAATCATGTGAGAAGTTGATTTAAGGTGTTTGCATTAGGTTTGCATACAGTAGTTTGGTGTAAAATTGAAATATATACTCTTGGTAATGTCAAAGCATTGCATGCCCTGAGAAAATAACTTTTTTGTCTTGCTCAGCACAGGCATGAAAGCAGTTTTAAACAACTCAGAATCATATGGAAAGTTAACTTAAGCTGTTAACATTAGGTTTGCACCCAGTAGAATGGTGTAAAATTGAAATGTATACTATTGGTAATGTCAAAGCGTTGTATGCCCTGAGAAAACAACTTTTTTGTCTTGCTCTGCAGAAGCATGAAACCAGTTTTAAACATCTCATAATCATGTGGAAAGTTAACTTAAACTGTTAACATTAGGTTTGCACCCTGTAGTTTGGTGTAAAATTGAAATGTATACTATTGGTAATGACAAAGCATTGTATGCCCTGAGAAAACAACTTTTTTGTCTTGCTCAACAGAAGCATGCAACAGGTGTTAAACAACTCAGAATCATGTGGGAAGTTGATTTAAGGTGTTTGCATTAGGTTTGCACACAGTAGTTTGGTGTAAAATGGAAATGTATACTCTTGGAAATGTCAAAGCATTGCATGCCCTGAGAAAATAACTTTTTTGTCTTGCTCAGCACAGGCATGAAACCAGTTTTAAACAACTCAGAATCATGTGGAAAGTTAACTTAAACTGTTAACATTAGGTTTGCACACAGTAGTTTGGTGTAAAATTGAAGTCTATACTATTGGTAATGTCAAAGCATGCATGTCCTGAGAAAACAACTTTTTTGTCTTGCTCAACAGAGGCATGAAATCAGTTTTTAAGAACTCAGAATCATGTGGAAAGTTAACTTAAGGTGTTTCCATTAGGTTTCCACACAGTACTTTGGTGTAAAATTGAAATGTATACTATTGGTAATGTCAAAGCATTGTATGCCCTGAGAAAACAACTTTTTTGTCTTGCTCAACAGAAGCATGAAACAGGTTTTAAACAACTCAGAATCATGTGGGAAGTTAACTTAAACTGTTAACATTAGGTTTGCACACAGTAGTTTGGTGTAAAATTGAAGTGTATACTATTGGTAATGTCAAAGCATGCATGTCCTGAGAAAACAACTTTTTTGTCTTGCTCAACAGAGGCATGAAATCAGTTTTTAAGAACTCAGAATCATGTGGAAAGTTAACTTAAACTGTTAACATTAGGTTTGCACACAGCAGTTTGGTGTAAAATTGAAATTTATACTATTGTTAATGTCAAAGCATTGTATGCCCTGAGAAAACAACTTTTTTCTCTTGCTCAACAGCAGCATGAAACAGGTTTTAAACAACTCAGAATCATGTGAGAAGTTGATTTAAGGTGTTTGTATTAGGTTTGCACACAGTAGTTTGGTGTAAAATTGAAATGTATACTCTTGGTAATGTCAAAGCACTGCATGCCCTGAGAAAATAATTTTTTTGTCCAGCTCAGCAGAGGCATGAAACCAGTTTTAAACAACTCAGAATCATCTGGAAAGTTAACCTAAACTGTTAACATTAGGTTTGCACCCAGTAGTTTGGTGTAAAATTGAAATGTATACTCTTGGTATTGTCAAAGCGTTGTATGCCCTGAGAAAACAACTTTTTTGTCTTGCTCTGCAGAAGCATGAAACCAGTTTTAAACATCTCATAATCATGTGGAAAGAAACTTAAACTGTTAACATTAGGTTTGCACACAGTTGTTTGGTGTAAAATTGAAATGTATACTCTTGGTAATGTCAAAGCATTGCATGCCCTGAGAAAATAACTTCTTTGTCTTGCTCAGCACAGGCATGAAACTAGTTTTAAACAACTCAGAATCATGTGGAAAGTTAACTTAAACTGTTAACATTAGGTTTGCACACAGTAGTTTGGTGTAAAATTGAAGTGTATACTATTGGTAATGACAAAGCATGCATGTCCTGAGAAAACAACTTTTTTGTCTTGCTCAACAGAGGCATGAAATCAGTTTTTAAGAACTCAGAATCATGTGGAAAGTTAACTTAAGGTGTTTCCATTAGGTTTGCACACAGTAGTTTGGTGTAAAATTGAAATATATACTCTTGGTAATGTCAAAGCGTTCTATGCCCTGTGAAAACAACTTTTTTGTCTTGCTCTGCAGAAGCATGAAACCAGTTTTGAACATCTCATAATCATGTGGAAAGTTAACTTAAACTGTTAACATTAGGTTTGCACACAGTAGTTTGGTGTAAAATTGAAATGTATACTATTGGTAATGACAAAGCATTGTATGCCCTGAGAAAACATCTTTTTTGTCTTGCTCAACAGAAGCATGAAACAGGTGTTAAACAACTCAGAATCATGTGGGAAGTTGATTTAAGGTGTTTGCATTAGGTTTGCACACAGTAGTTTGGTGTAAAATTGAAATGTATACTCTCCGAAATGTCAAAGCATTGCATGCCCTGAAAAATAACTTTTTTGTCTTGCTCAGCACAGGGTTGAAACCAGTTTTAAACAACTCAGAAGCATGTGGAAAGTTAACTTAAACTGTTAACATTAGGTTTGCACACAGTAGTTTGGTGTAAAATTGAAGTCTATACTATTGGTAATGTCAAAGCATGCATGTCCTGAGAAAACAACTTTTTTGTCTTGCTCAACAGAGGCATGAAATCAGTTTTTAAGAACTCAGAATCATGTGGAAAGTTGATTTAAAGTGTTTCCATTAGGTTTCCACACAATAGTTTGGTGTAAGATTGAAATGTATACGCTTGGTAATGTCAAAGCGCTGTATGCCCTGAGAAAACAACTTTTTTGTCTTGCTCTGCAGAAGCATGAAACCAGTTTTAAACATCTCATAATCATGTGGAAAGTTAACTTAAGGTGTTTCCATTAGGTTTACACACAGTAGTTTGGTGTAAAATTGAAATATATACTCTTGGTGATGTCAAAGCATTGCATGCCCTGAGAAAATAACTTTTTTGTCTTGCTCAGCACAGGCATGAAAGCAGTTTTAAACAACTCAGAATCATGTGTAAAGTTAACTTAAGCTGTTAACATTAGGTTTGCACCCAGTAGTTTGGTGTAAAATTGAAATGTATACTATTGGTAATGTCAAAGCGTTGTATGCCCTGAGAAAACAACTTTTTTGTCTTGCTCTGCAGAAGCATGAAACCAGTTTTAAACATCTCATAATCATGTGGAAAGTTAACTTAAACTGTTAACATTAGGTTTGCACCCTGTAGTTTGGTGTAAAATTGAAATGTATACTATTGGTAATGACAAAGCATTGTATGCCCTGAGAAAACAACTTTTTTGTCTTGCTCAACAGAAGCATGAAACAGGTGTTAAACAACTCAGAATCATGTGGGAAGTTGATTTAAGGTGTTTGCATTAGGTTTGCACACAGTAGTTTGGTGTAAAATGGAAATGTATACTCTTGGAAATGTCAAAGCATTGCATGCCCTGAGAAAATAACTTTTTTGTCTTGCTCAGCACAGGCATGAAACCAGTTTTAAACAACTCAGAATCATGTGGAAAGTTAACTTAAACTGTTAACATTAGGTTTGCACACAGTAGTTTGGTGTAAAATTGAAGTCTATACTATTGGTAATGTCAAAGCATGCATGTCCTGAGAAAACAACTTTTTTGTCTTGCTCAACAGAGGCATGAAATCAGTTTTTAAGAACTCAGAATCATGTGGAAAGTTAACTTAAGGTGTTTCCATTAGGTTTCCACACAGTACTTTGGTGTAAAATTGAAATGTATACTATTGGTAATGTCAAAGCATTGTATGCCCTGAGAAAACAACTTTTTTGTCTTGCTCAACAGAAGCATGAAAGAGGTTTTAAACAACTCAGAATCATGTGGGAAGTTAACTTAAACTGTTAACATTAGGTTTGCACACAGCAGTTTGGTGTAAAATTGAAATTTATACTATTGTTAATGTCAAAGCATTGTATGCCCTGAGAAAACAACTTTTTTCTCTTGCTCAACAGCAGCATGAAACAGGTTTTAAACAACTCAGAATCATGTGAGAAGTTGATTTAAGGTGTTTGCATTAGGTTTGCACACAGTAGTTTGGTGTAAAATTGAAATGTATACTCTTGGTAATGTCAAAGCACTGCATGCCCTGAGAAAATAACTTTTTTGTCCAGCTCAGCAGAGGCATGAAACCAGTTTTAAACAACTCAGAATCATCTGGAAAGTTAACCTAAACTGTTAACATTAGGTTTGCACCCAGTAGTTTGGTGTAAAATTGAAATGTATACTCTTGGTAATGTCAAAGCGTTGTATGCCCAGAGAAAACAACTTTTTTGTCTTGCTCAGCACAGGCATGAAACCAGTTTTAAACAACTCAGAATCATGTGGAAAGTCAACTTAAACTGTTAACATTAGGTTTGCACACAGTAGTTTGGTGTAAAATTGAAGTGTATACTATTGGTAATGACAAAGCATGCATGTCCTGAGAAAACAACTTTTTTGTCTTGCTCAACAGAGGCATGAAATCAGTTTTTAAGAACTCAGAATCATGTGGAAAGTTAACTTAAGGTGTTTCCATTAGGTTTCCACACAGTAGTTTGGTGTAAAATTGAAATGTATACTATTGGTAATGTCAAAGCATTGTATGCCCTGAGAAAACAACTTTGTTTCTTGCTCAACAGAAGCATGAAACAGGTTTTAAACAACTCGTAATCATGTGAGAAGTTGATTTAAGGTGTTTGCATTAGGTTTGCACACAGTAGTTTGGTGTAAAATTGAAATATATACTCTTGGTAATGTCAAAGCGTTCTATGCCCTGTGAAAACAACTTTTTTGTCTTGCTCTGCAGAAGCATGAAACCAGTTTTGAACATCTCATAATGATGTGGAAAGTTAACTTAAACTGTTAACATTAGGTTTGCACACAGTAGTTTGGTGTAAAATTGAAATGTATACTATTGGTAATGACAAAGCATTGTATGCCCTGAGAAAACATCTTTTTTGTCTTGCTCAACAGAAGCATGAAACAGGTGTTAAACAACTCAGAATCATGTGGGAAGTTGATTTAAGGTGTTTGCATTAGGTTTGCACACAGTAGTTTGGTGTAAAATTGAAATGTATACTCTCCGAAATGTCAAAGCACTGCATGCCCTGAGAAAATAACTTTTTTGTCTTGCTCAGCACAGGGTTGAAACCAGTTTTAAACAACTCAGAATCATGTGGAAAGTTAACTTAAACTGTTAACATTAGGTTTGCACACAGTAGTTTGGTGTAAAATTGAAGTCTATACTATTGGTAATGTCAAAGCATGCATGTCCTGAGAAAACAACTTTTTTGTCTTGCTCAACAGAGGCATGAAATCAGTTTTTAAGAACTCAGAATCATGTGGAAAGTTGATTTAAGGTGTTTCCATTAGGTTTCCACACAATAGTTTGGTGTAAGATTGAAATGTATACGCTTGGTAATGTCAAAGCGCTGTATGCCCTGAGAAAACAACTTTTTTGTCTTGCTCTGCAGAAGCATGAAACCAGTTTTAAACATCTCATAATCATGTGGAAAGAAACTTAAACTGTTAACATTAGGTTTGCACACAGTAGTTTGGTGTAAAATTGAAATGTATACTCTTGGTAATGTCAAAGCATTGCATGCCCTGAGAAAATAACTTTTTTGTCTTGCTCAGCACAGGCATGAAACCAGTTTTAAACAACTCAGAATCATGTGGAAAGTTAACTTAAACTGTTAACATTAGGTTTGCACACAGTAGTTTGGTGTAAAATTGAAGTGTATACTATTGGTAATGACAAAGCATGCATGTCCTGAGAAAACAACTTTTTTGTCTTGCTCAACAGAGGCATGAAATCAGTTTTTAAGAACTCAGAATCATGTGGAAAGTTAACTTAAGGTGTTTCCATTAGGTTTACACACAGTAGTTTGGTGTAAAATTGAAATATATACTCTTGGTAATGTCAAAGCATTGCATGCCCTGAGAAAATAACTTTTTTGTCTTGCTCAGCACAGGCATGAAAGCAGTTTTAAACAACTCAGAATCATGTGTAAAGTTAACTTAAGCTGTTAACATTAGGTTTGCACCCAGTAGTTTGGTGTAAAATTGAAATGTATACTATTGGTAATGTCAAAGCGTTGTATGCCCTGAGAAAACAACTTTTTTGTCTTGCTCTGCAGAAGCATGAAACCAGTTTTAAACATCTCATAATCATGTGGAAAGTTAACTTAAACTGTTAACATTAGGTTTGCACCCTGTAGTTTGGTGTAAAATTGAAATGTATACTATTGGTAATGACAAAGCATTGTATGCCCTGAGAAAACAACTTTTTTGTCTTGCTCAACAGAAGCATGAAACAGGTGTTAAACAACTCAGAATCATGTGGGAAGTTGATTTAAGGTGTTTGCATTAGGTTTGCACACAGTAGTTTGGTGTAAAATGGAAATGTATACTCTTGGTAATGTCAAAGCATTGCATGCCCTGAGAAAATAACTTTTTTGTCTTGCTCAGCACAGGCATGAAACCAGTTTTAAACAACTCAGAATCATGTGGAAAGTTAACTTAAACTGTTAACATTAGGTTTGCACACAGTAGTTTGGTGTAAAATTGAAGTCTATACTATTGGTAATGTCAAAGCATGCATGTCCTGAGAAAACAACTTTTTTGTCTTGCTCAACAGAGGCATGAAATCAGTTTTTAAGAACTCAGAATCATGTGGAAAGTTAACTTAAGGTGTTTCCATTAGGTTTCCACACAGTACTTTGGTGTAAAATTGAAATGTATACTATTGGTAATGTCAAAGCATTGTATGCCCTGAGAAAACAACTTTTTTGTCTTGCTCAACAGAAGCATGAAAGAGGTTTTAAACAACTCAGAATCATGTGGGAAGTTAACTTAAACTGTTAACATTAGGTTTGCACACAGCAGTTTGGTGTAAAATTGAAATTAATACTATTGTTAATGTCAAAGCATTCTATGCCCTGAGAAAACAACTTTTTTCTTTTGCTCAACAGCAGCATGAAACAGGTTTTAAACAACTCAGAATCATGTGAGAAGTTGATTTAAGGTGTTTGCATTAGGTTTGCACACAGTAGTTTGGTGTAAAATTGAAATGTATACTCTTGGTAATGTCAAAGCACTGCATGCCCTGAGAAAATAACTTTTTTGTCCAGCTCAGCAGAGGCATGAAACCAGTTTTAAACAACTCAGAATCATCTGGAAAGTTAACCTAAACTGTTAACATTAGGTTTGCACCCAGTAGTTTGGTGTAAAATTGAAATGTATACTCTTGGTAATGTCAAAGCGTTGTATGCCCAGAGAAAACAACTTTTTTGTCTTACTCTGCAGAAGCATGAAACCAGTTTTAAACATCTCATAATCATGTGGAAAGAAACTTAAACTGTTAACATTAGGTTTGCACACAGTTGTTTGGTGTAAAATTGAAATGTATACTCTTGGTAATGTCAAAGCATTGCATGCCCTGAGAAAATAACTTTTTTGTCTTGCTCAGCACAGGCATGAAACCAGTTTTAAACAACTCAGAATCATGTGGAAAGTCAACTTAAACTGTTAACATTAGGTTTGCACACAGTAGTTTGGTGTAAAATTGAAGTGTATACTATTGGTAATGACAAAGCATGCATGTCCTGAGAAAACAACTTTTTTGTCTTGCTCAACAGAGGCATGAAATCAGTTTTTAAGAACTCAGAATCATGTGGAAAGTTCACTTAAGGTGTTTCCATTAGGTTTCCACACAGTAGTTTGGTGTAAAATTGAAATGAACCTATTGGTAATGTCAAAGCATTGTATGCCCTGAGAAAACAACTTTGTTTCTTGCTCAACAGAAGCATGAAACAGGTTTTAAACAACTCGTAATCATGTGAGAAGTTGATTTAAGGTGTTTGCATTAGGTTTGCACACAGTAGTTTGGTGTAAAATTGAAATATATACTCTTGGTAATGTCAAAGCGTTCTATGCCCTGTGAAAACAACTTTTTTGTCTTGCTCTGCAGAAGCATGAAACCAGTTTTGAACATCTCATAATCATGTGGAAAGTTAACTTAAACTGTTAACATTAGGTTTGCACACAGTAGTTTGGTGTAAAATTGAAATGTATACTATTGGTAATGACAAAGCATTGTATGCCCTGAGAAAACATCTTTTTTGTCTTGCTCAACAGAAGCATGAAACAGGTGTTAAACAACTCAGAATCATGTGGGAAGTTGATTTAAGGTGTTTCCATTAGGTTTCCACACAGTAGTTTGGTGTAAGATTGAAATGTATACGCTTGGTAATGTCAAAGCGCTGTATGCCCTGAGAAAACAACTTTTTTGTCTTGCTCTGCAGAAGCATGAAACCAGTTTTAAACATCTCATAATCATGTGGAAAGAAACTTAAACTGTTAACATTAGGTTTGCACACAGTAGTTTGGTGTAAAATTGAAATGTATACTCTTGGTAATGTCAAAGCATTGCATGCCCTGAGAAAATAACTTTTTTGTCTTGCTCAGCACAGGCATGAAACCAGTTTTAAACAACTCAGAATCATGTGGAAAGTTAACTTAAACTGTTAACATTAGGTTTGCACACAGTAGTTTGGTGTAAAATTGAAGTATATACTATTGGTAATGACAAAGCATGCATGTCCTGAGAAAACAACTTTTTTGTCTTGCTCAACAGAGGCATGAAATCAGTTTTTAAGAACTCAGAATCATGTGGAAAGTTAACTTAAGGTGTTTCCATTAGGTTTACACACAGTAGTTTGGTGTAAAATTGAAATGTATACTATTGGTAATGTCAAAGCATTGTATGCCCTGAGAAAACAACTTTTTTGTCTTGCTCAACAGAGGCATGAAACCAGTTTTAAACAACTCAGAATCATCTGGAAAGTTAACTTAAACTGTTAACATTAGGTTTGCACCCAGTAGTTTGGTGTAAAATTGAAATGTATTCTCTTGGTAATGTCAAAGCGTTGTATGCCCTGAGGAAACAACTTTTTTGTCTTGCTCTGCAGAAGCATGAAACCAGTTTTAAACATCTCATAATCATGTGGAAAGTTAACTTAAACTGTTAACATTAGGTTTGCACACAGTAGTTTGGTGTAAAATTGAAGTGTATACTATTGGTAATGTCAAAGCATGCATGTCCTGAGAAAATAACTTTTTTGTCTTGCTCAGCAGAGGCATGAAACCAGTTTTAAACAACTCAGAATCATCTGGAAAGTTAACCTAAACTGTTAACATTAGGTTTGCACCCAGTAGTTTGGTGTAAAATTGAAATGTATACTCTTGGTAATGTCAAAGCGTTGTATGCCCTGAGAAAACAACTTTTTTGTCTTGCTCTGCAGAAGCATGAAACCAGTTTTAAACATCTCATAATCATGTGGAAAGAAACTTAGACTGTTAACATTAGGTTTGCACACAGTAGTTTGGTGTAAAATTGAAATGTATTCTCTTGGTAATGTCAAAGCATTGCATGCCCTGAGAAAATAACTTTTTTGTCTTGCTCAGCACAGGCATGAAACCAGTTTTAAACAACTCAGAATCATGTGGAAAGTTAACTTAAACTGTTAACATTAGGTTTGCACACAGTAGTTTGGTGTAAAATTGAAGTGTATACTATTGGTAATGACAAAGCATGCATGTCCTGAGAAAACAACTTTTTTGTCTTGCTCAACAGAGGCATGAAATCAGTTTTTAAGAACTCAGAATCATGTGGAAAGTTAACTTAAGGTGTTTCCATTAGGTTTACACACAGTAGTTTGGTGTAAAATTGAAATGTATACTATTGGTAATGTCAAATATTGTATCCCCTGAGAAAACAACTTTTTTGTCTTGCTCAACAGAAGCATGAAACAGGTGTTAAACAACTCAGAATCATGTGGGAAGTTGATTTAAGGTGTTTGCATTAGGTTTGCAGGCAGTAGTTTGGTGTAAAATTGAAATGTATACTCTTGGAAATGTCAAAGCATTGCATGCCCTGATAAAATAACTTTTTTGTCTTGCTCAGCACAGGCATGAAACCAGTTTTAAACAACTCAGAATCATGTGGAAAGTTAACTTAAACTGTTAACATTAGGTTTGCACACAGTAGTTTGGTGTAAAATTGAAATGTATACTCTTGGTAATGTCAAAGCATTGCATGCCCTGAGAAAATAACTTTTTTGTCTTGCTCAGCACAGGCATGAAACCAGTTTTAAACAACTCAGAATCATGTGGAAAGTTAACTTAAACTGTTAACATTAGGTTTGCACACAGTAGTTTGGTGTAAAATTGAAGTGTATACTATTGGTAATGACAAAGCATGCATGTCCTGAGAAAACAACTTTTTTGTCTTGCTCAACAGAGGCATGAAATCAGTTTTTAAGAACTCAGAATCATGTGGAAAGTTAACTTAAGGTGTTTCCATTAGGTTTACACACAGTAGTTTGGTGTAAAATTGAAATGTATACTATTGGTAATGTCAAAGCATTGTATGCCCTGAGAAAACAACTTTTTTGTCTTGCTCAACAGAGGCATCAAACCAGTTTTAAACAACTCAGAATCATCTGGAAAGTTAACTTAAACTGTTAACATTAGGTTTGCACCCAGTAGTTTGGTGTAAAATTGAAATGTATACTCTTGGTAATGTCAAAGCGTTGTATGCCCTGAGAAAACAACTTTTTTGTCTTGCTCTGCAGAAGCATGAAACCAGTTTTAAACATCTCATAATCATGTGGAAAGAAACTTAAACTGTTAACATTAGGTTTGCACACAGTAGTTTGGTGTAAAATTGAAATGTATACTCTTGGTAATGTCAAAGCATTGCATACCCTGAGAAAATAACCTTTTTTGTCTTGCTCAGCACAGGCATGAAACCAGTTTTTAAGAACTCAGAATCATGTGGAAAGTTAACTTAAGGTGTTTCCATTAGGTTTACACATAGTAGTTTGGTGTAAAATTGAAATGTATACTATTGGTAATGTCAAAGCATTGTATGCCCTGAGAAAACAACTTTGTTGTCTTGCTCAACAGAAGCATGAAACAGGTTTTAAACAACTCGTAATCATGTGAGAAGTTGATTTAAGGTGTTTGCATTAGGTTTGCACACAGTAGTTTGGTGTAAAATTGAAATATATACTCTTGGTAATGTCAAAGCATTGCATGCCCTGAGAAAATAACTTTTTTGTCTTGCTCAGCACAGGCATGAAAGCAGTTTTAAACAACTCAGAATCATGTGGAAAGTTAACTTAAGCTGTTAACATTAGGTTTGCACCCAGTAGTTTGGTGTAAAATTGAAATGTATACTATTGGTAATGTCAAAGCGTTGTATGCCCTGAGAAAACAACTTTTTTGTCTTGCTCTGCAGAAGCATGAAACCAGTTTTAAACATCTCATAATCATGTGGAAAGTTAACTTAAACTGTTAACATTAGGTTTGCACCCTGTAGTTTGGTGTAAAATTGAAATGTATACTATTGGTAATGACAAAGCATTGTATGACCTGAGAAAACAACTTTTTTGTCTTGCTCAACAGAAGCATGAAACAGGTGTTAAACAACTCAGAATCATGTGGGAAGTTGATTTAAGGTGTTTGCATTAGGTTTGCACACAGTAGTTTGGTGTAAAATGGAAATGTATACTCTTGGAAATGTCAAAGCATTGCATGCCCTGAGAAAATAACTTTTTTGTTTTGCTCAGCACAGACATGAAAGCAGTTTTAAACAACTCAGAATCATGTGGAAAGTTAACTTAAACTGTTAACGTTAGGTTTGCACACAGTAGTTTGGTGTAAAATTGAAGTCTATACTATTGGTAATGTCAAAGCATGCATGTCCTGAGAAAACAACTTTTTTGTTTTGCTCCAAAGAGGCATGAAATCAGTTTTTAAGAACTCAGAATCATGTGGAAAGTTAACTTAAGGTGTTTCCATTAGGTTTCCACACAGTACTTTGGTGTAAAATTGAAATGTATACTATTGGTAATGTCAAAGCATTGTATGCCCTGAGAAAACAACTTTTTTGTCTTGCTCAACAGAAGCATGAAACAGGTTTTAAACAACTCAGAATCATGTGGGAAGTTAACTTAAACTGTTAACATTAGGTTTGCACACAGTAGTTTGGTGTAAAATTGAAGTGTATACTATTGGTAATGTCAAAGCACTGCATGCCCTGAGAAAATAACTTTTTTGTCCAGCTCAGCAGAGGCATGAAACCAGTTTTAAACAACTCAGAATCATCTGGAAAGTTAACCTAAACTGTTAACATTAGGTTTGCACCCAGTAGTTTGGTGTAAAATTGAAATGTATACTCTTGGTAATGTCAAAGCGTTGTATGCCCTGAGAAAACAACTTTTTTGTCTTGCTCTGCAGAAGCATGAAACCAGTTTTGAACATCTCATAATCATGTGGAAAGTTAACTTAAACTGTTAACATTAGGTTTGCACACAGTAGTTTGGTGGAAAATTGAAATGTATAGTATTGGTAATGACAAAGCATTGTATGCCCTGAGAAAATAACTTTTTTGTCTTGCTCAGCACAGGGTTGAAACCAGTTTTAAACAACTCAGAATCATGTGGAAAGTTAACTTAAACTGTTAAGATTAGGTTTGCACACAGTAGTTTGGTGTAAAATTGAAGTCTATACTATTGGTAATGTCAAAGCATGCATGTCCTGAGAAAACAACTTTTTTGTCTTGCTCAACAGAGGCATGAAATCAGTTTTTAAGAACTCAGAATCATGTGGAAAGTTAACTTAAGGTGTTTCCATTAGGTTTCCACACAGTAGTTTGGTGTAAAATTGAAATGTATACTATTGGTAATGTCAAAGCATTGTATGCCCTGAGAAAACAACTTTTTTCTCTTGCTCAACAGAAGCATGAAACAGGTTTTAAACAACTCAGAATCATGTGAGAAGTTGATTTAAGGTGTTTGCATTAGATTTGCACACAGTAGTTTGGTGTAAAATTGAAATGTATACTCTTGGTAATGTCAAAGCATTGCATGCCCTGAGAAAATAACTTCTTTGTCCAGCTCAGCACAGGCATGAAACCAGTTTTAAACAACTCAGAATCATGTGGAAAGTTGATTTAAGGTGTTTCCATTAGGTTTCCACACAGTAGTTTGGTGTAAGATTGAAATGTATACGCTTGGTAATGTCAAAGCATTGTATGCCCTGAGAAAACAACTTTTTTGTCTTGCTCTGCAGAAGCATGAAACCAGTTTTAAACATCTCATAATCATGTGGAAAGTTAACTTAAACTGTTAACATTAGGTTTGCACACAGCAGTTTGGGGTAAAATTGAAGTGTATACTATTGGTAATGTCAAAGCATGCATGTCCTGAGAAAATAACTTTTTTGTCTTGCTCAGCAGAGGCATGAAACCAGTTTTTAACAACTCAGAATCATCTGGAAAGTTAACTTAAACTGTTAACATTAGGTTTGCACCCAGTAGTTTGGTGTAAAATTGAAATGTATACTCTTGGTAATGTCAAAACGTTGTATGCCCTGAGAAAACAACTTTTTTGTCTTGCTCTGCAGAAGCATGAAACCAGTTTTAAACATCTCATAGTCATGTGGAAAGAAACTTAAACTGTTAACATTAGGTTTGCACACAGTAGTTTGGTGTAAAATTGAAATGTATACTCTTGGTAATGTCAAAGCATTGCGTGCCCTGAGAAAATAACTTTTTTGTCTTGCTCAGCACAGGCATGAAACCAGTTTTAAACAACTCAGAATCATGTGGAAAGTTAACTTAAACTGTTAACATTAGGTTTGCACACAGTAGTTTGGTGTAAAATTGAAATGTATACTATTGGTAATGACAAAGCATTGTATGCCCTGAGAAAACATCTTTTTTGTCTTGCTCAACAGAAGCATGGAACAGGTGTTAAACAACTCAGAATCATGTGGGAAGTTGATTTAAGGTGTTTGCATTAGGTTTGCACACAGTAGTTTGCTGTAAAATTGAAATGTATACTCTCCGAAATGTCAAAGCATTGCATGCCCTGAGAAAATAACTTTTTTGTCTTGCTCAGCACAGGGTTGAAACCAGTTTTAAACAACTCAGAATCATGTGGAAAGTTAACTTAAACTGTTAACATTAGGTTTGCACACAGTAGTTTGGTGTAAAATTGAAGTATATACTATTGGTAATGTCAAAGCATGCATGTCCTGAGAAAACAACTTTTTTGTCTTGCTCAACAGAGGCATGAAATCAGTTTTTAAGAACTCAGAATCATGTGGAAAGTTAACTTAAGGTGCTTCCGTTAGGTTTCCACACAGTAGTTTGGTGTAAAATTGAAATGTATACTATTGGTAATGTCAAAGCATTGTATGCCCTGAGAAAACAACTTTTTTCTCTTGCTCAACAGAAGCATGAAACAGGTGTTAAACAACTCAGAATCATGTGGGAAGTTGATTTAAGGTGTTTGCATTAGGTTTGCACACAGTAGTTTGGTGTAAAATTGAAATGCATACTCTTGGTAATGTCAAAGCATTGCATGCCCTGAGAAAATAACTTTTTTGTCCAGCTCAGCAGAGGCATGAAACCAGTTTTAAACAACTCAGAATCATCTGGAAAGTTAACCTAAACTGTTAACATTAGGTTTGCACCCAGTAGTTTGGTGTAAAATTGAAATATATACTCTTGGTAATGTCAAAGCATTGCATGCCCTGAGAAAATAACTTTTTTGTCTTGCTCAGCACAGGCATGAAAGCAGTTTTAAACAACTCAGAATCATGTGGAAAGTTAACTTAAACTGTTAACATTAGGTTTGCACCCAGTAGTTTGGTGTAAAATTGAAATGTATACTATTGGTAATGTCAAAGCGTTGTATGCCCTGAGAAAACAACTTTTTTGTCTTGCTCTGCAGAAGCATGAAACCAGTTTTGAACATCTCATAATCATGTGGAAAGTTAACTTAAACTGTTAACATTAGGTTTGCACACAGTAGTTTGGTGGAAAATTGAAATGTATACTATTGGTAATGACAAAGCATTGTATGCCCTGAGAAAATAACTTTTTTGTCTTGCTCAGCACAGGGTTGAAACCAGTTTTAAACAACTCAGAATCATGTGGAAAGTTAACTTAAACTGTTAACATTAGGTTTGCACACAGTAGTTTGGTGTAAAATTGAAGTCTATACTATTGGTAATGTCAAAGCATGCATGTCCTGAGAAAACAACTTTTTTGTCTTGCTCAACAGAGGCATGAAATCAGTTTTTAAGAACTCAGAATCATGTGGAAAGTTAACTTAAGGTGTTTCCATTAGGTTTCCACACAGTAGTTTGGTGTAAAATTGAAATGTATACTATTGGTAATGTCAAAGCATTGTATGCCCTGAGAAAACAACTTTTTTCTCTTGCTCAACAGAAGCATGAAACAGGTTTTAAACAACTCAGAATCATGTGAGAAGTTGATTTAAGGTGTTTGCATTAGATTTGCACACAGTAGTTTGGTGTAAAATTGAAATGTATACTCTTGGTAATGTCAAAGCATTGCATGCCCTGAGAAAATAACTTCTTTGTCCAGCTCAGCACAGGCATGAAACCAGTTTTAAACAACTCAGAATCATGTGGAAAGTTGATTTAAGGTGTTTCCATTAGGTTTCCACACAGTAGTTTGGTGTAAGATTGAAATGTATACGCTTGGTAATGTCAAAGCATTGTATGCCCTGAGAAAACAACTTTTTTGTCTTGCTCTGCAGAAGCATGAAACCAGTTTTAAACATCTCATAATCATGTGGAAAGTTAACTTAAACTGTTAACATTAGGTTTGCACACAGCAGTTTGGGGTAAAATTGAAGTGTATACTATTGGTAATGTCAAAGCATGCATGTCCTGAGAAAATAACTTTTTTGTCTTGCTCAGCAGAGGCATGAAACCAGTTTTTAACAACTCAGAATCATCTGGAAAGTTAACTTAAACTGTTAACATTAGGTTTGCACCCAGTAGTTTGGTGTAAAATTGAAATGTATACTCTTGGTAATGTCAAAACGTTGTATGCCCTGAGAAAACAACTTTTTTGTCTTGCTCTGCAGAAGCATGAAACCAGTTTTAAACATCTCATAGTCATGTGGAAAGAAACTTAAACTGTTAACATTAGGTTTGCACACAGTAGTTTGGTGTAAAATTGAAATGTATACTCTTGGTAATGTCAAAGCATTGCATGCCCTGAGAAAATAACTTTTTTGTCTTGCTCAGCACAGGCATGAAACCAGTTTTAAACAACTCAGAATCATGTGGAAAGATAACTTAAACTGTTAACATTAGGTTTGCACACAGTAGTTTGGTGTAAAATTGAAATGTATACTATTGGTAATGACAAAGCATTGTATGCCCTGAGAAAACATCTTTTTTGTCTGGCTCAACAGAAGCATGGAACAGGTGTTAAACAACTCAGAATCATGTGGGAAGTTGATTTAAGGTGTTTGCATTAGGTTTGCACACAGTAGTTTGCTGTAAAATTGAAATGTATACTCTCCGAAATGTCAAAGCATTGCATGCCCTGAGAAAATAACTTTTTTGTCTTGCTCAGCACAGGGTTGAAACCAGTTTTAAACAACTCAGAATCATGTGGAAAGTTAACTTAAACTGTTAACATTAGGTTTGCACACAGTAGTTTGGTGTAAAATTGAAGTCTATACTATTGGTAATGTCAAAGCATGCATGTCCTGAGAAAACAACTTTTTTGTCTTGCTCAACAGAGGCATGAAATCAGTTTTTAAGAACTCAGAATCATGTGGAAAGTTAACTTAAGGTGCTTCCATTAGGTTTCCACACAGTAGTTTGGTGTAAAATTGAAATGTATACTATTGGTAATGTCAAAGCATTGTATGCCCTGAGAAAACAACTTTTTTCTCTTGCTCAACAGAAGCATGAAACAGGTGTTAAACAACTCAGAATCATGTGGGAAGTTGATTTAAGGTGTTTGCATTAGGTTTGCACACAGTAGTTTGGTGTAAAATTGAAATGCATACTCTTGGTAATGTCAAAGCATTGCATGCCCAGAGAAAATAACTTTTTTGTCCAGCTCAGCACAGGCATGAAACCAGTTTTAAACAACTCAGAATCATGTGGAAAGTTGATTTAAGGTGTTTCCATTAGGTTTCCACACAGTAGTTTGGTGTAAGATTGAAATGTATACGCTTGGTAATGTCAAAGCGTTGTATGCCCTGAGATAACAACTTTTTTGTCTTGCTCTGTAGAAGCATGAAACCAGTTTTAAACATCTCATAATCATGTGGAAAGTTAACTTAAACTGTTAACATTAGGTTTGCACACAGTAGTTTGGTGTAAAATTGAAGTGTATACTATTGGTAATGTCAAAGCATGCATGTCCTGAGAAAATAACTTTTTTGTCTTGCTCAGCAGAGGCATGAAACCAGTTTTAAACAACTCAGAATCATCTGGAAAGTTAACTTAAACTGTTAACATTAGGTTTGCACCCAGTAGTTTGGTGTAAAATTGAAATGTATACTCTTGGTAATGTCAAAGCGTTGTATGCCCTGAGAAAACAACTTTTTTGTCTTGCTCTGCAGAAGCATGAAACCAGTTTTAAACAACTCATAATCATGTGGAAAGAAACTTAAACTGTTAACATTAGGTTTGCACACAGTAGTTTGGTGTAAAATTGAAATGTATACTATTGGTAATGACAAAGCATGCATGTCCTGAGAAAACAACTTTTTTGTCTTGCTCAACAGAGGCATGAAATCAGTTTTTAAGAACTCAGAATCATGTGGAAAGTTAACTTAAGGTGTTTCCATTAGGTTTACACACAGTAGTTTGCTGTAAAATTGAAATGTATACTATTGGTAATGTCAAAGCAATGTATGCCCTGAGAAAACAACTTTGTTTCTTGCTCAACAGAAGCATGAAACAGGTTTTAAACAACTCGTAATCATGTGAGAAGTTGATTTAAGGTGTTTGCATTAGGTTTGCACACAGTAGTTTGGTGTAAAATTGAAATATATACTCTTGGTAATGTCAAAGCATTGCATGCCCTGAGAAAATAACTTTTTTGTCTTGCTCAGCACAGGCATGAAAGCAGTTTTAAACAACTCAGAATCATGTGGAAAGTTAACTTAAACTGTTAACATTAGGTTTGCACCCAGTAGTTTGGTGTAAAATTGAAATGTATACTATTGGTAATGTCAAAGCGTTGTATGCCCTGAGAAAACAACTTTTTTGTCTTGCTCTGCAGAAGCATGAAACCAGTTTTGAACATCTCATAATCATGTGGAAAGTTAACTTAAACTGTTAACATTAGGTTTGCACACAGTAGTTTGGTGTAAAATTGAAATGTATACTATTGGTAATGACAAAGCATTGTATGCCCTGAGAAAACATCTTTTTTGTCTTGCTCAACAGAAGCATGAAACAGGTGTTAAACAACTCAGAATCATGTGGGAAGTTGATTTAAGGTGTTTGCATTAGGTTTGCACACAGTAGTTTGGTGTAAAATTGAAATGTATACTCTCCGAAATGTCAAAGCATTGCATGCCCTGAGAAAATAACTTTTTTGTCTTGCTCAGCACAGGGTTGAAACCAGTTTTAAACAACTCAGAATCATGTGGAAAGTTAACTTAAACTGTTAACATTAGGTTTGCACACAGTAGTTTGGTGTAAAATTGAAGTCTATACTATTGGTAATGTCAAAGCATGCATGTCCTGAGAAAACAACTTTTTTGTCTTGCTCAACAGTGGCATGAAATCAGTTTTTAAGAACTCAGAATCATGTGGAAAGTTAACTTAAGGTGTTTCCATTAGGTTTCCACACAGTAGTTTGGTGTAAAATTGAAATGTATACTATTGGTAATGTCAAAGCATTGTATGCCCTGAGAAAACAACTTTTTTCTCTTGCTCAACAGAAGCATGAAACAGGTTTTAAACAACTCAGAATCATGTGAGAAGTTGATTTAAGGTGTTTGCATTAGGTTTGCACACAGTAGTTTGGTGTAAAATTGAAATGTATACTCTTGGTAATGTCAAAGCATTGCATGCCCTGAGAAAATAACTTTTTTGTCCAGCTCAGCACAGGCATGAAACCAGTTTTAAACAACTCAGAATCATGTGGAAAGTTGATTTAAGGTGTTTCCATTAGGTTTCCACACAGTAGTTTGGTGTAAGATTGAAATGTATACGCTTGGTAATGTCAAAGCGTTGTATGCCCTGAGAAAACAACTTTTTTGTCTTGCTCTGTAGAAGCATGAAACCAGTTTTAAACATCTCATAATCATGTGGAAAGTTAACTTAAACTGTTAACATTAGGTTTGCACACAGTAGTTTGGTGTAAAATTGAAATGTATACTATTGGTAATGACAAAGCATGCATGTCCTGAGAAAACAACTTTTTTGTCTTGCTCAACAGAGGCATGAAATCAGTTTTTAAGAACTCAGAATCATGTGGAAAGTTACCTTAAGGTGTTTCCATTAGGTTTACACACAGTAGTTTGGTGTAAAATTGAAATGTATACTATTGGTAATGTCAAAGCATTGTATGCCCTGAGAAAACAACTTTGTTTCTTGCTCAACAGAAGCATGAAACAGGTTTTAAACAACTCGTAATCATGTGAGAAGTTGATTTAAGGTGTTTGCATTAGGTTTGCACACAGTAGTTTGGTGTAAAATTGAAATATATACTCTTGGTAATGTCAAAGCATTGCATGCCCTGAGAAAATAACTTTTTTGTCTTGCTCAGCACAGGCATGAAAGCAGTTTTAAACAACTCAGAATCATGTGGAAAGTTAACTTAAACTGTTAACATTAGGTTTGCACCCAGTAGTTTGGTGTAAAATTGAAATGTATACTATTGGTAATGTCAAAGCGTTGTATGCCCTGAGAAAACAACTTTTTTGTCTTGCTCTGCAGAAGCATGAAACCAGTTTTGAACATCTCATAATCATGTGGAAAGTTAACTTAAACTGTTAACATTAGGTTTGCACACAGTAGTTTGGTGTAAAATTGAAATGTATACTATTGGTAATGACAAAGCATTGTATGCCCTGAGAAAACAACTTTTTTGTCTTGCTCAACAGAAGCATGAAACAGGTGTTAAACAACTCAGAATCATGTGGGAAGTTGATTTAAGGTGTTTGCATTAGGTTTGCACACAGTAGTTTGGTGTAAAATTGAAATGTATACTCTCCGAAATGTCAAAGCATTGCATGCCCTGAGAAAATAACTTTTTTGTCTTGCTCAGCACAGGGTTGAAACCAGTTTTAAACAACTCAGAATCATGTGGAAAGTTAACTTAAACTGTTAACATTAGGTTTGCACACAGTAGTTTGGTGTAAAATTGAAGTCTATACTATTGGTAATGTCAAAGCATGCATGTCCTGAGAAAACAACTTTTTTGTCTTGCTCTGCAGAAGCATGAAACCAGTTTTAAACATCTCATAATCATGTGGAAAGAAACTTAAACTGTTAACATTAGGTTTGCACACAGTAGTTTGGTGTAAAATTGAAATGTATACTCTTGGTAATGTCAAAGCATTGCATGCCCTGAGAAAACAACTTTTTTGTCTTGCTCAACAGAAGCATGAAACAGGTGTTAAACAACACAGAATCATGTGGGAAGTTGATTTAAGGTGTTTGCATTAGGTTTGCACACAGTAGTTTGGTGTAAAATTGAAATGTATACTCTTGGAAATGTCAAAGCATTGCATGCCCTGAGAAAATAACTTTTTTGTCTTGCTCAGCACAGGCATGAAAGCAGTTTTAAACAACTCAGAATCATGTGGAAAGTTAACTTAAACTGTTAACATTAGGTTTGCACCCAGTAGTTTGGTGTAAAATTGAAATGTATACTATTGGTAATGTCAAAGCGTTGTATGCCCTGAGAAAACAACTTTTTTGTCTTGCTCTGCAGAAGCATGAAACCAGTTTTGAACATCTCATAATCATGTGGAAAGTTAACTTAAACTGTTAACATTAGGTTTGCACACAGTAGTTTGGTTTAAAATTGAAATGTATACTATTGGTAATGACAAAGCATTGTATGCCCTGAGAAAACATCTTTTTTGTCTTGCTCAACAGAAGCATGAAACAGGTGTTAAACAACTCAGAATCATGTGGGAAGTTGATTTAAGGTGTTTGCATTAGGTTTGCATTAGGTTTGCACACAGTAGTTTGGTGTAAAATTGAAATGTATACTCTCCGAAATGTCAAAGCATTGCATGCCCTGAGAAAATAACTTTTTTGTCTTGCTCAGCACAGGGTTGAAACCAGTTTTAAACAACTCAGAATCATGTGGAAAGTTAACTTAAACTGTTAACATTAGGTTTGCACACAGTAGTTTGGTGTAAAATTGAAGTCTATACTATTGGTAATGTCAAAGCATGCATGTCCTGAGAAAACAACTTTTTTGTCTTGCTCAACAGAGGCATGAAATCAGTTTTTAAGAACTCAGAATCATGTGGAAAGTTAACTTAAGGTGTTTCCATTAGGTTTCCACACAGTAGTTTGGTGTAAAATTGAAATGTATACTATTGGTAATGTCAAAGCATTGTATGCCCTGAGAAAACAACTTTTTTCTCTTGCTCAACAGAAGCATGAAACAGGTTTTAAACAACTCAGAATCATGTGGAAAGTTGATTTAAGGTGTTTCCATTAGGTTTCCACACAGTAGTTTGGTGTAAGATTGAAATGTATACGCTTGGTAATGTCAAAGCGTTGTATGCCCTGAGAAAACAACTTTTTTGTCTTGCTCTGTAGAAGCATGAAACCAGTTTTAAACATCTCATAATCATGTGGAAAGTTAACTTAAACTGTTAACATTAGGTTTGCACACAGTAGTTTGGTGTAAAATTGAAATGTATACTATTGGTAATGACAAAGCATGCATGTCCTGAGAAAACAACTTTTTTGTCTTGCTCAACAGAGGCATGAAATCAGTTTTTAAGAACTCAGAATCATGTGGAAAGTTACCTTAAGGTGTTTCCATTAGGTTTACACACAGTAGTTTGGTGTAAAATTGAAATGTATACTATTGGTAATGTCAAAGCATTGTATGCCCTGAGAAAACAACTTTATTTCTTGCTCAACAGAAGCATGAAACAGGTTTTAAACAACTCGTAATCATGTGAGAAGATGATTTAAGGTGTTTGCATTAGGTTTGCACACAGTAGTTTGGTGTAAAATTGAAATATATACTCTTGGTAATGTCAAAGCATTGCATGCCCTGAGAAAATAACTTTTTTGTCTTGCTCAGCACAGGCATGAAAGCAGTTTTAAACAACTCAGAATCATGTGGAAAGTTGATTTAAGGTGTTTCCATTAGGTTTCCACACAGTAGTTTGGTGTAAGATTGAAATGTATACGCTTGGTAATGTCAAAGCGTTGTATGCCCTGAGAAAACAACTTTTTTGTCTTGCTCTGTAGAAGCATGAAACCAGTTTTAAACATCTCATAATCATGTGGAAAGTTAACTTAAACTGTTAACATTAGGTTTGCACACAGTAGTTTGGTGTAAAATTGAAATGTATACTATTGGTAATGACAAAGCATGCATGTCCTGAGAAAACAACTTTTTTGTCTTGCTCAACAGAGGCATGAAATCAGTTTTTAAGAACTCAGAATCATGTGGAAAGTTACCTTAAGGTGTTTCCATTAGGTTTACACACAGTAGTTTGGTGTAAAATTGAAATGTATACTATTGGTAATGTCAAAGCATTGTATGCCCTGAGAAAACAACTTTGTTTCTTGCTCAACAGAAGCATGAAACAGGTTTTAAACAACTCGTAATCATGTGAGAAGTTGATTTAAGGTGTTTGCATTAGGTTTGCACACAGTAGTTTGGTGTAAAATTGAAATATATACTCTTGGTAATGTCAAAGCATTGCATGCCCTGAGAAAATAACTTTTTTGTCTTGCTCAGCACAGGCATGAAAGCAGTTTTAAACAACTCAGAATCATGTGGAAAGTTAACTTAAACTGTTAACATTAGGTTTGCACCCAGTAGTTTTGGTGTAAAATTGAAATGTATACTATTGGTAATGTCAAAGCGTTGTATGCCCTGAGAAAACAACTTTTTTGTCTTGCTCTGCAGAAGCATGAAACCAGTTTTGAACATCTCATAATCATGTGGAAAGTTAACTTAAACTGTTAACATTAGGTTTGCACACATAGTTTGGTGTAAAATTGAAATGTATACTATTGGTAATGACAAAGCATTGTATGCCCTGAGAAAACATCTTTTTTGTCTTGCTCAACAGAAGCATGAAACAGGTGTAAACAACTCAGAATCATGTGGGAAGTTGATTTAAGGTGTTTGCATTAGGTTTGCACACAGTAGTTTGGTGTAAAATTGAAATGTATACTCTCCGAAATGTCAAAGCATTGCATGCCCTGAGAAAATAACTTTTTTGTCTTGCTCAGCACAGGGTTGAAACCAGTTTTAAACAACTCAGAATCATGTGGAAAGTTAACTTAAACTGTTAACATTAGGTTTGCACACAGTAGTTTGGTGTAAAATTGAATGTCTATACTATTGGTAATGTCAAAGCATGCATGTCCTGAGAAAACAACTTTTTTGTCTTGCTCTGTAGAAGCATGAAACCAGTTTTAAACATCTCATAATCATGTGGAAAGTTAACTTAAACTGTTAACATTAGGTTTGCACACAGTAGTTTGGTGTAAAATTGAAATGTATACTATTGGTAATGACAAAGCATGCATGTCCTGAGAAAACAACTTTTTTGTCTTGCTCAACAGAGGCATGAAAATCAGTTTTTAAGAACTCAGAATCATGTGGAAAGTTACCTTAAGCGGTTTCATTAGGTTTCCACACAGTAGTTTGGTGTAAAATTGAAATGTATACTATTGGTAATGTCAAAGCATTGTATGCCCTGAGAAAACAACTTTTTTCTCTTGCTCAACAGAAGCATGAAACAGGTTTTAAACAACTCAGAATCATGTGAGAAGTTGATTTAAGGTGTTTGCATTAGGTTTGCACACAGTAGTTTGGTGTCAAAATTGAAATGTATACTCTTGGTAATGTCAAAGCATTGCATGCCCTGAGAAAATAACTTTTTTTGTCCAGCTCAGCACAGGCATGAAACCAGTTTAAACAACTCAGAATCATGTGGAAAGTTGATTTAAGGTGTTTCCATTAGGTTTCCACACAGTAGTTTGGTGTAAGATTGAAAATGTATACGCTTGGTAATGTTCAAAGCGTTGTATGCCCTGAGAAAACAACTTTTTGTCTTGCTCTGTAGAAGCATGAAACCAGTTTTAAACATCTCATAATCATGTGGAAAGTTAACTTAAACTGTTAACATTAGGTTTGCACACAGTAGTTTGGTGTAAAATTGAAATGTATACTATTGGTAATGACAAAGCATGCATGTCCTGAGAAAACAACTTTTTTTGTCTTGCTCAACAGAGGCATGAAATCAGTTTTTAAGAACTCAGAATCATGTGGAAAGTTACCTTAAGGTGTTTCCATTAGGTTTACACACAGTAGTTTGGTGTAAAATTGAAATGTATACTATTGGTAATGTCAAAGCATTGTATGCCCTGAGAAAACAACTTTGTTTCTTGCTCAACAGAAGCATGAAACAGGTTTTAAACAACTCGTAATCATGTGAGAAGATGATTTAAGGTGTTTGCATTAGGTTTGCACACAGTAGTTTGGTGTAAAATTGAAATATATACTCTTGGTAATGTCAAAGCATTGCATGCCCTGAGAAACTAACTTTTTTGTCTTGCTCAGCACAGGCATGAAAGCAGTTTTAAACAACTCAGAATCATGTGGAAAGTTGATTTAAGGTGTTTCCATTAGGTTTCCACACAGTAGTTTGGTGTAAGATTGAAATGTATACCGCTTGGTAATGTCAAAGCGTTGTATGCCCTGAGAAAACAACTTTTTTGTCTTGCTCTGTAGAAGCATGAAACCAGTTTTAAACATCTCATAATCATGTGGAAAGTTAACTTAAACTGTTAACATTAGGTTTGCACACAGTAGTTTGGTGTAAAATTGAAATGTATACTATTGGTAATGACAAAGCATGCATGTCCTGAGAAAACAACTTTTTTGTCTTGCTCAACAGAGGCATGAAATCAGTTTTTAAGAACTCAGAATCATGTGGAAAGTTACCTTAAGGTGTTTCCATTAGGTTTACACACAGTAGTTTGGTGTAAAATTGAAATGTATACTATTGGTAATGTCAAAGCATTGTATGCCCTGAGAAAACAACTTTGTTTCTTGCTCAACAGAAGCATGAAACAGGTTTTAAACAACTCGTAATCATGTGAGAAGTTGATTTAAGGTGTTTGCATTAGGTTTGCACACAGTAGTTTGGTGTAAAATTGAAATATATACTCTTGGTAATGTCAAAGCATTGCATGCCCTGAGAAAATAACTTTTTTGTCTTGCTCAGCACAGGCATGAAAGCAGTTTTAAACAACTCAGAATCATGTGGAAAGTTAACTTAAACTGTTAACATTAGGTTTGCACCCAGTAGTTTGGTGTAAAATTGAAATGTATACTATTGGTAATGTCAAAGCGTTGTATGCCCTGAGAAAACAACTTTTTTGTCTTGCTCTGCAGAAGCATGAAACCAGTTTTGAACATCTCATAATCATGTGGAAAGTTAACTTAAACTGTTAACATTAGGTTTGCACACAGTAGTTTGGTGTAAAATTGAAATGTATACTATTGGTAATGACAAAGCATTGTATGCCCTGAGAAAACATCTTTTTTGTCTTGCTCAACAGAAGCATGAAACAGGTGTTAAACAACTCAGAATCATGTGGGAAGTTGATTTTTGGTGTTTGCATTAGGTTTGCACACAGTAGTTTGGTGTAAAATTGAAATGTATACTCTCCGAAATGTCAAAGCATTGCATGCCCTGAGAAAATAACTTTTTTGTCTTGCTCAGCACAGGGGTTGAAACCAGTTTTAAACAACTCAGAATCATGTGGAAAGTTAACTTAAACTGTTAACATTAGGTTTGCACACAGTAGTTTGGTGTAAAATTGAAGTCTATACTATTGGTAATGTCAAAGCATGCATGTCCTGAGAAAACAACTTTTTTGTCTTGCTCAACAGAGGCATGAAATCAGTTTTTAAGAACTCAGAATCATGTGGAAAGTTACCTTAAGGTGTTTCCATTAGGTTTCCACACAGTAGTTTGGTGTAAAATTGAAATGTATACTATTGGTAATGTCAAAGCATTGTATGCCCTGAGAAAACAACTTTTTTCTCTTGCTCAACAGAAGCATGAAACAGGTTTTAAACAACTCAGAATCATGTGAGAAGTTGATTTAAGGTGTTTGCATTAGGTTTGCACACAGTAGTTTGGTGTAAAATTGAAATGTATACTCTTGGTAATGTCAAAGCATTGCATGCCCTGAGAAAATAACTTTTTTGTCCAGCTCAGCACAGGCATGAAACCAGTTTTAAACAACTCAGAATCATGTGGAAAGTTGATTTAAGGTGTTTCCATTAGGTTTCCACACAGTAGTTTGGTGTAAGATTGAAATGTATACGCTTGGTAATGTCAAAGCGTTGTATGCCCTGAGAAAACAACTTTTTTGTCTTGCTCTGTAGAAGCATGAAACCAGTTTTAAACATCTCATAATCATGTGGAAAGTTAACTTAAACTGTTAACATTAGGTTTGCACACAGTAGTTTGGTGTAAAATTGAAATGTATACTATTGGTAATGACAAAGCATGCATGTCCTGAGAAAACAACTTTTTTGTCTTGCTCAACAGAGGCATGAAATCAGTTTTTAAGAACTCAGAATCATGTGGAAAGTTACCTTAAGGTGTTTCCATTAGGTTTACACACAGTAGTTTGGTGTAAAATTGAAATGTATACTATTGGTAATGTCAAAGCATTGTATGCCCTGAGAAAACAACTTTGTTTCTTGCTCAACAGAAGCATGAAACAGGTTTTAAACAACTCGTAATCATGTGAGAAGATGATTTAAGGTGTTTGCATTAGGTTTGCACACAGTAGTTTGGTGTAAAATTGAAATATATACTCTTGGTAATGTCAAAGCATTGCATGCCCTGAGAAAATAACTTTTTTGTCTTGCTCAGCACAGGCATGAAAGCAGTTTTAAACAACTCAGAATCATGTGGAAAGTTGATTTAAGGTGTTTCCATTAGGTTTCCACACAGTAGTTTGGTGTAAGATTGAAATGTATACGCTTGGTAATGTCAAAGCGTTGTATGCCCTGAGAAAACAACTTTTTTGTCTTGCTCTGTAGAAGCATGAAACCAGTTTTAAACATCTCATAATCATGTGGAAAGTTAATTTAAACTGTTAACATTAGGTTTGCACACAGTAGTTTGGTGTAAAATTGAAATGTATACTATTGGTAATGACAAAGCATGCATGTCCTGAGAAAAACAACTTTTTTGTCTTGCTCAACAGAGGCATGAAATCAGTTTTTAAGAACTCAGAATCATGTGGAAAGTTACCTTAAGGTGTTTCCATTAGGTTTACACACAGTAGTTTGGTGTAAAATTGAAATGTATACTATTGGTAATGTCAAAGCATTGTATGCCCTGAGAAAACAACTTTGTTTCTTGCTCAACAGAAGCATGAAACAGGTTTTAAACAACTCGTAATCATGTGAGAAGTTGATTTAAGGTGTTTGCATTAGGTTTGCACACAGTAGTTTGGTGTAAAATTGAAATATATACTCTTGGTAATGTCAAAGCATTGCATGCCCTGAGAAAATAACTTTTTTGTCTTGCTCAGCACAGGCATGAAAGCAGTTTTAAACAACTCAGAATCATGTGGAAAGTTAACTTAAACTGTTAACATTAGGTTTGCACCCAGTAGTTTGGTGTAAAATTGAAATGTATACTATTGGTAATGTCAAAGCGTTGTATGCCCTGAGAAAACAACTTTTTTGTCTTGCTCTGCAGAAGCATGAAACCAGTTTTGAACATCTCATAATCATGTGGAAAGTTAACTTAAACTGTTAACATTAGGTTTGCACACAGTAGTTTGGTGTAAAATTGAAATGTATACTATTGGTAATGACAAAGCATTGTATGCCCTGAGAAAACATCTTTTTTGTCTTGCTCAACAGAAGCATGAAACAGGTGTTAAACAACTCAGAATCATGTGGGAAGTTGATTTAAGGTGTTTGCATTAGGTTTGCACACAGTAGTTTGGTGTAAAATTGAAATGTATACTCTCCGAAATGTCAAAGCATTGCATGCCCTGAGAAAATAACTTTTTTGTCTTGCTCAGCACAGGGTTGAAACCAGTTTTAAACAACTCAGAATCATGTGGAAAGTTAACTTAAACTGTTAACATTAGGTTTGCACACAGTAGTTTGGTGTAAAATTGAAGTCTATACTATTGGTAATGTCAAAGCATGCATGTCCTGAGAAAACAACTTTTTTGTCTTGCTCTGTAGAAGCATGAAACCAGTTTTAAACATCTCATAATCATGTGGAAAGTTAACTTAAACTGTTAACATTAGGTTTGCACACAGTAGTTTGGTGTAAAATTGAAATGTATACTATTGGTAATGACAAAGCATGCATGTCCTGAGAAAACAACTTTTTTGTCTTGCTCAACAGAGGCATGAAATCAGTTTTTAAGAACTCAGAATCATGTGGAAAGTTACCTTAAGGTGTTTCCATTAGGTTTACACACAGTAGTTTGGTGTAAAATTGAAATGTATACTATTGGTAATGTCAAAGCATTGTATGCCCTGAGAAAACAACTTTGTTTCTTGCTCAACAGAAGCATGAAACAGGTTTTAAACAACTCGTAATCATGTGAGAAGTTGATTTAAGGTGTTTGCATTAGGTTTGCACACAGTAGTTTGGTGTAAAATTGAAATATATACTCTTGGTAATGTCAAAGCATTGCATGCCCTGAGAAAATAACTTTTTTGTCTTGCTCAGCACAGGCATGAAAGCAGTTTTAAACAACTCAGAATCATGTGGAAAGTTAACTTAAACTGTTAACATTAGGTTTGCACCCAGTAGTTTGGTGTAAAATTGAAATGTATACTATTGGTAATGTCAAAGCGTTGTATGCCCTGAGAAAACAACTTTTTTGTCTTGCTCTGCAGAAGCATGAAACCAGTTTTGAACATCTCATAATCATGTGGAAAGTTAACTTAAACTGTTAACATTAGGTTTGCACACAGTAGTTTGGTGTAAAATTGAAATGTATACTATTGGTAATGACAAAGCATTGTATGCCCTGAGAAAACATCTTTTTTGTCTTGCTCAACAGAAGCATGAAACAGGTGTTAAACAACTCAGAATCATGTGGGAAGTTGATTTAAGGTGTTTGCATTAGGTTTGCACACAGTAGTTTGGTGTAAAATTGAAATGTATACTCTCCGAAATGTCAAAGCATTGCATGCCCTGAGAAAATAACTTTTTTGTCTTGCTCAGCACAGGGTTGAAACCAGTTTTAAACAACTCAGAATCATGTGGAAAGTTAACTTAAACTGTTAACATTAGGTTTGCACACAGTAGTTTGGTGTAAAATTGAAGTCTATACTATTGGTAATGTCAAAGCATGCATGTCCTGAGAAAACAACTTTTTTGTCTTGCTCAACAGTGGCATGAAATCAGTTTTTAAGAACTCAGAATCATGTGGAAAGTTAACTTAAGGTGTTTCCATTAGGTTTCCACACAGTAGTTTGGTGTAAAATTGAAATGTATACTATTGGTAATGTCAAAGCATTGTATGCCCTGAGAAAACAACTTTTTTCTCTTGCTCAACATAAGCATGAAACAGGTTTTAAACAACTCAGAATCATGTGAGAAGTTGATTTAAGGTGTTTGCATTAGGTTTGCACACAGTAGTTTGGTGTAAAATTGAAATGTATACTCTTGGTAATGTCAAAGCATTGCATGCCCTGAGAAAATAACTTTTTTGTCCAGCTCAGCACAGGCATGAAACCAGTTTTAAACAACTCAGAATCATGTGGAAAGTTGATTTAAGGTGTTTCCATTAGGTTTCCACACAGTAGTTTGGTGTAAGATTGAAATGTATACGCTTGGTAATGTCAAAGCGTTGTATGCCCTGAGAAAACAACTTTTTTGTCTTGCTCTGTAGAAGCATGAAACCAGTTTTAAACATCTCATAATCATGTGGAAAGTTAACTTAAACTGTTAACATTAGGTTTGCACACAGTACTTTGGTGTAAAATTGAAATGTATACTATTGGTAATGACAAAGCATGCATGTCCTGAGAAAACAACTTTTTTGTCTTGCTCAACAGAGGCATGAAATCAGTTTTTAAGAACTCAGAATCATGTGGAAAGTTAACTTAAGGTGTTTCCATTAGGTTTACAGACAGTAGTTTGGTGTAAAATTGAAATGTATACTATTGGTAATGTCAAAGCATTGTATGCCCTGAGAAAACAACTTTGTTTCTTGCTCAACAGAAGCATGAAACAGGTTTTAAACAACTCGTAATCATGTGAGAAGTTGATTTAAGGTGTTTGCATTAGGTTTGCACACAGTAGTTTGGTGTAAAATTGAAATATATACTCTTGGTAATGTCAAAGCATTGCATGCCCTGAGAAAATAACTTTTTTGTCTTGCTCAGCACAGGCATGAAAGCAGTTTTAAACAACTCAGAATCATGTGGAAAGTTGATTTAAGGTGTTTCCATTAGGTTTCCACACAGTAGTTTGGTGTAAGATTGAAATGTATACGCTTGGTAATGTCAAAGCGTTGTATGCCCTGAGAAAACAACTTTTTTGTCTTGCTCTGTAGAAGCATGAAACCAGTTTTAAACATCTCATAATCATGTGGAAAGTTAACTTAAACTGTTAACATTAGGTTTGCACACAGTAGTTTGGTGTAAAATTGAAATGTATACTATTGGTAATGACAAAGCATGCATGTCCTGAGAAAACAACTTTTTTGTCTTGCTCAACAGAGGCATGAAATCAGTTTTTAAGAACTCAGAATCATGTGGAAAGTTAACTTAAGGTGTTTCCATTAGGTTTACACACAGTAGTTTGGTGTAAAATTGAAATGTATACTATTGGTAATGTCAAAGCATTGTATGCCCTGAGAAAACAACTTTGTTTCTTGCTCAACAGAAGCATGAAACAGGTTTTAAACAACTCGTAATCATGTGAGAAGTTGATTTAAGGTGTTTGCATTAGGTTTGCACACAGTAGTTTGGTGTAAAATTGAAATATATACTCTTGGTAATGTCAAAGCATTGCATGCCCTGAGAAAATAACTTTTTTGTCTTGCTCAGCACAGGCATGAAAGCAGTTTTAAACAACTCAGAATCATGTGGAAAGTTAACTTAAACTGTTAACATTAGGTTTGCACCCAGTAGTTTGGTGTAAAATTGAAATGTATACTATTGGTAATGTCAAAGCGTTGTATGCCCTGAGAAAACAACTTTTTTGTCTTGCTCTGCAGAAGCATGAAACCAGTTTTGAACATCTCATAATCATGTGGAAAGTTAACTTAAACTGTTAACATTAGGTTTGCACACAGTAGTTTGGTGTAAAATTGAAATGTATACTATTGGTAATGACAAAGCATTGTATGCCCTGAGAAAACATCTTTTTTGTCTTGCTCAACAGAAGCATGAAACAGGTGTTAAACAACTCAGAATCATGTGGGAAGTTGATTTAAGGTGTTTGCATTAGGTTTGCACACAGTAGTTTGGTGTAAAATTGAAATGTATACTCTCCGAAATGTCAAAGCATTGCATGCCCTGAGAAAATAACTTTTTTGTCTTGCTCAGCACAGGGTTGAAACCAGTTTTAAACAACTCAGAATCATGTGGAAAGTTAACTTAAACTGTTAACATTAGGTTTGCACACAGTAGTTTGGTGTAAAATTGAAGTCTATACTATTGGTAATGTCAAAGCATGCATGTCCTGAGAAAACAACTTTTTTGTCTTGCTCTGCAGAAGCATGAAACCAGTTTTAAACATCTCATAATCATGTGGAAAGAAACTTAAACTGTTAACATTAGGTTTGCACACAGTAGTTTGGTGTAAAATTGAAATGTATACTCTTGGTAATGTCAAAGCATTGCATGCCCTGAGAAAACAACTTTTTTGTCTTGCTCAACAGAAGCATGAAACAGGTGTTAAACAACACAGAATCATGTGGGAAGTTGATTTAAGGTGTTTGCATTAGGTTTGCACACAGTAGTTTGGTGTAAAATTGAAATGTATACTCTTGGAAATGTCAAAGCATTGCATGCCCTGAGAAAATAACTTTTTTGTCTTGCTCAGCACAGGCATGAAAGCAGTTTTAAACAACTCAGAATCATGTGGAAAGTTAACTTAAACTGTTAACATTAGGTTTGCACCCAGTAGTTTGGTGTAAAATTGAAATGTATACTATTGGTAATGTCAAAGCGTTGTATGCCCTGAGAAAACAACTTTTTTGTCTTGCTCTGCAGAAGCATGAAACCAGTTTTGAACATCTCATAATCATGTGGAAAGTTAACTTAAACTGTTAACATTAGGTTTGCACACAGTAGTTTGGTGTAAAATTGAAATGTATACTATTGGTAATGACAAAGCATTGTATGCCCTGAGAAAACATCTTTTTTGTCTTGCTCAACAGAAGCATGAAACAGGTGTTAAACAACTCAGAATCATGTGGGAAGTTGATTTAAGGTGTTTGCATTAGGTTTGCACACAGTAGTTTGGTGTAAAATTGAAATGTATACTCTCCGAAATGTCAAAGCATTGCATGCCCTGAGAAAATAACTTTTTTGTCTTGCTCAGCACAGGGTTGAAACCAGTTTTAAACAACTCAGAATCATGTGGAAAGTTAACTTAAGGTGTTTCCATTAGGTTTACACACAGTAGTTTGGTGTAAAATTGAAATGTATACTATTGGTAATGTCAAAGCATTGTATGCCCTGTGAAAACAACTTTTTTGTCTTGCTCAACAGAGGCATGAAACCAGTTTTAAACAACTCAGAATCATCTGGAAAGTTAACTTAAACTGTTAACATTAGGTTTGCACCCAGTAGTTTGGTGTAAAATTGAAATGTATACCCTTGGTAATGTCAAAGCGTTGTATGCATGAGAAAACAACTTTTTTGTCTTGCTCTGCAGAAGCATGAAACCAGTTTTAAACATCTCATAATCATGTGGAAAGAAACTTAAACTGTTAATAGTAGGTTTGCACACAGTAGTTTGGTGTAAAATTGAAATGTATACTCTTGGTAATGTCAAAGCATTGCATGCCCTGAGAAAATAACTTTTTTGTCTTGCTCAGCACAGGCATGAAACCAGTTTTAAACAACTCAGAATCATGTGGAAAGTTAACTTAAACTGTTAACATTAGGTTTGCACACAGTAGGTTGGTGTAAAATTGAAATGTATACTATTGGTAATGACAAAGCATGCATGTCCTGAGAAAACAACTTTTTTGTCTTGCTCAACAGAGGCATGAAATCAGTTTTTAAGAACTCAGAATCATGTGGAAAGTTACCTTAAGGTGTTTCCATTAGGTTTACACACAGTAGTTTGGTGTAAAATTGAAATGTATACTATTGGTAATGTCAAAGCATTGTATGCCCTGAGAAAACAACTTTGTTTCTTGCTCAGCAGAAGCATGAAACAGGTTTTAAACAACTCGTAATCATGTGAGAAGATGATTTAAGGTGTTTGCATTAGGTTTGCACACAGTAGTTTGGTGTAAAATTGAAATATATACTCTTGGTAATGTCAAAGCATTGCATGCCCTGAGAAAATAACTTTTTTGTCTTGCTCAGCACAGGCATGAAAGCAGTTTTAAACAACTCAGAATCATGTGGAAAGTTGATTTAAGGTGTTTCCATTAGGTTTCCACACAGTAGTTTGGTGTAAGATTGAAATGTATACGCTTGGTAATGTCAAAGCGTTGTATGCCCTGAGAAAACAACTTTTTTGTCTTGCTCTGTAGAAGCATGAAACCAGTTTTAAACATCTCATAATCATGTGGAAAGTTAACTTAAACTGTTAACATTAGGTTTGCACACAGTAGTTTGGTGTAAAATTGAAATGTATACTATTGGTAATGACAAAGCATGCATGTCCTGAGAAAACAACTTTTTTGTCTTGCTCAACAGAGGCATGAAATCAGTTTTTAAGAACTCAGAATCATGTGGAAAGTTACCTTAAGGTGTTTCCATTAGGTTTACACACAGTAGTTTGGTGTAAAATTGAAATGTATACTATTGGTAATGTCAAAGCATTGTATGCCCTGAGAAAACAACTTTGTTTCTTGCTCAACAGAAGCATGAAACAGGTTTTAAACAACTCGTAATCATGTGAGAAGTTGATTTAAGGTGTTTGCATTAGGTTTGCCCACAGTAGTTTGGTGTAAAATTGAAATATATACTCTTGGTAATGTCAAAGCATTGCATGCCCTGAGAAAATAACTTTTTTGTCTTGCTCAGCACAGGCATGAAAGCAGTTTTAAACAACTCAGAATCGTGTGGAAAGTTAACTTAAACTGTTAACATTAGGTTTGCACCCAGTAGTTTGGTGTAAAATTGAAATGTATACTATTGGTAATGTCAAAGCGTTGTATGCCCTGAGAAAACAACTTTTTTGTCTTGCTCTGCAGAAGCATGAAACCAGTTTTGAACATCTCATAATCATGTGGAAAGTTAACTTAAACTGTTAACATTAGGTTTGCACACAGTAGTTTGGTGTAAAATTGAAATGTATACTATTGGTAATGACAAAGCATTGTATGCCCTGAGAAAACATCTTTTTTGTCTTGCTCAACAGAAGCATGAAACAGGTGTTAAACAACTCAGAATCATGTGGGAAGTTGATTTAAGGTGTTTGCATTAGGTTTGCACACAGTAGTTTGGTGTAAAATTGAAATGTATACTCTCCGAAATGTCAAAGCATTGCATGCCCTGAGAAAATAACTTTTTTGTCTTGCTCAGCACAGGGTTGAAACCAGTTTTAAACAACTCAGAATCATGTGGAAAGTTAACTTAAACTGTTAACATTAGGTTTGCACACAGTAGTTTGGTGTAAAATTGAAGTCTATACTATTGGTAATGTCAAAGCATGCATGTCCTGAGAAAACAACTTTTTTGTCTTGCTCTGCAGAAGCATGAAACCAGTTTTAAACATCTCATAATCATGTGGAAAGAAACTTAAACTGTTAACATTAGGTTTGCACACAGTAGTTTGGTGTAAAATTGAAATGTATACTCTTGGTAATGTCAAAGCATTGCATGCCCTGAGAAAACAACTTTTTTGTCTTGCTCAACAGAAGCATGAAACAGGTGTTAAACAACACAGAATCATGTGGGAAGTTGATTTAAGGTGTTTGCATTAGGTTTGCACACAGTAGTTTGGTGTAAAATTGAAATGTATACTCTTGGAAATGTCAAAGCATTGCATGCCCTGAGAAAATAACTTTTTTGTCTTGCTCAGCACAGGCATGAAACCAGTTTTAAACAACTCAGAATCATGTGGAAAGTTGATTTAAGGTGTTTCCATTAGGTTTCCACACAGTAGTTTGGTGTAAGATTGAAATGTATACGCTTGGTAAAGTCAAAGCGTTGTATGCCCTGAGAAAACAACTTTTTTGTCTTGCTCTGTAGAAGCATGAAACCAGTTTTAAACATCTCATAATCATGTGGAAAGTTAACTTAAACTGTTAACATTAGGTTTGCACACAGTAGTTTGGTGTAAAATTGAAATGTATACTATTGGTAATGACAAAGCATGCATGTCCTGAGAAAACAACTTTTTTGTCTTGCTCAACAGAGGCATGAAATCAGTTTTTAAGAACTCAGAATCATGTGGAAAGTTACCTTAAGGTGTTTCCATTAGGTTTACACACAGTAGTTTGGTGTAAAATTGAAATGTATACTATTGGTAATGTCAAAGCATTGTATGCCCTGAGAAAACAACTTTGTTTCTTGCTCAACAGAAGCATGAAACAGGTTTTAAACAACTCATAATCATGTGAGAAGTTGATTTAAGGTGTTTGCATTAGGTTTGCACACAGTAGTTTGGTGTAAAATTGAAATATATACTCTTGGTAATGTCAAAGCATTGCATGCCCTGAGAAAATAACTTTTTTGTCTTGCTCAGCACAGGGTTGAAACCAGTTTTAAACAACTCAGAATCATGTGGAAAGTTAACTTAAACTGTTAACATTAGGTTTGCACACAGTAGTTTGGTGTAAAATTGAAGTCTATACTATTGGTAATGTCAAAGCATGCATGTCCTGAGAAAACAACTTTTTTGTCTTGCTCTGCAGAAGCATGAAACCAGTTTTAAACATCTCATAATCATGTGGAAAGAAACTTAAACTGTTAACATTAGGTTTGCACACAGTAGTTTGGTGTAAAATTGAAATGTATACTCTTGGTAATGTCAAAGCTTTGCATGCCCTGAGAAAACAACTTTTTTGTCTTGCTCAACAGAAGCATGAAACAGGTGTTAAACAACACAGAATCATGTGGGAAGTTGATTTAAGGTGTTTGCATTAGGTTTGCACACAGTAGTTTGGTGTAAAATTGAAATGTATACTCTTGGAAATGTCAAAGCATTGCATGCCCTGAGAAAATAACTTTTTTGTCTTGCTCAGCACAGGCATGAAACCTGTTTTAAACAACTCAGAATCATGTGGAAAGTTAACTTAAACTGTTAACATTAGGTTTGCACACAGTAGTTTGGTATAAAATTGAAATGTATACTCTTGGTAATGTCAAAGCATTGCATGCCCTGAGAAAATAACTTTTTTGTCTTGCTCAGCACAGGCATGAAACCAGTTTTAAACAACTCAGAATCATGTGGAAAGTTAACTTAAACTGTTAACATTAGGTTTGCACACAGTAGTTTGGTGTAAAATTGAAGTGTATACTATTGGTAATGACAAAGCATGCATGTCCTGAGAAAACAACTTTTTTGTCTTGCTCAACAGAGGCATGAAATCAGTTTTTAAGAACTCAGAATCATGTGGAAAGTTAACTTAAGGTGTTTCCATTAGGTTTACACACAGTAGTTTGGTGTAAAATTGAAATGTATACTATTGGTAATGTCAAAGCATTGTATGCCCTGAGAAAACAACTTTTTTGTCTTGCTCAACAGAGGCATGAAACCAGTTTTAAACAACTCAGAATCATCTGGAAAGTTAACTTAAACTGTTAACATTAGGTTTGCACCCAGTAGTTTGGTGTAAAATTGAAATGTATACTCTTGGTAATGTCAAAGCGTTGTATGCCCTGAGAAAACAACTTTTTTGTCTTGCTCTGCAGAAGCATGAAACCAGTTTTAAACATCTCATAATCATGTGGAAAGAAACTTAAACTGTTAATAGTAGGTTTGCACACAGTAGTTTGGTGTAAAATTGAAATGTATACTCTTGGTAATGTCAAAGCATTGCATGCCCTGAGAAAATAACTTTTTTGTCTTGCTCAGCACAGGCATGAAACCAGTTTTAAACAACTCAGAATCATGTGGAAAGTTAACTTAAACTGTTAACATTAGGTTTGCACACAGTAGGTTGGTGTAAAATTGAAGTGTATACTATTGGTAATGACAAAGCATGCATGTCCTGAGAAAACAACTTTTTTGTCTTGCTCAACAGAGGCATGAAATCAGTTTTTAAGAACTCAGAATCATGTGGAAAGTTAACTTAAGGTGTTTCCATTAGGTTTACACAGAGTAGTTTGGTGTAAAATTGAAATGTATACTGTTGGTAATGTCAAAGCATTGTATGCCCTGAGAAAACAACTTTGTTGTCTTGCTCTGCAGAAGCATGAAACAGGTTTTAAACAACTCATAATCATGTGAGAAGTTGATTTAAGGTGTTTGCATTAGGTTTGCACACAGTAGTTTGGTGTAAAATTGAAATATATACTCTTGGTAATGTCAAAGCATTGCATGCCCTGAGAAAATAACTTTTTTGTCTTGCTCAGCACAGGCATGAAAGCAGTTTTAAACAACTCAGAATCATGTGGAAAGTTAACTTAAGCTGTTAACATTAGGTTTGCACCCAGTAGTTTGGTGTAAAATTGAAATGTATACTATTGGTAATGTCAAAGCGTTGTATGCCCTGAGAAAACAACTTTTTTGTCTTGCTCTGCAGAAGCATGAAACCAGTTTTTAAGAACTCAGAATCATGTGGAAAGTTAACTTAAGGTGTTTCCATTAGGTTTCCACACAGTAGTTTGGTGTAAAATTGAAATGTATACTATTGGTAATGTCAAAGCATTGTATGCCCTGAGAAAACAACTTTGTTTCTTGCTCAACAGAAGCATGAAACAGGTTTTAAACAACTCGTAATCATGTGAGAAGTTGATTTAAGGTGTTTGCATTAGGTTTGCACACAGTAGTTTGGTGTAAAATTGAAATATATACTCTTGGTAATGTCAAAGCGTTCTATGCCCTGTGAAAACAACTTTTTTGTCTTGCTCAACAGAGGCATGAAATCAGTTTTTAAGAACTCAGAATCATGTGGAAAGCTAACTTAAGGTGTTTCCATTAGGTTTACACACAGTAGTTTGGTGTAAAATTGATATGTATACTATTGGTAATGTCAAAGCATTGTATGCCCTGAGAAAACAACTTTTTTGTCTTGCTCAACAGAGGCATGAAACCAGTTTTAAACAACTCAGAATCATCTGGAAAGTTAACTTAAGCTGTTAACATTAGGTTTGCACCCAGTAGTTTGGTGTAAAATTGAAATGTATACCCTTGGTAATGTCAAAGCGTTGTATGCATGAGAAAACAACTTTTTTGTCTTGCTCTGCAGAAGCATGAAACCAGTTTTAAACATCTCATAATCATGTGGAAAGAAACTTAAACTGTTAATAGTAGGTTTGCACACAGTAGTTTGGTGTAAAATTGAAATGTATACTCTTGGTAATGTCAAAGCATTGCATGCCCTGAGAAAATAACTTTTTTGTCTTGCTCAGCACAGGCATGAAACCAGTTTTAAACAACTCAGAATCATGTGGAAAGTTAACTTAAACTGTTAACATTAGGTTTGCACACAGTAGGTTGGTGTAAAATTGAAATGTATACTATTGGTAATGACAAAGCATGCATGTCCTGAGAAAACAACTTTTTTGTCTTGCTCAACAGAGGCATGAAATCAGTTTTTAAGAACTCAGAATCATGTGGAAAGTTACCTTAAGGTGTTTCCATTAGGTTTACACACAGTAGTTTGGTGTAAAATTGATATGTATACTATTGGTAATGTCAAAGCATTGTATGCCCTGAGAAAACAACTTTTTTGTCTTGCTCAACAGAGGCATGAAACCAGTTTTAAACAACTCAGAATCATCTGGAAAGTTAACTTAAGCTGTTAACATTAGGTTTGCACCCAGTAGTTTGGTGTAAAATTGAAATGTATACCCTTGGTAATGTCAAAGCGTTGTATGCATGAGAAAACAACTTTTTTGTCTTGCTCTGCAGAAGCATGAAACCAGTTTTAAACATCTCATAATCATGTGGAAAGAAACTTAAACTGTTAATAGTAGGTTTGCACACAGTAGTTTGGTGTAAAATTGAAATGTATACTCTTGGTAATGTCAAAGCATTGCATGCCCTGAGAAAATAACTTTTTTGTCTTGCTCAGCACAGGCATGAAACCAGTTTTAAACAACTCAGAATCATGTGGAAAGTTAACTTAAACTGTTAACATTAGGTTTGCACACAGTAGGTTGGTGTAAAATTGAAATGTATACTATTGGTAATGACAAAGCATGCATGTCCTGAGAAAACAACTTTTTTGTCTTGCTCAACAGAGGCATGAAATCAGTTTTTAAGAACTCAGAATCATGTGGAAAGTTACCTTAAGGTGTTTCCATTAGGTTTACACACAGTAGTTTGGTGTAAAATTGAAATGTATACTCTTGGTAATGTCAAAGCATTGCATGCCCTGAGAAAACAACTTTTTTGTCTTGCTCAACAGAAGCATGAAACAGGTGTTAAACAACACAGAATCATGTGGGAAGTTGATTTAAGGTGTTTGCATTAGGTTTGCACACAGTAGTTTGGTGTAAAATTGAAATGTATACTCTTGGAAATGTCAAAGCATTGCATGCCCTGAGAAAATAACTTTTTTGTCTTGCTCAGCACAGGCATGAAACCAGTTTTAAACAACTCAGAATCATGTGGAAAGTTGATTTAAGGTGTTTCCATTAGGTTTCCACACAGTAGTTTGGTGTAAGATTGAAATGTATACGCTTGGTAATGTCAAAGCGTTGTATGCCCTGAGAAAACAACTTTTTTGTCTTGCTCTGTAGAAGCATGAAACCAGTTTTAAACATCTCATAATCATGTGGAAAGTTAACTTAAACTGTTAACATTAGGTTTGCACACAGTAGTTTGGTGTAAAATTGAAATGTATACTATTGGTAATGACAAAGCATGCATGTCCTGAGAAAACAACTTTTTTGTCTTGCTCAACAGAGGCATGAAATCAGTTTTTAAGAACTCAGAATCATGTGGAAAGTTACCTTAAGGTGTTTCCATTAGGTTTACACACAGTAGTTTGGTGTAAAATTGAAATGTATACTATTGGTAATGTCAAAGCATTGTATGCCCTGAGAAAACAACTTTGTTTCTTGCTCAACAGAAGCATGAAACAGGTTTTAAACAACTCATAATCATGTGAGAAGTTGATTTAAGGTGTTTGCATTAGGTTTGCACACAGTAGTTTGGTGTAAAATTGAAATATATACTCTTGGTAATGTCAAAGCATTGCATGCCCTGAGAAAATAACTTTTTTGTCTTGCTCAGCACAGGGTTGAAACCAGTTTTAAACAACTCAGAATCATGTGGAAAGTTAACTTAAACTGTTAACATTAGGTTTGCACACAGTAGTTTGGTGTAAAATTGAAGTCTATACTATTGGTAATGTCAAAGCATGCATGTCCTGAGAAAACAACTTTTTTGTCTTGCTCTGCAGAAGCATGAAACCAGTTTTAAACATCTCATAATCATGTGGAAAGAAACTTAAACTGTTAACATTAGGTTTGCACACAGTAGTTTGGTGTAAAATTGAAATGTATACTCTTGGTAATGTCAAAGCTTTGCATGCCCTGAGAAAACAACTTTTTTGTCTTGCTCAACAGAAGCATGAAACAGGTGTTAAACAACACAGAATCATGTGGGAAGTTGATTTAAGGTGTTTGCATTAGGTTTGCACACAGTAGTTTGGTGTAAAATTGAAATGTATACTCTTGGAAATGTCAAAGCATTGCATGCCCTGAGAAAATAACTTTTTTGTCTTGCTCAGCACAGGCATGAAACCTGTTTTAAACAACTCAGAATCATGTGGAAAGTTAACTTAAACTGTTAACATTAGGTTTGCACACAGTAGTTTGGTATAAAATTGAAATGTATACTCTTGGTAATGTCAAAGCATTGCATGCCCTGAGAAAATAACTTTTTTGTCTTGCTCAGCACAGGCATGAAACCAGTTTTAAACAACTCAGAATCATGTGGAAAGTTAACTTAAACTGTTAACATTAGGTTTGCACACAGTAGTTTGGTGTAAAATTGAAGTGTATACTATTGGTAATGACAAAGCATGCATGTCCTGAGAAAACAACTTTTTTGTCTTGCTCAACAGAGGCATGAAATCAGTTTTTAAGAACTCAGAATCATGTGGAAAGTTAACTTAAGGTGTTTCCATTAGGTTTACACACAGTAGTTTGGTGTAAAATTGAAATGTATACTATTGGTAATGTCAAAGCATTGTATGCCCTGAGAAAACAACTTTTTTGTCTTGCTCAACAGAGGCATGAAACCAGTTTTAAACAACTCAGAATCATCTGGAAAGTTAACTTAAACTGTTAACATTAGGTTTGCACCCAGTAGTTTGGTGTAAAATTGAAATGTATACTCTTGGTAATGTCAAAGCGTTGTATGCCCTGAGAAAACAACTTCTTTGTCTTGCTCTGCAGAAGCATGAAACCAGTTTTAAACATCTCATAATCATGTGGAAAGAAACTTAAACTGTTAATAGTAGGTTTGCACACAGTAGTTTGGTGTAAAATTGAAATGTATACTCTTGGTAATGTCAAAGCATTGCATGCCCTGAGAAAATAACTTTTTTGTCTTGCTCAGCACAGGCATGAAACCAGTTTTAAACAACTCAGAATCATGTGGAAAGTTAACTTAAACTGTTAACATTAGGTTTGCACACAGTAGGTTGGTGTAAAATTGAAGTGTATACTATTGGTAATGACAAAGCATGCATGTCCTGAGAAAACAACTTTTTTGTCTTGCTCAACAGAGGCATGAAATCAGTTTTTAAGAACTCAGAATCATGTGGAAAGTTAACTTAAGGTGTTTCCATTAGGTTTACACAGAGTAGTTTGGTGTAAAATTGAAATGTATACTGTTGGTAATGTCAAAGCATTGTATGCCCTGAGAAAACAACTTTGTTGTCTTGCTCTGCAGAAGCATGAAACAGGTTTTAAACAACTCATAATCATGTGAGAAGTTGATTTAAGGTGTTTGCATTAGGTTTGCACACAGTAGTTTGGTGTAAAATTGAAATATATACTCTTGGTAATGTCAAAGCATTGCATGCCCTGAGAAAATAACTTTTTTGTCTTGCTCAGCACAGGCATGAAAGCAGTTTTAAACAACTCAGAATCATGTGGAAAGTTAACTTAAGCTGTTAACATTAGGTTTGCACCCAGTAGTTTGGTGTAAAATTGAAATGTATACTATTGGTAATGTCAAAGCGTTGTATGCCCTGAGAAAACAACTTTTTTGTCTTGCTCTGCAGAAGCATGAAACCAGTTTTTAAGAACTCAGAATCATGTGGAAAGTTAACTTAAGGTGTTTCCATTAGGTTTCCACACAGTAGTTTGGTGTAAAATTGAAATGTATACTATTGGTAATGTCAAAGCATTGTATGCCCTGAGAAAACAACTTTGTTTCTTGCTCAACAGAAGCATGAAACAGGTTTTAAACAACTCGTAATCATGTGAGAAGTTGATTTAAGGTGTTTGCATTAGGTTTGCACACAGTAGTTTGGTGTAAAATTGAAATATATACTCTTGGTAATGTCAAAGCGTTCTATGCCCTGTGAAAACAACTTTTTTGTCTTGCTCAACAGAGGCATGAAATCAGTTTTTAAGAACTCAGAATCATGTGGAAAGTTAACTTAAGCTGTTAACATTAGGTTTGCACCCAGTAGTTTGGTGTAAAATTGAAATGTATACCCTTGGTAATGTCAAAGCGTTGTATGCATGAGAAAACAACTTTTTTGTCTTGCTCTGCAGAAGCATGAAACCAGTTTTAAACATCTCATAATCATGTGGAAAGAAACTTAAACTGTTAATAGTAGGTTTGCACACAGTAGTTTGGTGTAAAATTGAAATGTATACTCTTGGTAATGTCAAAGCATTGCATGCCCTGAGAAAATAACTTTTTTGTCTTGCTCAGCACAGGCATGAAACCAGTTTTAAACAACTCAGAATCATGTGGAAAGTTAACTTAAACTGTTAACATTAGGTTTGCACACAGTAGGTTGGTGTAAAATTGAAATGTATACTATTGGTAATGACAAAGCATGCATGTCCTGAGAAAACAACTTTTTTGTCTTGCTCAACAGAGGCATGAAATCAGTTTTTAAGAACTCAGAATCATGTGGAAAGTTACCTTAAGGTGTTTCCATTAGGTTTACACACAGTAGTTTGGTGTAAAATTGAAATGTATACTATTGGTAATGTCAAAGCATTGTATGCCCTGAGAAAACAACTTTGTTTCTTGCTCAACAGAAGCATGAAACAGGTTTTAAACAACTCGTAATCATGTGAGAAGATGATTTAAGGTGTTTGCATTAGGTTTGCACACAGTAGTTTGGTGTAAAATTGAAATATATACTCTTGGTAATGTCAAAGCATTGCATGCCCTGAGAAAATAACTTTTTTGTCTTGCTCAGCACAGGCATGAAAGCAGTTTTAAACAACTCAGAATCATGTGGAAAGTTGATTTAAGGTGTTTCCATTAGGTTTCCACACAGTAGTTTGGTGTAAGATTGAAATGTATACGCTTGGTAATGTCAAAGCGTTGTATGCCCTGAGAAAACAACTTTTTTGTCTTGCTCTGTAGAAGCATGAAACCAGTTTTAAACATCTCATAATCATGTGGAAAGTTAACTTAAACTGTTAACATTAGGTTTGCACACAGTAGTTTGGTGTAAAATTGAAATGTATACTATTGGTAATGACAAAGCATGCATGTCCTGAGAAAACAACTTTTTTGTCTTGCTCAACAGAGGCATGAAATCAGTTTTTAAGAACTCAGAATCATGTGGAAAGTTACCTTAAGGTGTTTCCATTAGGTTTACACACAGTAGTTTGGTGTAAAATTGAAATGTATACTATTGGTAATGTCAAAGCATTGTATGCCCTGAGAAAACAACTTTGTTTCTTGCTCAACAGAAGTATGAAACAGGTTTTAAACAACTCGTAATCATGTGAGAAGTTGATTTAAGGTGTTTGCATTAGGTTTGCACACAGTAGTTTGGTGTAAAATTGAAATATATACTCTTGGTAATGTCAAAGCATTGCATGCCCTGAGAAAATAACTTTTTTGTCTTGCTCAGCACAGGCATGAAAGCAGTTTTAAACAACTCAGAATCATGTGGAAAGTTAACTTAAACTGTTAACATTAGGTTTGCACCCAGTAGTTTGGTGTAAAATTGAAATGTATACTATTGGTAATGTCAAAGCGTTGTATGCCCTGAGAAAACAACTTTTTTGTCTTGCTCTGCAGAAGCATGAAACCAGTTTTGAACATCTCATAATCATGTGGAAAGTTAACTTAAACTGTTAACATTAGGTTTGCACACAGTAGTTTGGTGTAAAATTGAAATGTATACTATTGGTAATGACAAAGCATTGTATGCCCTGAGAAAACATCTTTTTTGTCTTGCTCAACAGAAGCATGAAACAGGTGTTAAACAACTCAGAATCATGTGGGAAGTTGATTTAAGGTGTTTGCATTAGGTTTGCACACAGTAGTTTGGTGTAAAATTGAAATGTATACTCTCCGAAATGTCAAAGCATTGCATGCCCTGAGAAAATAACTTTTTTGTCTTGCTCAGCACAGGGTTGAAACCAGTTTTAAACAACTCAGAATCATGTGGAAAGTTAACTTAAACTGTTAACATTAGGTTTGCACACAGTAGTTTGGTGTAAAATTGAAGTGTATACTATTGGTAATGTCAAAGCATGCATGTCCTGAGAAAACAACTTTTTTGTCTTGCTCTGCAGAAGCATGAAACCAGTTTTAAACATCTCATAATCATGTGGAAAGAAACTTAAACTGTTAACATTAGGTTTGCACACAGTAGTTTGGTGTAAAATTGAAATGTATACTCTTGGTAATGTCAAAGCATTGCATGCCCTGAGAAAACAACTTTTTTGTCTTGCTCAACAGAAGCATGAAACAGGTGTTAAACAACACAGAATCATGTGGGAAGTTGATTTAAGGTGTTTGCATTAGGTTTGCACACAGTAGTTTGGTGTAAAATTGAAATGTATACTCTTGGAAATGTCAAAGCATTGCATGCCCTGAGAAAATAACTTTTTTGTCTTGCTCAGCACAGGCATGAAACCAGTTTTAAACAACTCAGAATCATGTGGAAAGTTGATTTAAGGTGTTTCCATTAGGTTTCCACACAGTAGTTTGGTGTAAGATTGAAATGTATACGCTTGGTAATGTCAAAGCGTTGTATGCCCTGAGAAAACAACTTTTTTGTCTTGCTCTGTAGAAGCATGAAACCAGTTTTAAACATCTCATAATCATGTGGA